>NC_064636.1:101571099-101914849 GCF_023864275.1 Schistocerca cancellata | reverse complement strand
TGCGAAAGCGAAAAATTCCTTTGCAGTGCAGGGCAACGCTTCAGAAATGGACAAAGGAATTTAAATGCAGACTTGGCATTCTTGAAGATATCCTGTGTTTATTGAAAGCCAAGTCACACACTTACTACTCTAGAGAGAGACAAGCTGTTGTGACATTTGACGAAATCAATGTTGATGGCCGCATATGTTACGATTCGTCTGAAGACGTAGTAGCCGGACCACATTCCAATGTACAAGTCTGCACGATACGTGGGTTGTGGAAGCAGTGGAAACCACCAGTTTACTATGATTTCGACACTGTGATGACCAGTAATTTGCTTCAGAGCATCAGTAATGCAGTTGAGGAATCTGGAATCTGTGTTGTTTTGATGTGTGATATGGGCGGAAAAAATATAAAAGTTTGGAAGGAACTGTCTGTCAATACAGAGAGAGCTTATTTCGAAAATCAAGCAGACTGCACCACGAATGTATGGGTTTTCTTCGGTGTACCACACCTGTTAAAGTTATTACGGAACAGTTTCTTGGATACAGGTAATACGCTACCTGATGGGTCCAAAATATCTAAAGCAGCTATACAGGAACTTTTAAAGCATCAGAAGAGTGACTTAACGATAACACACCACATTACTGAAGTGCACTGAAACTCAACTCGACAAGCAAGGCAGAATGTACAGATGGCAGCGCGACTATTTTCACGACAAAAATGGTTCAAATGGCTCTGAGCAATATGGGACTTAACTTCTGAGGTCATCAGTCCCCTAGAACTTAGAACTACTTAAACCTAACTAACCTAAGGACATCACACACATCCATGCCCGAGGCAGGATTCGAACCTGCGACCGCGGCGGTCGCGCGGTTCCTGTAGCGCCTAGAACCGCTCGGCCACCCGTGCCGGCATTATTTTCACGACAAACAGCTCAGGCTTTCAAGTATGTTCTTCATAAAGACATCGAAAGTCATTTTATTGAACTCGTTAACGACGTCTTTGATGTCTTGAACTGTAGAGTTCCAAAATATGAATGCTCATCCCTCCGTAGTGGGTTGCGAATCCATCTCTCAATTTGAGAAAATACTTTGTACAGATTCTTAGACATCTGTGCAGCAATGTGCGTTGGTGACAAAGAAAGAATGTTGCCTTTCCAAAAAGGTTTTATAGCTTCAATAAAATCTCCCTTTGGTCTTTTCGAAAGTATGAAAACTGTGTAAGTTAGCTATTCATTAACTTGTAGACTGAATCAAGATTGCCTGGAAAGCTTTTTTCTAGGGTACGAGGATTAGGTATATTTCGTAACAATCCTACACCTTTTGAAGGAAGGAACAGGGCAAGTCTCCTTATACTGACGGGTAATGCAAGTGATATTTCTCTCTCTGGGAACACGTCAGTTACTAAAGAATTAAACACGGAGTCTTCCCAGTGTGACGTCGACCCGGATCCTGCATCCCTAAGTTTCATTACCAGTGAGCTCTGTGTGTATGTTGCTGACGAAGCGCCACTATGAGAAATCCCAGGAACTGTGAATGTGGAAGAAAATTTGGTGACATGTGGTAGCAATGGGGGATGACTCTGTAATGTGAGATGTTCTTCCGGATGCGGTAAAATACATTGCAGGCTATATTGCATTTAAGTGCCACAACATTGATAAATCACTAGGCTTTCCATCAGCAAAAAGTGAAGGAGATCATGCTACAGACTGGATATCAATTACATCTCGTGGGTCTTTACACTCCAACGCCAGTATGGGAAAACAACGGTGTTGCTGTTTGAAGAAGAATTTGCTGCTTTTCACGGAAATGGAGTGTGTAGACAAAAAAATGTCGTAAAGTCTCTGTGCTCTATTACAAAACAAAAGTTTCCTGAGGTCCATGAACCAGTTATTACTCTTTATGTAAAAACGAGAACATTTGTAAGGATTAGGCATCTTAATCAAGAAGCAAAGTTGGAAGCAATGAATAAATGTGCCGCAAAGAGGAAGCAGTTATGGATTGCATCGTCGTCTGGTAAACGGCAGTAGAAACATGACTACATTCATATTTGCTTCTTCATCAAACGAGCGAGTTATTTTTCAACTTAATTATCATTTATTTACTGTTAATGTGTGCAAAACCTCTCATGTCCCTTGTTTTGACTGAAAGATAGTGTCATGAATCCCAAGTATGTCAGATGATACGCGCCAGACCACACAACGAGGTATCATCCAATGTAGCTTGTCCAGTAGATATCTCTCTCTCTCTCTCTCTCTCTCTCTCTCAAACAGCCATTCCAAATGTGCCTAGCAGTCGATGGTGTGCAATTTGACTATATTCTCAATTAAAATGTAAAACCACACTTCACTAAGGAGAGTATTTAGTTTGTGGATGACAAGGCATCAGTTATTTTGAATAAATGTTTAGCTTATTTAAAATCTATTCTGTCTACGTACAATTTCGAGTAGTTTCTAATTTCTAACTGACAGCAGGTCTTTTGCGTTGTAGAACCACCCGGGTGCTTCCAGGCAGAGACAGGCTGAGCTGACAGAAGGTCATGAGATACCGATATCTACACATACAGATGGCAGCAGTATTGCGTACACAAGGAATAAAAGGGCAGTGCGTTGGCGCCGCTGTCACCTAGAACTTACAACTAAGTATACCTAACTAACCTAAGGACATCACACACATCCATGCCCGAGGCACGATTCGAACCTGCGACCGTAGCAGTCGCTCGGCTCCAAACTGTAGCGCCGGTGCTGCATCACAGACTGGACCACCTGTGATGGTGTACTCAACGATGAACCTGGGTGCACGTTTGTCAAAACGTCATTTTTTCGGATGACTCCAGGTTCTGTTTACAGTATCATGATCGTCGCATCTGTGTTTTGCGACATCGCAGTGAACGCAAATAGGGAGCGTGTACTCGTTATCGCCATACTGGTGTATCACCCGGCGTGATGGTATGGGGTGCCATTGGTTACTCGTCTCTGTCACCTCTTGTTCGCATTGACGGCACTTTCAACAGTGGACGTTACATTTCAGACCCGTGGCTCTACCCTTCATTCAATCCACACGAAACCCTACATTTCAGCAGGATAATTCATGACCGCATGTTGCAGGTCTTGTACGGGCCTTTCTGGATATAGAAAATGTTCAACTGCTGCCCTGGCCAGCACATTCTCCAGATCTCTCACCAATTAAAAACGTCTGGTCAATGGTGGCCGAGCAACTGGCTCTTCACAATACACCAGTCACTACTCTTGATGAACTGTGGTATTGTGTTGAAGCTGCACGGGCAGCTGTACCTGTACACGCCATCCAAACTCTGTTTGACTCAATGCCCAGGCGTATCAAGGCCGTTATTACGGCCAGAGGTGGTTGTTCTGGGTACTGATTTCTCTGGATCTATGCACCTAAACTGAGTGAAAATGTAATCACATGTCAGTTCTAGTATAATATATTTATCCAATGAATACCCATTTATTATCTGAATTTCTTCTTGGTGTAGCAACTTTAATGGTCAGTAGTGTATCTTCTAACAGAAATCATTGGGTCATTATTGCCTCATATTCCTAGACATCTCCAAAATCCAAACTGATATTCCCCGACATCAGCTTCTACGAGTTTTTCCATTATTCTGCAAGGAGCTCATGTTAATAATTTGCAACCCAATGACGTAACTGGTATTTCATTAGTGCTCACACCTGTCAGCAACTGCTTTCTTTGGAACTGAAATCTCATATTATTCTTGAAATGTGAGGGTATTTCACCTCCCTCATACATCTTGCACACTAGATGGGAGATTTGTGTCATACAAGATGGGAGAGTTTTGTCATACCTTGCTCTCCCAAAACTGTCAGTAGCTCTGAAGGAATGCTGTCTGCTACGAGGTTCTTGAGGTCATTGGTCCCCAGACTTACACACTACTTAAACTAACATGCTAAGAACACCACACACACACACACACACACACACACACACACACACACGCACACACACCTTCTAGACAGTCCTCCTTAGCCATTTTGCACTTCTCGTCAATAATTTTTTAAACATTCATATTTCCTTTTGCCTGCTTTATTTGCTGAATTTTTATAGTTTCTTCTTTTAACAGTTGAACTCAGTATCTCTTGCATTAACCAAGGATTTCTATTTGGCCCTGTTTTTTACCTATTTGATCTTTTTCTACCTTCTCTGAAAGCTACCAATTCACCCCCCAAAACTTTATTCTTTGTTTTTCATTGTCATAGTGTGTTATTGTGTGTGCTGTAAGTCCATTGCTTCCTTCTCTAACAGTAAGTTTCTCACTTTTTTCGTTGTAACATAACCTGTTGTGTTTGCATCCCAATCATTTCCCCACTACTTACCTTTCCAAGTCTTGCATCTCATCCTAGCATTCTATTTTTTTATGCTTTGTTTCACATTCTCTACGGAGCATACTGATTTTGACATCAGCATGTGCTGCATAATTATTACTATTATCCTGGACACTAAGTATACAATTCGACACTATCGATTATGTCTTCAGTGTGCATGTACCACATGTAGGTGTGTGTCACCTTATATTGAGCCTTTTTAAAATTGCTTTACTTGTAGGTATGTACTTCTTGTGCCAAATTACGCGTTATTACCCGCATGATTTGTATGCACGAAAATTGAAATATTTCTGTTTGATGCCTGCTCCTGATATAATTTCAACACATTCTCTGTGTCTTCCATGACTGCCAGTCGAAATGGGTGTGCTTCTGTTGCCTGCCTGAGGTGCAGGAGGGTTTTAAATGTTCACTGGATTCCAAAGTCGATATCTGCAGCTGATTATCTTGGTCAATCAAAACAGGAAGTTCTTGAATCTCTATACAGGAGGGAATCAACATCTACATCTACATGGTTACTCTGCAGTTCACACTGAAGTGCCTGGCAGAGGGTTGAATGAACCTGTTTCATACTATTTCTCCACCATTCCACTCTCAAATGGCGTGTAGGAAAAAGGAACACCTCAATCTTTCCATTGGAGCTCTGATTTCTCTTATTTTATTATGTTGATCATTTCGCCCTACATAGATGGATGTCAACAAAATATTTTCCATCGGAAGAGAAAGCTGGCAATTGAAATTTCGTAAACAGATCTCGCCGCAAAGAAAACCGCCTTTGTTTCAGTGACTGCCACACCAACTCGCGTATCATATCAGTGACACTCTCACCCATATTCCACGATAACAAGAAACGAACTGCCCTTCTTTGCACTTTTTCGCTGTCCTCCGCCAATCGTATCTGGTAAAGATCCCACACGATGCAGCAGTATTCCAGCAGAGGACGTACAAGTGTAATGTAGGCTCTCTTTGGTAGGTTTGTCCCATCTTCTAAGTTTCTGCCAACAAAGTGCAGTCTGTTTCGCCTTTCCCACAATATTATCTATGTGGTCATTCCAATTTAAGTTGCTCGTAATTGTAATTCCTAGGTATTTAGTTGAATTGACAGCCCTTCAATTTGTGCGATTTATCGTATACCCAAAATTTAGCGGATTTCTCTTAGTACCTATGTCGATGACCTCGCACTTTTCTTTGTTTGGTGCCAACTGCCACTTCCCGCATCATAAAGAAATTCTCTCTAGATCATTTTGTAACTGGAATTGATCGTCTGATGATTTCACTAGACGGTAAATTACAGCGTCATCTGCAAACAATCTAAGGGGGCAGCTCGATTATCACCTAGATCATTTATGTAAATCAGGAACAGCAGAGGGCCTATGACACTACCTTGCGGAACGCCGTATATGACTTCTATTCTACTCGATGATTTGCCGTCTGTCAGTATGAACTGTGACATCTCTGCGAGGAAATCAAGAATCCAGTCACACAACAGAGACGATACTTCATACGTATCAAATTTGATTAATACCGGATGTACACGTGGACAAGGAAAAAAATTCCCGGATTTTTCCCAGATTTCCCACTTAAAAATACACTTTCTCCCGCGTGAAAACACTTTTTCCGTCTTAAGTGACAGTATATTTTCCCTCGGAAGTGCAAAACTTATCAATCCTTTGAATTGTTATGGTTCTGGACATGGGCGTAGAATTTACTGGCACTTTAGAAAACGAAACTCAGGGAAAAAGACACGTTTTGGAAATATCTTTGATGTGCAGCGACATGTACGTTGTGTATTTTCGTATTACCACAGCACACATTGGAATTCCACCAAACACCACATGTTACTTTCCGAATCACTGAAATCGAGATTGTGATGCGCTTTTGTAAGGCAGTCACAGATCATGTCACATGATCTTGCCAGCTCATGACAACGAGTATTCAGAGCATAGGACGCGTGATGTAGTCAGCCAATAGCAACTTCCTTGTTAAGCAGCGGTAACACACAAGTTAATGGCTTACATTAATATACATAGTGTTGCTACAAGAAAAGAAAAGCTTCCACATATAATATTGGTCACTAAGGTTAATAAGCTGCAAGAGAAACTAATCTTTCGATATAATGTTGATTTTTTGCGCGTGTTACACTTTAAGATACATCACACAAATGTGGCAGTAAAATTTTCAATAATGACATAAATGTCTGATCTTCAGGGTTTGAAATTCTTCTAAATGGCTTGTCATCAAAGAGTTGATTTTTAAATGGAGTCAAACACACTGTGATTTAAGAATTTCGTGGTACATCCTCACGCATAGTCCAACTTGCGTTAAAGGATATTTACTTTGAAAGTAATGCTTTTCAAACCAGCATTCGCAATATTTTTCCACGACCTGCTGGAAACAGGTTCGTTCCAGCAGCTGCCAGAGAGCGCCAGGTAAGAGGCGCCCCGGGCTTGCGCAGCTAACATGACGTAGGAAGCCCGTCTGTACGTACATGTAAAACATTAAAAGATCTTACATTACGTTGTAAAAGCAATAAGACGTCACAGGGTACTCCAAGAGATCATAATTTCGTGAACCATACTAAAATGTGCACATTTAAACTGCAACGTAAAGTGCACATTCGTATGTCCAGATTCAGATGAAAAGTTTCTTGGAGTACCAGTACTGCATTAGCTCATGTATGGTTCTTTATTATGGCATAATGCCACATGTGCTAGAAGATGAAAACTTGCACTTCAAATGCAGCGAACAGTTGAAACTAGCCAGTACTGTGGAATTAAAAATTTCGTTTCAAATACATTGGATGCCTCTGCGGAAAAGGTTAATGAAAGCCAAATTTCTTTAGCAAACAGACAAAAATAACTTCATTGTTCTGCAAGGCGATTAGTGCTCGACTGTTAGAAAGGTGGAAACAAAATAAAATCTGAAACTAATAACGTATATCAGCCTTTGGTAATTATGTGAATGTATTTTGATTCACTCGATACCTCCCGGCCAAAGATATCCGCTTTTCTTTCATTTGACGCAAGAGTAAACGAAGGAGAAACAGCAAAACCACTGAACATCAACACGGGTCACGTGGAGACTGCCCGCTGTAGTTCAGACTTCTCTGCGCATCAGCCTCGCATCTACGATATTTGCGAACCGGGTCAATACTAAAAAAAATCGAATTTTCAAAAGTACCCTATGCGCATCTTGTAAAGCACATCATTCTGAAAAATTTGAAACAAAAACATACGTGTTCGAGAAAATATAAGACATGTTATTTGGCCTTAAGTGTGCCGAAGTGCAGTGCCACGCCTCTTCGTACAGCGTTCTCCTATCGCATGTCACTGTATTTCGCTCTGTGGAATTGAAACGTGTATATTTTGTAAGCGATGACATTAAACTATATTCAGGAAAATAGAAATGTCCTGTGCTGCCTCTCCTGCTCCCAGTCAGCCAGTTTGATAGCCTGCCCCTCTTTATTTTTTAAAAAACTCACCATTAATAGCGGATGACATTATTTGTAACCGGGAGAACAAGAATTCTTCAGAAAATTTGGACTCTTTACTGCCTAATAGCTAATAACTTCTTGTTTTGTGTGACAAAGTAAAATACAGGATACATAAAACCAATATAGACAAGAGACAAGCAAGAAAGTACACATTTCAATACTTATCTCCTGGCATTTTTTCTCTCTAATCTTGCTACAGCTTTAAATGGCGTGCTTTTGCTTTCTGCACAAGAATCTATTACCTCACCAAAGTTGGTCAAACTTTTTGCTGCATTAAAAATCGAAATTTCGTTACCTAATACTGAAAAAGCTGTTAATACAAATAATACCCAAGACTGGTGTGGTTTCTGGATCTTATTACATCTATTTTGTCGCTGGATGCTAAATAAAACAAAACAGGCCTTTCTAATATTGTACCAATTTAGCGAGACTGTTTTGACACAAATGGTCATTTTTAAAACACGATAGAATATAATTCACTAAGTACCAATATCAAATGCCTATTAGGCCTACAACAAGCAAAAAGCTTTATGTTAGGAAATAGTTTCACATTTCATTCATACGCACCAGTTTCTTAAGCACGAGATCGGAAAGTAGTATTACGAAATTCTTATATAAATTTGGAATAGTCTCGTCCTTCCATAATTTGTGTGATGTCCTCGTTTATTCTGCTTCCTTGTTCTAACAATCTTGTCATCACCAATTCTGTGGATATTCCTGTCACTGTCAAAATTTGTTCGCCGATCAACTTCAGTAACCCTGCCAGAATCACTGGTTTAGTTACCCCGCGATTGTTCTGCCATTAGGCGTTGTTACAAATTCGTACAAAACGTTTTCTGCGTTACTTCCGAATCAGAACTTAAGCGGCTGATAGCCGGCGACTGTACAACTGGTCCTTACTAGTGTAGCGATCTGGCCAGAAAGTTTCTGTCAAAATTTCATTTTCTTGCTTACAACGAGAAGATAATACGTAATCTTACCCACTTGTTATTCCTGCAGTTGTTTATTTCCATTCTGGTAGACTGAATCTATGGATTTCGCTACGAATTATAACAAAGCTGACCATTCGAAAATCCAATCAACCACATCATCAGACAGCCACTGGCATTCATCCGTTCGGCTTTACTCAGCTCAGCTCGTACGGGCCCCATCCCCTTTTGTCTGCAGAAAGTTTATTTTCTAGATGCGATGAGGATTCTCCTGACATATCACATACACCACGCACGCATTCAAAAATCAACTTACGATTCATTCAGAAATGAACTTAAAATGTGTTCAGAAACCAACAAGGATGAGTTTCAAAATCATATAAATGATCGATAGATCAACGTGGTCTGGATGTTAGGCACTTTGTGAAACAAGTTTTTTTTCCCTTGAGAACATGAATTTGGCGCCCCCTTTTCCCGGTACCATCTAGCTGCTTGCCGCGACTGCTTGCACAGTGGAGAGCCACATTCCTGTAGCCAGAAGCGGGAGAATATGCTTCACAAACGCGACTCAATTGCGCATGCGCGTGAGCTCGCTCGTAACTGCTAACACGAATGTAATGTAAACAGTTGTGACTTCACGGTCATCGGAAGGAATTTGTTGTTATGAAGTATTGCACAGTCTTCCTAAAGCCTTTGACACATTTTGCTGTCGGCAGACGCTTGCATGAGGACTCTGTTGTCATCGTATATGGTGCATTTCCTTTGCATTTCAAGTTATTTTGGTTTTTTTCTCTCGTTAAGTTTCATTGTTGCAGTATTATTCTGCAGTTGCGGGATACAGTAATATCATTTGTTAGAGTAACGGTTCTTGCTAGTCAAAATTACAAAAATTTAACTGAAAACTAAAACAATGAAAAATTCCCAGAATTCTAAAAAATTCCCAGGTTTTTCCTGGTTTTCTCCCGGATGAAAAAATTCCCGTGTCCTTGAAATGCAGCAAATAGTTGAAACTAGCCAATAATGTGGAATTGAACACTTCATTTCAAACAAACTGGCTGCCTCAGCGGAAAAGATCAATAAAAGCTGAATTACTTCAGCAAAGCGACAAAATTAACTTCATTGTTCTGCAAGATAATTAATGCTTGACTGTCAGAAAGGTGGAAATTGTATTAAAATCTGGAACTAATGACATATTTTAATCTTCCATAATTGTGTGAATGTATTTTAATTCACTTGATATCTCCCAGCCACAGACACCACTCCCTTTCATTTGACATGACAGCAGTGAACGAAGAGGAAACGGGTAAAGTCACTAAATGTGAACACAGATAACCCCCCCACCCCCCAACTACAAGACAACCTGATCTGCGCATCAACCCTGGATCTATGATATTTCTTACCAGGGCAATACTAGATGGTTAGATGGTGGCGCCACCCCCCCTCCACCCCTCCCTCAAGCGCTTGAGATAGGGCGTAAAAAAAAACTTTTCAAAAAATGTTCATTTTGTAGCGCACTTCTTCCTGAAGAGTCCTATGCATAAAACATATAACTTCGAGGAAATTTAGGACGCGGTATTTGGTCTTAAGTGTGCCAAAGTGCAGTGCCACGCCTCTTAACACAGCGTTCTCTTACTGCACTGCACGCCACTGCACTTTGCACTGTGTGACTCAAATGTGTATTTTGTAACAGATGCCATCGAACTACATTCAGGACAGCGGAAATTAAAATGTCCTTTGTTTTTTAAACAAAATAATCTCGCAATTAATACTGGATGGAATTATTTGTAACCGGAAGAGGAAGATTTCTTCAAAAAATGTCGATTCTTTATTGCTTAATAGCTAATAACTTTCCATTCTGTGTGACATAAAATGAAATACAGGATACACAAAACCAGGTAAGACAAGAGACAAGCAAGGCAGAACATATTTCTTCAATCCTTGCATTCTTTTCTCACTAATCTTGCTCTAGCTTTACATGCCGTGCTTTCCTTTCTGTGAAAGAATCTGTTACCTCATCAAAATTCGTCAACTGTTTTGCTACAAGAAAAATCGAAATGTCGTTGTCTAATACTAAAAAAACTTTTAATACAAATAGTACCAAAGACTGGTGTGGTTTCTCGATCTCATTACGTCTATAGCCACTGTTTGCAGGATGAAAGAAAATAGGCCTTTCTAATATTGCAGCAACTGTAACACACACCAAACAAGCGAGATCGTTTTGGTAACAATGGTCATTTTTATAATACAGCAGAATATAACTCTGCCAAGTAATAATATGAAATGCCTGTTTGGCCTACTACAAGCAAAAGGCTTTATGTTAGGAAATAGTTTCATGTTTCATTCATAAGCTCCAGTTTCTAAAGCATGAGATCGAAAAGTAGAAAAGTAATAGTACGAAATTTTTGTATAAATTTGGAACCGCCCCGTTTCTTCTCCTTCCTCGTTCTAACAAAATCTTCTCATCCCTAATTCTGTAACTATTCCTATCATTGTCAAAGCTCATTCTCCAGTTAACTCTACTAACTCTGCCAGAATCACCGGTTTAGTAATTATCCAGCGATTATTCTCCGGTTAGGTGTTATTACGTGTTCGTACAACGCGTTTTCCGCGCTACTCCCAGAATGGAACTTAAGCGGCTGCTAACCTGGAAATGTGCAACTTGCCCTCTCTAGTGTAGCGACCTGGTCAAAAATTTTCTGTCCAAACTTTCATTTTCTTTGATACAGCGACAAGATAATACGTTAATATTTCGTATCTGTTATTCCTGTTAGTCGTTCATTTCCACTCTTGTAGTCTGAATCTACGGACGTAGCTATACGCTCATCATCTGCATACCAGTCAGTCAGTCACACACACACACACACACACACACACACACACACACACACACACACACACACACTACACTCACCCGTGCGGCTTTATTCCGCTCAGCTCGTGTAGCCCCGTCCCCTTTTGTCTGCAGGAAAGTTTCTTTCCAGATGCGACGAGGATTCCCCTGGCAGGTACATCACATACACTATGCACGCATTCAAAAATCAACTTATGATTCATTCAGAAATCAACTTAGAATGTGATCCAAAATGTTCAAAAATCAACAGCGATGAGCTTCAAACTCTCTTGAATAATCGATAGACCAATGTGCTCTAGATGCTAGGTGCTTTGTCAAATAAGGTTATTTTTCCTCAACAATACGAATTTGCCCCCCCCCCCTCGCCACCGAAATTGCCGCCTGGTTCAGATACTCCGGTTTGCTGCGTGCCGAACCAACAGCGACATTCCTCTTTCCAGAAGTGAAAGAAGTTACTACTCAGACGCAACTCAACTGCACATGCGCGTGATTCCGCTCGTAACTGCTTAAATGAATCTGATGTAAACAGTTGTGACTTAACACTCATCGGAGGTAATTTGTTGTGACGAAGCACTGCATTGTCTTCCTACAGCCTTTCACACATTTTGCTGTTGGCAGACACTTGTATGAGCACTGTGTTTTTTTGTTTATATATGAACCATTTCCTTTGCATTTTAAATTTCATTCCCTCGTTCATATTTTGTTGCTGCAGTATTATTCTGCAGTAGCAGGATACAGTAATGTCCTTTGTTAGCGTATCGGTTATTACCAGTCAAAATGACAAAAAATTAACTGAAAACTAAATCAATGAAAAACTCCCGGGATTCTAGAAAATTCCCGTTTTTCCCGATTTTCTTGTGGATGAAAAAATTCCTGGGTCTTTCCCAGATCTTCCGGGCCGTATACACCATGTAATAGTCTTGTTAGGAATGGTATCAAAACCCTTCTGGAAATCAAGGAATATGGAATCGATCTTAGATCCCTTGTCGACAGCACTCATTACTTCATGGGAATAAATAGCTAGCTGTGTTGCACAAGAACGATATTTTCTGAATCCGTGTTGGTTATGTATCAATAAGTCATTTTCTTCAAGGTGAGTCATAATGTTCGAGTACAGTATATTCTCCAAAATCCTACTGCAAACTGAGGTCAGTAATATGCGTCTGGAATTCAATAGGTTACTCCTATTTCCTTTCTTGAGTAATGGCGTGACCTGTGCTACTTTCCAGTCTTTAGGAACAGACCTTTCGCCAAGTGAACGGTTGTATATGATTGCTAAGAAAGGCACTATTGTGTCTGCATACGCTGAAAGGAACCTGATTCGTATTCCATCTGGACCAGAAGACTTGCCTTTCTTAAGTGATTTGAGTTGTTTCACAACACCTAAAATATATACTTTTATGTCACTGATGCTAACAGCTGAATTCTTGAATAGTTACTTTGCCTTTTTTCGTGAAGGAATTACGGAAAACTGTATTTAGTAACTCCGCTGCAGTGGCACCACCATCGGGAACATTTCCATTGCTATCGCACAGTGACGGTGTTGACTGTTTTGTCACTGGTGTACTTTACATACGACCAGAATCTCTTTGGGCTTTCTACCACATTTTGAGACAATGTTTCATTGTGGAAACTATTAAAAGGGAATTAGTCAAGTCCATTCAAAAGACTCCTGCCACATTAAATTACTTGTTTGGCTCCCACGTTTCCCTTTGTATAGGGGAGAAATTTCTGTATTATACAATAGCTTATTGCATTCTGCTCTGGTTAATTTGAAAAGTCAAGTCTCACTGCTGTTGGTCCTGTGTGTGTGTGTGTGTGTGTGTGTGTGTGTTACTGAAGCATAAATTGGTCCGTACTTTATTTTGAAACCCACCAGCTATTGAGTCATCTTGCAAACATGTCAGTTCACTTTGAGATGGCAGTATATTTTCAGTAGGACCAACTATCTTTGCCCACGTCGGTTGCTCTTTTCTAAAAATAAAAGTTAACTATACCATGGAATTATACAAAACTTCTCCTCGGTGAATCAAAACCACTACTCATCACACCTGGTGACCTCCATCATCCATCAGTTTGTTTACGAGTGACGATCCATACAGTGCTGTACGCATCTCCACTCAGCCACACCCACTGCATTTCTCACTTCTCGAGAGCAGATGCCTCAACCATTAGACCAGCTGAGTGTGTTTGCTGGCGTAGATGGAATTACCATTGTGGATGATGTTTGTACCCATGGTTTGCAGACACCATCACAAGAGGTTCTCCCGTACATCATCTGAAGTAAGATAACAAATCCACGGATCCGATTTTCCTCTTGCTACTCTTCCCACAAGTCCCCCAGGATAAACTCTAGTGCAAGTGTCGATGAGAAGCTGAGTCAGAAGTGGAGGTGTGCTCAGGCAGCCGACTGCTCAAGGAGACTGCCTGCAATAAGCAGCAAATCTGGGCTCCTGTTACAGTGTGGCACAGATTTCCAGTAGTCACTACAGACGTAACTGACCAGGGAACCGTTTAAGGAATATTCGAATTACATTTTAAGACATACCCAAAACAAGCTGTATCCTCATTACTGTACTAAATATTAACTTTTTGTCATTATTACTTCTATTTCTGTTTACCTTTCTTTTGCCATTTCTTCCGGAGTGTCTTCAACAACATATCTACAACCATTCACATAGGTTCTGTTGAGTGGAATTGCGTGAAAAATCCCGTTTCCATACCCATTTAATTCAGAATCAATTTGTAAAACACACAGTCATCACTCAAAACAAAATCTAGATTCAACACATCAATATATAAAGAATCTTTGGAAATGGGTATGATTTGTATGGGACACTTCCTACGTAACTACAGTTGAGTGACTGAACTGAACGTAATTCTCACTGCAAATACAGAGAACGAGAAAACTTCTGCATATGTGCTCAATCTTCAAAATATCACAGCCAAAAAAGTGAGAAAGGAGTAATGTTTAATGGCAACTGTAACCTCTATCCAAAAACTGAAGGAATCTGTATTTTATTTTATTTACTGTATCAGCTGGTTAATGCCAAAATAAGCAGTACTGTGAGGGTAAGACTTTGGCACCTGTGGTAACACAACTCACCGGAAGCGCGAGACGGCTGCGTCATCAGGTGGAGGGGTGTGTCGGGCAGACGTGGGAGGCGCAGCTGCAGCAGGAGTCCGGCTGTGGCCGCTGTAGGGTTGACGGTCAGAGTTGGGGGTGGGCCCGCCCCCTGTGGCGGTTGGCGAGCTGCACAGAGAAACACTGTGTGGATGGGCGTGTTCACACAGGGGCTCACTGCAGGCGGTACAGCAGAGGGACTGTCCACCGGGGCAACAGTACACTCAGTGCCAACAACACCAGCCTGTCACTTAACGTGACTGTGCCACCAATTAACTGATCTTTTTCTGCACTACTTCTGCTATATTCCCCATCAGCGTAGCTTAACATGCAAAACAAAAAATTGTTCAAAATGAAGCACAAACCAAATTCTAAACATAAGGGCCAACAATTTTGCTGCCCTGACAGAACAACTTTCAGACAGAATTTAGAAGCAGTGAAAGTCAACTGGCTGCTACTTTTGGTTGTGAGGTAATTTGAAAACTGATATATGGATGCTGAATTATATCACTGGAGGGAGAGAGAGAGAGAGAGAGAGAGAGAGAGAGAGAGAGAGAGAGAGAGAGAGAGAGAGAGAGAGATCCAGCGATAGAGAAACAAACTGATAAGTTGGAATATCAACTTACTGTTGAAACTATATGGTCATGGATATGCAGGCGCTGTTTTATGTGAAGCCTGAGGGAATGACGAAGATGGACAAGAATTACAAGAGCTATGCTATAAAAGTTATCAGGAGTATATTCAAAATCTGCATTTGAGTAAAGCAAATAGAACTGTACATATGTGTGTAATGTCTCTACAATTCGATTCATTGAAAAGAGAGCAGTGGTGATGTGTTTCTTAAACAACAATTTTCGTGTTGAGCAGTTTGCAGTAGAGGCCACCATTAAAAGAAAAAAATGGATTACGCAGTGTATGCAATTTTTATATGATGGACAATATTTACAACTTGTGAAGTAACCTGTAGTCTATTGAATATGGATTTTTTTTTAATTGAAAAGGAAACAAAATAGACTTGTATGGAGCATATGTATCCGAGAGACAGAGGCAACAAACGATAGCTGGATGAAAACGTCACATCAATACTGACGTTGTGGGAGATATGTCTTACACCTGTAGGTGGACAGCAAATATAATCTGCTGTATGCCAGTAGCAGGAAACCTGATAGGATTCCCTGGACGACCTCTGGTGACGCCACAGGGAACTTCAAACAAGACCAGGGGGGGGCAGAGATTGCCTCTCTGTTTAGTGAAAGGGAATGCACGGAAAACATTCAGGGCGATAGCTGAACAGAGACAAGAAGGAAATGTGATTGTAAAGCACAGCATTGAGTGTGACAATATTATTGTGCTGGCTGGATTATTCTCTTCTTGTTTGCCCCCAGTGTGCATGAGTAGCCCCAGCGCTCATAGCTCCTGCTTTACTGGATATCTCAGGGAGTCATACCCTGCTCTTTGGTGCCAGTCACCTAGGGGTAGCGTCTTTTTTAGTAATCAGGAAAGTCCTCAGTCCCGGGTTTGAACCTCACAATCACTTAAATTTTGAATAAGAATCATCAGCATTGGTGTCTGAAGACTTCCAGCATAAGGTGTCACCCTCTTTCAGCCAACAGCCTTTCCAAAGAGGGCGGAGGGCCGACAGAGGTTCAGGGCACACTCTTTCCCTTGAGGTCTGAAACTGCCCCTAAATGAGGAAGAATTGGCAATGATCAACAACGTGAGGATACAGAAGGCAATGTAAACCACTGCTTAAAGATACATAACGTCCGTCAATGAGGCATGTGATTCAATAAGTCTGTGCTGTACAGACTCCATTGGCAAGACTAGTCCCCCATTCAAACCTCCAGGCAAGGAGGCCCAAGGGGGAGGTGACCATGAGAAAAAAGTTGAGTTATCAACGAAAGGATAACGTTCTACGAGTCGTCATGTGGAAAGTAAGGAATTTGTATGTGGTTGGGAAGCTAGAAAATAAGAAAAGGGAAATGCTGAGGACGTATCTAGCTGTAGTGTGTGTCAGTGACGCGGAAAGAAAAGGGGAAAGGGAAAGGGGAAAGGGAAAGGGGAAAGGGGAAAGGGGAAAGGGGAAAGGGGAAAGGGGAAAGGGGAAAGGGGAAAGGGGAAAGGGGAAAGGGGAAAGGGGAAAGGGAAAAGGAAAGGGAAAAGGAAAGGGAAAAGGAAGGATTTCTGGCCACATGAGAATAGGGTAGTAGCAACAGCAGCAGATAACATGAGTAGGATTCAGTATCAATAGAAAGGCAGGGCAGAAAGTGAGATACTGTGAACGGATGAGTATAGATGTTCTCGTGAGAATCGAAAGCAAACCAACAACATCCATAGTTCAGGTATACATGATGACGTCGCAAGTTGAAGGTGAAGAGAGAGAAAGTATGAGGATATTGAAGACGTAATTTGGTACATATGTAATAGTCATGGAGGGATTGAAACACAACTGTAGGGGAAGGAGTAGAAGAAAGGGTTACACGAGAATATGTACTTGACAATAGGAATAGGAGAGAAGTAAGGCTAGTTAAGTTCTATAGTAAATTTATCCTAGTAGTAGCTGGTATAGTCTATTCAAGACAAGGGGGTATACTTGGGAAAGGACTGAAACATGGGAGGTTTAAAGTCAGATTTTGAAATCAGATACTGGACAGTACAGCAAACCCAGGAGTAGATTTAGACTCATAACAATT
Source organism: Schistocerca cancellata (assembly GCF_023864275.1). Classification (NCBI taxonomy): domain Eukaryota; kingdom Metazoa; phylum Arthropoda; class Insecta; order Orthoptera; family Acrididae; genus Schistocerca; species Schistocerca cancellata. The sequence goes on along the minus strand of NC_064636.1, from coordinate 101,897,416 downwards.
TAGCAGTGATGAAGAGTAGGCTGAATTTTACGAGACTGGTCAGGAGCAATCGGTGTACAAAGAAGTGGAATACAGTAGTACTAAGGAAAGAAGAGATGAGATTTATGTTCTCTGAGGCTACAGATACTGCGATAATTAACAGCTCAATAGTTGGAAAGAAAAACGTAGGTACAAAGAAGCTAACTGTGAAGAAACCATGGAAAATACAGGAAAACCTTTAGTTGATCAATCAAAGAAAGAAATTCAAGAATATTCAGGAAAATTCAGTAATTGAGAAATATGTCACTTAAGGATGAAATGACTAGGAAGTGCAGAGAAGCTAACGTGAAATGGCTGCACGAAAAATGTGAAGAAATCAAAGAATAAATGATCCTTGGGACAACTGACGCAGCATATAGAAAAGTCAAAGCAATCTTCAACGGAATTAAAAGCAAGCGTGGTAACATTAAGAGCACAATGGGAATTCCAGTGTTAAATACAGAGGTGAGATCGGATAGTTGGAAAGAGTACACTGAAGGCCTCTCTGATTGGAACAACTTGTCCGATGGCGTGACAGAAGAACAAGCAGGAGTCGGTATGGAAAATATTGGTGATTAGAATCAGATTTTAAAAGCGCTTTGGAAAATTTAAGATCAAAGAAGGCATAAGGTATAGACAACATTCAATCACAAGTTCTAGAATCATTGGAGGAGGTGGCAAAAGGTCTATTCTCACTGGTGTGTAGAATGTATGAGTCTGGCAATATACAATCTGACAGAGAGAGAAATATAATCATCACGATTTGGGAGACTGCAAGAGCAGAGAAGTGTGAGAATTATCGCACAATCAGCTTAACAGCTCTAGCATCCCAGTTGCTAAGAAGGATAATACACAGGAGAACGGAAAAGAAAATTGACGTTCCGTAACATTCATAGGATTTGTGGTCCTGGCGAAAGCGTTCGGCAATATCAAATGTTGCAAGATGTTTGAAATTCTGAGAAAAATACGGGTAAGCCACAGGAGAAGTCGAGTAATTTGCAATATGTACAAGAGGCAAAAAGGTAAAATAAGAGTGGAAGACGAAGAGCGAAGTATTCGGGTTAAAAAAGGTGTCAGATTGGGATGTAATCTTTCGCCTCTACTGTTCGATCTATATACCGAAGAAGCGATGACGGAAATAATGGAAAGACTGAAGAGTGGAATTAAAATTCAGGGTGAAACGATATACGATTTGCTGATGACTGATTCCCTCAGTGACAGTGAAGAACAATTACATGGTTTGTTGAATGGAATGAACAGTGTAATGAGTACAGAATATGGAATGAGAGTAAATAAGAGAAAGGCAAAATTGATAAGAAGCAGTAGAAGTGTAAACAGCGAGAGACTTAGCATCGTGACCGACTATCAGTAAGTAGATGACGTTACGGTGCTATGCAACGTAGGCAACAAAGCAACCCACGACGAACAAAGCAAGGACGACGTCAAATTCACACTAGCACTGCCAAAAATGGAATCGTGCTTACCTGGCTTCTGCTGGTGGCTCACCGAGCAGACGGGTGACTTTGTTGACTTCTTGTGGGTAGTCGAGCACAGCGTCTGCCCAGCCCCACGTGGCCATCACCTGCGGGTGGTGCTTTATGAAGGCGACGGCAGCCCTGGTGGCGTCCGGGCACGAGTGCCTCACTGCCCTGACGGCCGTCGCCGCTGCGGTCTCGACGGCCAACTGCGAGATCAGCTGCCGCTCGCAGGCAGCCTTCAGGCCCGACAAGCCGTACTTGTCGGCCGCCGAGAGCAGCTGGGCGGCCGTGTCGGGCAGCTGGGGGGCCTGCAGGGTATACGTGTAGGCCACCAGGAGCCTCAGCACCGGGCCCTCCACGTCGTCGATCCTCACCTGGCCGCAGCTGGCCTCCAGCATGCCGTGCGCGAACATCGCTGCGAACACGGGGCTCGCGGCTGCCAACACGGCCCTGTGAGCCGCCACCCTCGTCTCGCCCGCCACGAGCGTCACCAGGGCGCCTTCACCCCCGTCTAGCAGGGCGGCCAGGGCCTCGGTTGTGGTGTTCTGAACCTCCGTAACTGCCGACATGGTGGGTGGTCCTGAAACACAGTGCCACTGAGCAGCCCTCACACTGCACCCTCAACACTTGTACGAGGCGCATGCATACCTGCATGAAACAACAGCTGTTGAAGTGTTGTCCACCCTAAATCAAATGCAACGTCACCAGTTTCCTTCAAATGACAATGGTCCGTACTGCTTCGTGATCACCTAAGGTTTGTAACTACCAGCGTGGTACTATGATAGACTGCTTTCACCTTCTAAAAATGTTATTGTTCTCAGTCAAAAGATGGTTTATATATGTCATAGCAAAAAAATGGCAAAGCAACAAACTTCCTTCAGCACTAAAGTTACAGGACTTATATTTAAATCTAAGCTCGTGGCACCTCTGAGAAAAATTTTCTTCCTCCTTATCTCAGGTTCCACAGATCAGTGACACATCAGAAGCAATGTACATGTAATGCAGAAATCAGTTTCCTTGGTGAATGTCTCAGGGTAGGCACGATTAAACTTGGCAGGCCATCGTGGCCGAGTGGTTCTAGGCGCTTAAATCCGGAACCGCGCGCCTGCTACGGTCACAGGTTCGAATCCTGCCTTGGGCATGGGTGTGTGTGATGTCCTTAGGTTAGTTAGGTTTAAGTAGTTATAGGTTCTATTGGACTGATGACCTCCGATGTTAAGTCCCATACAGCTCAGAGCCATTTGAGCCGTTTTGAACCACTGTAAGTCTAAATTCATTGGTATGTTTAACTCTCCTTTGAACAGATTGATATCTGCGTCTTGTTTCTTCAGAAAAAGATGCAGCGCCCACCTCCGTGGTAAAGAATGCTGCATAATACTATCGTAAATCATGTCGCCATTTTATCCGAATGTTGCAAGCTATGGTGTACCCAGGTATTTCCAGGTTGAGCAGTTTAGGAATGAAACTCGTTGGCTCCATTTCCAGAACATGTGTTGTGGAACTTTCGCACAAATATATATTTGCATCTCCTTCTGGCGTGGACATGTTTGTATAGCATCTTTGCCCCACAGAACGTTCGGATACTTATTAGATGATAGATACGTCATGGCTAAACCAAAGTAAGCTCCATCACAGCTCCAACAACACTCTTGACTCTCCTGGTCGTATGAGGGGGCAAACGACGGAGTCAGTGAAATAGTTCCACACACTACAGTGTAGCTGGTTTCCTAAATTCAGACAATTGGGTTTCGCGAGCACGGCGTCCACTTTTTTCGAAACGTGCCGAATCAGCATCTCCATTCCACCAGCGTAAGACGTCTGCCGGGCCATTACGGTGCCAGGAGAGCGCCTAAGAATTCGTGCCAAGGCTTCTGTGGCGGCCGCTCGAAGTGGATGGAGACTTCGAGGCAGTGCTGCACAGAGCGTAGCGCCAGAGGTCAGCGCAGGGTCGCAGGCCAACACGTGCACTGCAGGCTTCTGGAAGCCACCCGACCAACCCAAGTCTTCCTTTCCCATCCCTCATTAGTTAGTTGTACATTTGCTTCCGTTTTATATCGCTTTTTGGTTTTTTTCGCCTCCCCATACCAAGTATCCACTCAACGTTATAGGCTCAAAACTTGGCGTTGTAATCGCATAATGAACGGCTTTTTACTGTTGTTTACAGGTATTGTTACGGTATTTTCCTACATCCAAGTGCTGCTGCATGTCAATGAACGAAGTGGTAAAAGCTGTAAAGCCGTTTACATTTCCATACAGTCATCGAGCATCGACATGTTCCTCGTCTACGAAACAGACGTCATTGTCTTATAAATCTTTAATATATGCCGAGATCAGTGGTGTAGTATTCTACTTTATTGTGATACTCGCAACGCGACTGTAGTTTACACTGAGCTTTCGCAGATTCTTTCACTCAAAGAGTTTTCTTTGCCAAGATACTGAGCAGGATCGTGTCTGAATTATTAGTAGACAGAGAGCCATGGTCCCGATCACCTTCAGCATATTTTGGAGACACAATCTTCGTGCGTGTCTGCGCCAAGTAACCGACAGAGAAACGTGTGTGAAACTCAAGTAGTGGACTGGATATGCAGGGCGCGGCGGTGAGACACTCTGGGCTCACATTCGGGAGGACAGTGGTTCGACCACACACCGTGCAGTGGTCCGCAGCAGGTCTGCAGACAGAGGGCGAATGAGTGGATGTGGCTGCTTGTCATTTGTGTCTTCTGCACCGGTTTTCTGTTTGCTGTCCACCCACACAGGTTTTTCTTCATGGAGTCTCTCTCAATAGGAGTGCCGTGATGGTGCCCTAGAAGAGGCATTACCTTTAAGGTACCTGTCTTCCATTATCGAATGTTCCAGAAATTACAACAGGTATTTAGCTGTCTGTGTGTCTTTTCCCAGGAAAACCGTGAGGAAGTGGTCTCATTTCGTCCATCATTAAAGTTGTTTACAAGGTTTCCAATGAGTACGACGTGCATTAAACTACTTTTCAATATTGATACAATTTCCAATGGTGGTGATGTTTCCTTCTACAGTGTAATTTCTGTGTGTGGGTCACACAAGTCAGAAATGATTTCACGGTGCCATCAATTTGGAATCATTACAGTCGTCTCATCAGTATGAATTGCAGAGTTCCTTATTCTTTTTCCATCCGAATTAGAAATTAATCAGCAAAAGCACTCTACGCCCTCTCGAAGGTTTTTTATTAATGAGAAAACATTTGACTGAGCTTTTGATATTAATGTTATCACTTTCTTCCACCCCTCAGAGGCGTTTTCGATGTGATGGGGCCTTCCACTGTAATTCCAAATGTCTGATGGCATCTGGTCTTTACCAACCAACTAGTCCAGAGATAGTCCAACAATCGACGAAACTAGTTTTTCAGACAGTATTTTCTGAATAGATAGCCAACCATGGTCCAATATTTCTAAGATAATATATCGTACTCCGGATAGATTGTTAGATAACAATGTCTTTCTTAGTTTTTCTTAAGAGGGGACTTCTTTCCACGTTGTTGATTAAAATGAAAATTGCAACTCGTAATCTCTGGTTCAGGAAATAAATTTCCAGCTGATTGGAATGGACATTAGCAACTTCCAGACTCACGATGAGAGAAGAAGGTTCGATCCGAGCACATTAATTTCATTTGTAAAGTAATAGTAAATATTAGGACTATGTAGTATGTCTCAAATACTGAGGTGCATTCTGACTCCTAACACGTACACAATTGTCTTCATGATTCAAACCAACTGTTAGTGGTTAAATTGTGCTCTAAGCAAAATTCTGCCAGGCAGCTTCCCCTTTCATTCCCTTACTTCAGTTCTTTTCTCCTCCAACTTTTCTTCCACTTCGTATTCCGACTATCGATTTCGAGTGCCGCATCACAAGTTTTCATCTCGCTTAACGATCTGACCAATTTCTTTTCTCTCTAAAAGCATTTCCTTAATCTCTTCGTCATTTTCGGAACCAGTTGACGTGCAGGCCAGTACTTCTGTAACTGGTTTGGCTGTGTGTCTGTCCTGGCTGTGGTAGCGACTTCACTGTGCAGCTCAGATAGCAATAAGATTAGTGTTTTCGGCCGAGAACGATATTAAACAAATTTCCAGTTACCTCGGAGAGAAATCTAAAGAGGAGCTATTCTCAAACACACACATTTCTTGCTACCAGATGCTGAAAAGAAGACAGGCATTGTGAAGAACCTAGCCACACCAAGATCAAGGACCCAGAGTAAAATACGTAAGCATAATCATCCGACTGAGCTACTTATAAAACTACGGGGGCGTTCGATCTGCAACGCTACACTTTTTTCTCGGCCAATTTCTGTTGGAAAAATGCGAAATTTGTCAGACATCGTGGAATATTCCCGCTTCAGCCCCTACAGCTTCATGAAATTCCAACAGCTGACAGCACTGTATGTAGCCTCCAAAATGGCGTCCGTAAAGGAGGTGCGACCCAAGCAGAGAGCTGTCACTGAGTTTCTTTAGGATGAAAACCAGAGCATCGGAGATCTTCATATCCGCTTGCAGAATGTCTGAGGAGATTTGGCAGTGAACAGAAGCACCGCGAGTCTTAGTGCGAGGTGTCTGTCAGCGTCAGAAGGGCTTACTGGTGATCAACGCCTGGCCTAGCAGCGCCATCGTCGCAGCAGGGTTGTGCATATCTGGCCGACCTCCACGTGTCTGTCAGCTGCAGACGGCTGTGACTCCTGCGATGTGGGGACGTGCTCTCATTCAAGGTGACCGGTGGATCACTCAGAGCTGAACAACCCGCATCTCGCACCTTCCGACTTCCGTCTGTTTGGTCCAACGAAGGATGCACTCCACGGCAAGCAGTACACGGATGACGGCAGGTCACTGATGCAGCAAGACGTGAGTGGCTGGTCAACTGTTTACTCACTCGGTCAGTTTTATCAGTTTAATGAAACAACCAGATGAAACTGGCCATGTCAGCTATATCAACACTTTTTCAACCACTCTCTGGGTTTGCAATGTAGCTAATTATTACGAATTGTCATCTCACATCGAAAGCGTAGCTTACCACGGAGCTGGGAGGAGAGCAGAATTTTGGTTCTCACGCTGGCACAGCTGATTTCAGGTGAATAACTTCAGTACTTTCGGAGATATAAATTTTTATCTAAGGGACGACTGTGATTGGTTCATCTATAGCATCAATTGAAACTACAACCAGAAGTACAGGTCCATAAGATCTAATTGTCTGGAATTTTCTTTAGTTTCATTACCACAGATTTCTGACTAAATAGAAAGTACTTTGGAAAATTATTATTTCATCGTGTTTTGGTTGTTTAAGTGTTTTGCAGGGTCTGAGGACATACGTTGAAATTTTATGGAAATTAAGTAAATGTATGTGTGATAAAGTTTCTTGTACAATAGTGGCATTTGTGGCGTATGGCCGACTTTGGTTTTGTAAAAGGCAGCCAGAAGGGTCGTTGAGTATTAAATCTGTAAGTAATTTATGTTGTTGTTGTTGTTGTGGTCTTCAGTCCTGAGACTGGTTTGATGCAGCTCTCCATGCTACTCTATCCTGTGCAAGCTTCTTCATCTCCCAGTATCTACTGCAACCTACATCCTTCTGAATCTGCTTAGTGTATTCATCTCTTGGTCTCCCTCTACGATTTTTACCCTCCACACTGCCTTCCAATGCTAAATTTGTGATCCCTCGATGCCTCAAACCATGTCCTACCAACCGATCCCTTCTTCTAGTCAAGTTGTGCCGCAAACTTCTCTTCTCCCCAATCCTATTCAATACCTCCTCATTAGTTACGTGATCTACCCACCTTATCTTCAGCATTCTTCTGTAGCACCACATTTCGAAAGCTTCTATTCTCTTCTTGTCCAAACTAGTTATCGTCCATGTTTCACTTCCATACATGGCTACACTCCATACAAATACTTTCAGAAACGACTTCCTGACACTTAAATCTATACTCGATGTTAACAAATTCCTCTTCTTGAGAAACGCTTTCCTTGCCATTGCCAGTCTACATTTTATATCCTCTCTACTTCGACCATCATCGGTTATTTTACTCCCTAAATAGCAAAACTCCTTTACTACTTTAAGTTTCTCATTTCCTAATCTAATTCCCTCAGCATCACCCGACTTAATTTGACTACATTCCATTATCCTCGTCTTGCTTTTGTTGATGTTCATCTTATATCCTCCTTTCAAGACACTGTCCATTCCGTTCAACTGCTCTTCCAAGTCCTTTGCTGTCTCTGACAGAATTACAATGTCATCGGCGAACCTCAAAGTTTTTACTTCTTCTCCATGAACTTTAATACCTACTCCGAATTTTTCTTTTGTTTCCTTTAGTGCTTGCTCAATATACAGATTGAATAACATCGGGGAGAGGCTACAACCCTGTCTTACTCCTTTCCCAACCACTGCTTCCCTTTCATGCCCCTCGACTCTTATAACTGCCGTCTGGTTTCTGTACAAACTGTAAATAGCCTTTCGCTCCCTGTATTTTACCCCTGCCACCTTCAGAATTTGAAAGAGAGTATTCCAGTTAACATTGTCAAAAGCTTTCTCTAAGTCTACAAATGCTAGAAATGTAGGTTTGCCTTTTCTTAATCTTTCTTCTAAGATAAGTCGTAAGGTCAGTATTGCCTCACGTGTTCCAACATTTCTACGGAATCCAAACTGATCTTCCCCAAGGTCGGCTTCTACCAGTTTTTCCATTCGTCTGTAAAGAATTCGCGTTAGTATTTTGCAGCTGTGACTTATTAAACTGATAGTTCGGTAATTTTCACATCTGTCAACACCTGCTTTCTTTGGGATTGGAATTATTATATTCTTCTTGAAGTCTGAGGGTATTTCGCCTGTCTCATACATCGTGCTCACCAGATGGTAGAGTTTTTTCATGACTGGCTCTCCCGAGGCCATCAGTAGTTCAAATGGAATGTTGTCTACTCCCGGGGCCTTGTTTCGACTCAGGTCTTTCAGTGCTCTGTCAAACTCTTCACGCAGTATCTTATCTCCCATTTCGTCTTCATCTACATCCTCTTCCATTTCCATAATATTGTCATCAAGTACATCGCCCTTGTATAAACCCTCTATATACTCCTTCCACCTATCTGCCTTCCCTTCTTTGCTTAGAACTGGGTTGCCATCTGAGCTCTTGATATTCATACAAGTGGTTCTCTTCTCTCCAAAGGTCTCTCTAATTTTCCTGTAGGCAGTATCTATCTTACCCCTAGTGAGACAAGCCTCTACATCCTTACATTTGTCCTCTAGCCATCCCTGCTTAGCCATTTTGCACTTCCTGTCGATATCATTTTTGAGACGTTTGTATTTCTTTTTGCCTGCTTCATTTACTGCATTTTTATATTTTCTCCTTTCATCAATTAAATTCAATATTTCTTCTGTTACCCAAGGATTTCTATTAGCCCTCGTCTTTTTACCTACTTGATCCTCTGCTGCCTTCACTACTTCATCCCTCAGAGCTACCCATTCTTCTTCTACTGTATTTCTTTCCCCCATTCCTGTCAATTGTTCCCTTATGCTCTCCCTGAAACTCTCTACAACCTCTGGTTCTTTCAGTTTATCCAGGTCCCATCTCCTTAAATTCCCACCTTTTTGCAGTTTCTTCAGTTTCAATCTGCAGTTCATAACCAATAGATTGTGGTCAGAATCCACATCTGCCCCAGGAAATGTCTTACAGTTTAAAACCTGGTTCCTAAATCTCTGTCTTACCATTATATAATCTATCTGATACCTTTTAGTATCTCCAGGATTCTTCCAGGTATACAACCTTCTTTTATGATTCTTGAACCAAGTATTGGCTATGATTAAGTTATGCTCTGTGCAAAATTCTACAAGGCGGCTTCCTCTTTCATTCCTTCCCCCCAATCCATATTCACCTACTATGTTTCCTTCTCTCCCTTTTCCTACTGATGAATTCCAGTCACCCATGACTATTAAATTTTCGTCTCCCTTCACTACCTGAATAATTTCTTTTATCTCGTCATACATTTCATCTATTTCTTCATCATCTGCAGAGGTAGTTGGCATATAAACTTGTACTACTGTAGTAGGCATGGGCTTTGTGTCTATCTTGGCCACAATAATGCGTTCACTATGCTGTTTGTAGTAGCTAACCTGCACTCTTATTTTTTTATTCATTGTTAAACCTACTCCTGCATTACCCCTATTTGATTTTGTATTTATAACCCTGTAATCACCTGACAAAGTCTTGTTCCTCCTGCCACCGAACTTCACTAATTCCCACTATATCTAACTTTAACCTATCCATTTCCCTTTTTAAATTTTCTAACCTACCTGCCCGATTAAGGGATCTGACATTCCACGCTCCGATCCGTAGAACGCCAGTTTTCTTTCTCCTGATAACGACGTCCTCCTGAGTAGTCCCCGCCCGGAGATCCGAATGGGGGACTATTTTACCTCCGGAATATTTTACCCAAGAGGACGCCATCATCATTTAACCATACAGTAAAGCTGCATGTCCTCGGGAAAAATTACGGCCGTAGTTTCCCCTTGCTTTCAGCCGTTCGCAGTACCAGCACAGCAAGGCCGTTTTGGTTAATGTTACAAGGCCAGATCAGTCAATCATCCAGACTGTTGCCCCTGCAACTACTGAAAAGGCTGCTGCCCCTCTTCAGGAACCACATGTTTGTCTGGCCTCTCAACAGATACCCCTCCGTTGTGGTTGTACCTACGGTACGGCCATCTGTATCGCTGAGGCACGCAAGCCTCCCCACCAACGGCAAGGTCCATGGTTCATGGGGGGGTAATTTATGTTGCGGAATGGAATCTAATTTTGTCTTCATTAAATTTTATTTAGTTTTGGAATTACGTGATTTCCAGTCTAAATTACATCCAGTAATCTGATTGGCTGACATAAAAATACCTGAAGTATACAAGTGCTCGAAATGATCTGATTGGCTGTTTAATATATTAGCCAATAGGAATTAAGCATATCCTGTGCGTATCAGTATGGCTTTGTGCCTCCGATCTACGAGCCGATGAAGTCGTTCGGGAGCCATCTTCTGGTAAACGCCTATGTTAAATCACGCTGATCAAATTTATTCCAAAATAAAGAAATTTGCGCGTTTTATTGCTTCTCTTGCCGTTGACAAAGAGCGACTACAGTACAGAATATTTTGTGAAAGCTTGAGATTTGTGAGTGATTTATTTTAGGAGATATTCGCATGTGAACATTTTATTTCGTACACAAACACTGCGCGGCGTGTTTCGTGCTGATTACGAGACATTATATGCATTATAGGAATGTTTCTATACTGAGTCTGGGCGAGTGATTTCACTGACTTTTGTTTTCAAGGTTTATTGGAATGCCGCAATTGTTAAATCAGCCCAGAATTTCGCCATTCTGCATGGTTTTCGAGGAGCTAAGGGCTGCACTGAGTGCAGGTGATTTCTGGAGGAGACAATATTCCATAAAAGCACATTTAGAAAGTCTGTAGAACCAACGTCAAATCCTGACTCTGTGAATACATCACAACTCCATTCGTATTGCTCTCGCACAGATCACGAAGACAAGTTTACACTGATCACTGCACACACAGAGGCACTATAATGATTCTTCACACACCCCTGAACGTGAATGGACCATGAGAAACTCCTAGTAAGTGATACGATGCATGTACCCAGTGCCATGCACTTCACAGTCGTTTCAAGGGTGTAGATAAGTGAGACTCAGTTTGGGAGGAGGAAGAATCACACTTATCTTTTAAGGGACTGCAACTGATTGGTTCCTCCAGTAAATATAAGGACCTTGCTGCTCTCTCACGTAAACAACTCTGATAATACGTAGCGAGTCCGTAATTATGAGCAATACATCATCCATCTGCGGTAACTATAGACTTTGCATTACTGTACTGAAACTTCCTGCAGAGCTGAAAGGAACATTTAGAACTTAACGGTCGTTAAATACTGGAAGAATCCCATAGTGTGTGGCGTTTTCAGTCCTTATTACGACCATGTGCTCCCTCTGAACGTCATCACGTCACCAGCGCACACAAATGCAACTGTGAGGCCACATAAATGGACGGCTGTGTGTCTATCAAACGTCAGTTTTCGTCATTTGGTTTTTTCCCTGTATGCAGACATCGTAAAGTGATCAATGGGCAGAATTACTCACAACAGAGTCAGTGCCCATACTGACACATACGATGAGTTTCATTATGCACTTAGCCGGGGAACTGCGATTGTGCAACACTAACGCATCGTAGGTAACATATGACACACGTCGCCCGGCCAAAAACCAGGACGCCCTTCCTGCTGAAAAAGACACACACGAGATTCTCCTGTCCTCCGGCAAAGTGGCTCTGCTTCCCCACTGTAACCACCAACCTCCGAATACCATCCAGTCCTTAAAGGACTGCTTAAAACCTGTTCGTGTCTAGAAGTCAGATCCCTTATCAGTGAAGAGCCGTCGAATGACTAATCAGTTGAGTGGAAAAAGCTAGTGAAAAGTCGAGAGGTATCGATTACATTTATCAAATCACCCACCAAATGTCTAAAGTATGGCAAGCTGCAATCATTCTGGAGTCTTATACATGTGAGAAACAGATTTTCTCTGGAAAAAATTAACAGCAGCTACTGCACCTTACAAACACATTTTCTTTTGCGAACTTCCAGCGTGTTGCAGTACCTTAGGGCGACAACTACTATTCATCAGTACATAAAAAACCAGCCCAAGTTGCAAATTTTTACTTTTTATTCATTCGATGACCAGTTTCGAGCCGAGACCAATTTTGAAATCGTCGCAACATAATCGGAAATGGGATTTCCGAACGTTTCAAAAATGTACAACGAACATTTGACATGTTCGTAAATGCTATGATTTGAAAATGGGTCTCGGCCCGTAATTAATCATCAAATAAATAAAATGTAAAAATTTGCTACTTGGACTGCTTTCCCATTCTACTGACTTTTTTGCAACAGACTTTTTGGTCGTAAGTTTCTCTGTATAATAAATGCCTCTGAAAATCCTACACGAGGCAAAATTCTAACTTCAATAAAAGTCAAAGGGAAGAATCGTTAATCTCACGAAATAATCTTTTTTCAACTGCCGATGTCAGTTATTTGAAGTGTGCGCGCACGCGCGCACACACACACACACACACACACACACACACACACACACACACCAAAAGTTGTCTTGCCTCACCTGAGTCCCGCGAGTTCTGGAACCTGTACAGAAAAATGGAATAGACAGCAACATGAACATCATGTCCGCCCTTTTTATTGCTCATGAAAGCCACACATTGGATGATGTACCACCACACAGCCAGACCTTCAGAGGTGGTGGTCCAGATTGTAATACCTCTAATACCCAGTAGTACGTCCTCTTGCATTGATGCATGCCTGTATTCGTCGTGGCATACTATCCACAACTTCATCAAGGCACTGTTGGTCCAGATTGTCCCACTCCTCTATGGCGATTCGGCGTAGATCCGGCAGAGTGGTTGGTGGGTTACGTCGTCCATAAACAGCGCTTTTCAATCTGTCCCAAACATGTTTGGTAGGGTTCATGTCTGGAGAACGTGTTCGCCACTAGTCGAGCGATGTCGTAATCCTGATGCACGATGGGGGCGCGAATTGTCGTCCACCAAGACGAATGCCTCGCCAATGTGCTACCGATATGGTTGCATTATCGGTCAGAGGATGGAATTCAGGTGTCTTACAGCCGTTACGGTGCCTTCCGTGACCACCAGCGGCATACGTCGGTCGGCCCACCACATCATGCCACCCCGTAACAGCAGCGAACCTCCACCTTGCTGCACTCGCTGGACAGTGTGCCTAAGGCGTTCAGACTGACCGGGTTGTCTCCAAACATGTCTCGGGCAATTGTCTGGTTGAAGGCATATGCGACACTCATCGGTGAAGAGAACGTGATGCCAATCCTGAGTGGTCCATTCGGCATGTTGTCGGGCCCATCTGTTCCACGCTGCACGGCCTCGTGGTTGCCAAGATCCTCGGCATGGACGTTGGGAGTGAAGTTGCGCATCATACAGCCTATTGCGCACAGTGAGTCGTAACACGACGTCCTGGGGCTGCACGAAAAGCATTGTTCAACATGGTGGCGTTGCTGTCAGAGTTATTCCGACGCATAATCCGTAGGCAGCGGTCATCCACTGCGGCCTGAGCGAGGCACGTCATAGACAGTTCCTGTCTCTCTCTCTCTCTCTCTCTCTCTCTCTCTCTCTCTCTCTCCCTCCCTCCCTCCCTCCATGTCCTAACAACGTCGCTTTGGTTCACTCCGAGACGCCTGGACACTTCCCTTGTTGAGAGCCCTTCCCAGCACAAAGGGACAATGCGGACGCGACCGAACCGCGCTGTTTACCGTCTAGGCATGGTTGAACCACATAGAACACGAGCCGTGTACCTCCTTCCGGAGGTGGAATGACGAACTGATTGGCTGTCCGACCCGCTTTGTCTAACAGACGCTGCCCATGCATAGCTGTTTACATTTTTGGGTGGGTTTAGTGACGTCTCTGAACTGTCAAAGGGACTGTGATACAATATCCACAGTCAACGTTTATCTTCAGGAGTTCTGGGAACCGCAAAACTTTTGGTGTGTGTGTGTGTGTGTGTGTGTGTGTGTGTGTGTGTGTGTGTGTGTAGGGGGGGGGGTTGTAGTTACACTCACCGGACGAGAGGGCTCCCATGAAAAGTGAGTCAGGGTAGGGCAATGAAACAATGTTGAAACATTGTGAGGTTGTGAGGACATGGGGAAGAGTAACAGTAAACAAACCATTAAAAATCGGATTTTAATTTCCACATGAGAGGGTAAACGTTGTTAATTGCGTTCAGTGTTTACATTCCACGTTACGAACTTCGGTCAGTGTGGAGGCGGTGTGCATCGGCGGCAGCCTCGAACCTCCCCTGGACACGCGCGGCCCCGCCCCCTGCCTGCGGCGCCACGGGCAGTGCTGACGCGGCCCGCGCCACAGGCAGAGTTGAGGCGCGCCGAGTCACAGCTTCCTGGGCGCTACGGACGTGCGTACACGCACAGCTGTCTTTCCGCCCTGTTCTTCTCGTAGCTGTTCAGTGGTCTGACTGTGTAGTTCCAGAGTGCACGTTGCTGTGTTCGCTCTCTGCAGAATCCCACTTACATTCCTGTAATTTCGTCAGTTTACTTGTTTCCTACGTGAGAAACGTCACGTCGCCGTGGTTGCACAGAAAGAAATCCTGGATATGCGCACTAAGAGCGACAGTGAGTGTGGATTATCTGACGTTGCTAACAGTGATGGGTCTTCAACAGAATCTCCAAGCTGTAGTCCTCAGCCATCTACGTCAGAGGGGAGAGCGAGAGTTAAAGTCAGCAGTTCCTCTGAATCCGAGGAATCAGAAAGCGACAGTGAAACGGTTCAGAAAAATGCGCACTTACGTGACACATCTGACTGGAAAGAAACCAATTTCCAGCCATTAAACCATTGCTTCAATGACGAGTTCAGGACACAAATACCAGATACTGACCCAAACATTCTTTCATTTTTTGTGATATTTATGTCTCAAGAACTTTCAATTTATTGCAGACGAAACAAATTCGTTTTTACGTTTACACCAGAAAAAATACTACAGCCGGTGTGGCCGTGCGGTTCTAGGCGCTTCAGTCTGGAACCGCGTGACCGCTACGGTCGCAGGTTCGAATCCTGCCTCGGGCATGGATGTGTGTGATGTCCTTAGGTTAGTTAGGTTTAAGTAGTTCTAAGTTCTACGGGTCTGATGACCACAGATGTTAAGTCCAATAGTGCTCAGAGCCATTTGAACCATTTTTTTGTGAATTCTCGACTGTCAAAATGGAAAGACACTGGATTTGAGGAAATGTATCGTTTTGTTGCTGTTTGCCTTCTAATGGCGCAAGTTAAGAAGTTAAAATTAACTGATTATTGGTCCAGAGATACACATTTGAACACACCAGTTTTCAGCGAAATTATGTCCCGAGACCGTTTTTGTCTACTTCTGAGAATCTTACACTTCAGTGATAACTCTGCGAGTACTGGAAGCGACAGTCTATTGAAAATTAGGGCTAGTGTTGGCAAAGTTCGTAAGACATTTCGTAATTCATGTCGCCCACATCACAAGATTTGTATAGACGAAAGTCCATTGCTGTTCGAAGGACGAATATCTTCTAAGCAAGTTACTCCAACCAAGCGAAGTAGATTCGGAACAAAGACATTCGGACTGTGTAACTATCACAGTGGGTGTATTTTATATTTGGAACAGGGTCACATTCTGTATGTCAGTGACTGGCTGGTACCGCAGCCGGGCCTGCTCCTCTGGCTTCACATCATGGAACAGCCGCGTGTGGCACTGTTCGTGAGAACAGGCGTAACGTGCCAAAACTGGAGACGAAATTAAAACGAGGAGAAACTGAGTTTAGGTCCACTGACAAGGTCCTTGCTATCAAGTGGTGCGATACGAGAGACGTGTACATGTTGACCACAAGTCACACAACACGAATGGTTGAAACAGAGAAGACTGACAAATACTGACGAAAAAATAGAGAAACCGCAATGTATTGTAGGGAACAATTCGAGTATGGGTGCAGCTGACCGTTGTGACATGTAACTCAGCTCAGTGGAATCAGCGCGTAAGACTGAAATGGTATAAGAAGTATTTTTTTCACATTCTCGACTTGTGCATTCTAAATGGTCATGCTCTCCACCGGTGGTAACAGGGCGAAAACTGGCACCCGTAGTGTCACCTTTCTCTCGTAAGGGTGATTGTAGAAAAATATGCTACAGAGCGGAGGAAAGCTTGTAGGGGAAGGTACTGCGATGACGAGAATCCTCTGCGATTCACACAGAGACATTTCCCGGCTGTTGAGAGGGAACATTCGCAGGAAAGTATGCTAATGCGCAGATGCGTGGTTTGCACGAAACAGTAAGTGCGCCGGAAACAAATAGAGACCGACGCAAAAGTTGCGACGCTCCATTACGCGTTGCACCCTGGTTTGAGACTAATCATACAAAGAAGCATTACTCATCATTGGGAACTAAATCTGAGAAAATTTATTCACACTTCTGAATTAATCACTAAAAAAAACGCAAAAATGTAAGAAATATAAACCTATTTTTATGTCCGCCAAAGCCCGGTAGATGCAACAAGTGTACAATTATTTAAACGATGCCTGACTTCTTCATATGTAGCAGTTTACTGGCGAATGAACGGACTTGGTGATTTGAGATGGCACAATATCTGTACTGTGGGAAATGTAATTACGCCGAGTACTTTGCGCCAGTATAACAAAACCCTTCATTAATCTGCATACGGTACATTTAAATTATTAACATGTAACATGGGCACATTCTTTCATCCTGAACAGTACAAATGTATATCACACTATCTACTTGTACAAAACATGTTTTCCATAACTGATTTAAACGCCTTCGATCAACGAGAAACAACACGCCAAAGTCAAAACTGTTTTCTCAGTGCGATTTTTCTTGTTACTTTGCCTCTGTTGTCAGTCAATACTGAAAATTAAACTCTTTGTTCTGGGGAGGATGGGGGGCTTAAAATTTGTTGTTCGAATGAGAATGGCTTTGAATAATTAATAGAAAACGGTATTTGAAAAAGGAGTGTGTAATACACCCTGCTTTCATCTTGTCATGAAAATCAACATATTTTCGACTAATTTGTGGATTATTGGAAAATAGTAGGGGAATAAAAATTTTTATTCCTTATCTTTGTGCAGTCAATCTATTGCACTCTAAATTTCATTTTCATCGTGCGTTCACACTACTAGACATGCTAACCCGAAGTTTACATTGTTTTCGGGCCTGATTTTCACGCCCAACTTTCTTTCCAGTTGTACAGCTTGGTATGATCTATGGAGCAGTTTTTTTAGGAAAATCGGAATGAAAATGCCGCATTTCTGACGTTTTTACGAAATCTTCAATTCTGTGCTTAATTCATTCAGTACTGAAAAGTGCTTTGGAAATGTAACTTTGTATTTAAGAACCTTTTGTTGTTAGGTTACTACATGCCAAGTTTCACGTTCGTCATAGCATGAGTTCAGGAGATGCAAGAAGCCAAACTGAAATTTTTTCGGGTGCCTAATTTTTTGGCCGATTTACCTACAATTTTCCGGCTGAATATGGTTCTTAGGAGAACGCATAAAGTTGTACAAGATGGCCGGCCAAATTTTATTTCTTTACAAAAACGATTTCCCGAGATATTACAGCTCAAAGTAGGCACAATTTCACGCTGGCTCTGCGCGGGCCGATCCGGTGAAAGAGCTGCGTGCGTTAGATCCAGTACGTCTGGGAGCTTAACAGTCTTTTCATTTCTGGGGCCAAATAACTTCACTCGGCTCCAGGTCAGTTCTGTTGGGTTCATACTGTAATGGTACAGTAGCAAATGCAGCATTTGTAGGCTGCGCGCGATGCTGTGAAAATGAGTGTTATTCATGTTTCTACGACACACATCTGTGGCATAGAACAACGGAGACCGTGCAAATAAGGAGTATTTAGCTTTTCATTTTTGCACAGAATAATTAAATTGTTATGTTTTCCTAATTTGTTAACTGTCTTTCACAAAATATCGATAGTTGAGAATTTATAATTGAAATGAAATTTCGCGTGCAATATGCACTTAAAAATAAGAAGTTGTGCATTATTCATAAAAAATGATGAATTTTACAAATACGAGATGCAGGTAATTCAAATTGAACGAGACAAACCTACCCGAGGCAGTACTTTAACCAGTGAACCATGTATTGCAATAAATAACCAAGCCATTACGTTCCGCTGTACATTCACTTTTAGTTACGTTGTAGCTATATGTGACAGTCCCTCGGAAAACTTCAAAGCCGATTATCTCTGTGAATTTATGACAAACAGCAAGAACAGCCAATTTATCGGCACTTCTTAAACCGTGTTCCACGCGCGCGTCTCACCACGCAACAGGAAGCGGCCTCGGCCATTTTGGTACAGCGCGGCAGTAGAAGCACAACGATGCAGGGGCCGTGACTGCACACATGTCTGAAATAGAAACTACGTAGCTCAAGCGTGGTTAAGAGAAACGTTGGTGGCTGTTAATGCGTTTGAATATCTTCATGGGCGTTGCCGTTGGTGGGGAGGCTTGCGTGCCTCAGTGATACAGACGGGTGTACCGTAGGTGCAACCACAACGGAGGGGTATCTGTTGAGAGGCCAGACAAACGTGTGGTTCCTGAGGAGGGGCAGCAGCCTTTTCAGTAGTTGCAGAGGCAACAGTCTGGATGATTGACTGATCTCTCCTTGTAACACTAACCAAAACGGCCTCGCTGTGCTGGTACTGCGAACGGCTGAAAGCAAGGGGAAACTACGGCCGTAATTTTTCCCGAGGACAAGCAGCTTTACTGTATGGTTAAATGATGATGGCGTCCTCTTGGGTAAAATATTCCGGAGGTAAAATAGTCCCCCATTCGGATCTCCGGGCGGGGACTACTCAAGAGGACGTCGTTATCACGAGAAAGAAAACTGGCGTTCTACGGATCGGAGCATGGAATGTCAAATCCCTTAATCGGGCAGATAGAAAATTTAAAAAGGGAAATGGATAGGTTAAAGTTAGATATAGTGGGAATTAGGGAAGTTCGGTGGCAGGAGGAACAAGACTTTCGGTCAGGTGAATACAGGGTTATAAATACAAAATCAAATAGGGGTAATGCAGGAGTAGGTTTAATAATGAATAAAAAAAATAGGAGTGCGGGTAAGCTACTACAAACAGCATAGTGAACGCATTATTGTGGCCAAGATAGACACGTAGCCCATGACTACTACAGTAGTACAACTTTATATGCCAACTAGCTCTGCGGATGAAGAAATTGAAATGTATGATGAGAAAAGAAATTATTCAGGTAGGGAAGGGAGACGAAAATTTAATAGTCATGCGTGACTGGAATTCGAGAGTAGGAAAAGGGAGAGAAGGAAACATAGTAGGTGAATATGGATTGGGGGAAAGAAATGAAAGAGGAAGCCATCTGGTAGAATTTTGCACAGAGCATAACTTAATCATAGCTAACACTTGGTTCAAGAATCGTGAAAGAAGGTTGTGTACATGGAAGAATCCTGGAGATACTAGAAGGTATCAGATAGATTATATAATGGTAAGACAGATTTAGGAACCAGGTATTAAATTGTAAGACATTTCCAGGGGCAGATGTGGACTCTGACCACAATCTATTGGTTATGAGCTGTAGATTAAAACTGAAGAAACTGCAAAAAGGTGAGAATTTAAGGAGATGGGACCTGGATAAACTGAAAGAACCAGAGGTTGTACAGAGTTTCAGGGAGAGCATAAGGGAACAATTGTCACAAATGGGGGAAAGAAATACAGTAGAAGAAGAATGGGTAGCTCTGAGGAATGAAGTAGTGAAGGCAGCAGAGGATCAAGTAGGAAAAAAGACGAGGGCTAGTAGAAATCCTTGGGTAACAGAAGAAATATTGAATTTAATTGATGAAAGGAGAAAATACAAAAATGCAGTAAATGAAGCAGGCAAAAAGGAATACAAACGTCTCAAAAATGAGATCGACAGGAAGTGCAAAATTGCTAAGCAGGGATGCCTAGAGGACAAATGTAATGATGTAGAGGCTTATATCATGAGGGGTAAGATAGATACTGCTTACAGGGAAAAAGAGAACCACTTGTATGAATATCAAGAGCT
The DNA here is from genome assembly GCF_023864275.1 of Schistocerca cancellata. Lineage (NCBI taxonomy): Eukaryota > Metazoa > Arthropoda > Insecta > Orthoptera > Acrididae > Schistocerca > Schistocerca cancellata. The sequence goes on along the minus strand of NC_064636.1, from coordinate 101,877,266 downwards.
CTGATGGAAATCCAGTTCTAAGCAAAGAAGGGAAAGCAGAAAGGTGGAAGGAGTATATAGAGGGTCTATACAAGGTCGATGTACTTGACAATATTTTGGAAATGGAAGAGCATGTACATGAAGATGAAATGGGAGATACAATACTGCGTGAAGAGTTTGACAGAGCACTGAAAGACCTGAGTCGAAACAAGGCCCTGGGAATAGACAACATTTCATTAGAACTACTGACGGCCTTGGGAGAGCCTGTCCTGCCAAAAATCTACCATCTGGTGAGCAAGATGTATGACATAGGTGAAAAACCCTCAGACTTCAAGAAGAATGTAACAATTCCAATCGCAAAGAAAGCGGGTGTCGACAGACGTGAAAATTACCGAACTATCAGTTTAATAAGTCACGGCTGCAAAATACTAATGCGAATTCTTTACAGACGAATGGAAAAGCTGGTAGAAGCCGACCTCGGGGAAGATCAGTTTGGATTCCGTAGAAGTGGTGGAGCACGTGAGGCAATACTGATGCTACGACTTATCTTAGAAAATAGATTAAGGAAAGGCAAGTCTACGTTTCTGGCATTTGTAGAAACGTAGGTTTCTGGCATTTGTAGACTTAGAGAAAGCTTTTGACAATGTTGACTGGAATACTCTTTCAAATTCTAAAGGTGGCAGGGGTAAAATACAGGGAGCGAAAAGCTATTTACAATTCGTACAGAAACCAGATGGCAGTTATAAGAGTCCAGGGGCATAAAGGGAAGCAGTAGTTGGGAAGGGAGTGAGACAGGGTTGTAGCCCCTCCCCGATGTTATTCAATCTGTATATTGAGCAAGCAGTAAAGGGAACAAAAGAAAAATTCGGAGTAGGTATTAAAATCCATGGAGAAGAAATAAAAACATTGACGTTCGCCGATGACATTGTAATTCTGTCAGGGACAGCAAAGGACTTGGAAGAGCAGTTGAACGGAATGAACAGTGTCTTGAAAGGAGGATATAATATGAACATGAACAAAAGCAAAAAGAGGATAATGGATTGTTGTGGAATTAAGTCGGGTGATGCTGAGGGTATTAGTTTAGGAAATGACACAGTAGTAAAGGAGTTTTGCTATTTGGGGAGAAAAATAACCGATGACGGTAGAAGTAGAGAGGATATAAAATGTAGACTGGCAATGGAAAGGAAAGCGTTTATTAAGAAGAGAAATTTAACGTAGAGTATTGATTTATAAAAGTGTCAGGAAGTCGTTTCTGAAAGTATTTGTATGGAGTGTAGCCATGTATGGAAGTGAAACACGGACGATAAATAGTTTGGACAAGAAGAGAATAGAAGCTTTCGAAATGTGGTGCTACAGAAGAATGCTGAAGATTAGATGGGTAGATCACATAACTCATGAAGTATTGAATAGAATTGGGGAGAAGTGGAGTTGGTGGTACAACGTGACTAGAAGAAGGGATCGGTTGGTAGGACATGTTCTGATGCATCAAGGAATCACCAATTTGGCATTGGAGGGCAGCGTGGAGGGTAAAAATCGTAGAGGGAGACCAAGATATGAATACACTAAGCAGATTCAGAAGGATGTAGACTGCAGTAGGTACTGGGAGATGAAGAAGCTTGCACAGTATAAAGTAGCATGGAGAGCTGCATCAGACCAGTCTCAGGACTGAACACCACAAGAAGAAGAAGAACAACAACAACAGTAATAAGATATCTAATAAATAAGTAAGACCTACTTCCAAGAGCGTAACAACACCAGCGTAGATATTCAAACCTGCACACTGCGGAATAAAAGACGGAAAGTGTATCGTTCAAGTTTGGGAAGAAGAATTTCCAGAATTTCGACTATTTCCAGGAAATGTATACAAAGCAATGTGTAACTCTGGTGTTGGTAAAGGTGGAGAGGGATTTTCGATTTCACACGGCGGCATAACCGACGCCAGCTGTTATTTTAACAGTGTCAACCACAAACCAAGGCGCTTAACATCGGTTCAAACCACACTGATGGGAAGTCTCTACAAGGTGGACACCGTGACAGCAGACAAGGTATGTCGTAGTTGAATGCTAATTTCAAAATTTCTGATTTTCAGGGTGATAATAGACCTGCTTAGGCAATTACAAAAACGCTATTAATATTGCTTCTTTTTCGTTTACAGATAACTAGTCTGAGCTTACATTCGCATTTCACACAATTGAACAACAACATAGCTCTCACTGCAATGTTAAAGTGTCTTCTCAGTTATTCCCGAATTCGACAAGTGCAAGTAAAATCACGAGTGGAAAAACAAAATGTGAGGCATTAATTGACGCTTCCAACAAAGGTAGCCTAATCAAAAGTTATCCAATTCATGTAAGCTGCTTCCATGCGCAAGCACAGAATTCTCGATTTCTATGAGGACTCTGGCCGATCTGCAATGCCTGGGCAGAGCTTGAAAAGGATTCCAAAACACAAGGTGAGTTTGTCCCAGGTTTCTAAGTTTTACTGTAGACAATGCAAACGCATACTGTGGGAAAAAGAACTCTACGTTCATTTAAAAAAGAAAAATCGTGGGAGATTGAAATCAAATGGCTGCGCACATATACTCCATACCGATTTAAATGTGGTACGAACGCTGTATCAACAGATACTGAAATGTTAGTAATTACGACTTTCAACTATTTCTCAAATTCATCTAAAAGGTTATCCAAGTTGAAAGAGTTCTTTCAATTTGTTGATACAGAATACAATGCTTTGTCAAGATATGTACCTACAAGGTGGTTAAGCCTAAAGCCTGCCATAGAAAGTGTGTTGAAAAATCTTCCTGCAATCATGCCATACTTTCCTAGTGTAGATGATTGCCCCAGCTTTACCAAAAACAACTTGATGGGTGTGAGTAGTTCAGGAATACAACTTATTTTAGTGGAATTATATGTTCAATTTTCCTTGCACTTGTTGTTGTGGTCTTCAGTCCTGAGACTGCTTTGATGCAGCTCTCCATGCTACTCTATCCTGTGCAAGCTTCTTCATCTCCCAGTACCTACTGCAACCTACATCCTTCTGAATCTCCTTAGTGTATTCATCTCTTGGTCTCCCTCTACGATTTTTACCCTCCACGCTGCCCTCCAGTACTAAATTGGTGATCCCTTGATGCCTCAGAACATGTCCTACCAACCGATCCCTTCTTCTAGTCAAGTTGTGCCACAAACTTCTCTTCTCCCAATCCTATTCAATACCTCCTCATTAGTTACGTGATCTACCCACCTTATCTTCAGCATTCTTCTGTAGCACCACATTTAGAAAGCCTCTATTCTCTTCCTGTCCAAACTATTTATCGTCCATGCTTCACTTCCATACATGGCTACACTCCATACAAATACATTCAGAAACGACTTCGTGACACTTAAATCTATACTCGATGTTAACAAATTTCTCTTCTTCAGAAACGCTTTCCTTGCCATTGCCAGTCTACATTTTATATCCTCTCTACTTCGACCATCATCAGTTATTTTGCTCCCCAAATAGCGAAACTCCTTTACTACTTTTAGTGTCATTTCCTAATCTAATTCCTTAGCATCACCCGATTTAATTCGACTACATTCCATTATCCTCGTTTTGCTTTTGTTGATGTAGTGGTGTGGAAATGTTGGGAATTTGGATCTCACGGGGAGCGTGCAAGAGATAAGTCCCTGCAGACGCACCATCCTCTGTGCCCGCGGTGGCTCAGATGGATAGAGCGTCTGCCATGTAAGCAGGAGATCCCTGGTTCGAGTCCCGGTTGGGGCACACACATTTTCAACATGTCCCCAATGAAGTAAATCAACGCCTGTTTGCAGCTAGGGTGTCCATTTAATTATCATTTCATTTGTTGATGTTCATCTTATATCCTCCTTTCAAGACACTGTCCATTCCGTTCAACTGCTCTTTCAAGTCCTTTGCTGTCTCCTGACGTATTTACAATGTCAATGGCGAACCTCCGTGGACTTTAATACCTACCCTTAACTTTTCTTTTGTTTCCTTTACTGCTTGCTCAATACACAGATGGAATAGCATCGGGGAGAGGCTACAACCCTGTCTCACTCCCTTCCCAACCACTGCTTCTCTTTAGTGTCCCTTGACTCTTAGAACTGCCATCTGGTTTCTATACAAATTGTAAATAGCCTTTCGCTCCCTGTATTTTACCCCTGCCACCTTCAGAATAGGAAAGAGAGTATTCAAGTCGACATTGTCAAAAGCTTTCTCTAAGTCCACAAATGCTAGAAACGTAGGCTTGCCTTTCCTTAATCTTTCTTCTAAGATAAGTCGTAAGGTCAGTGTTGCGTCACGTGTTCCAACATTTCTACGGAATCCAAACTGATCTTCCCCGAGGTCGGCTTCTACCAGTTTTCCCATTCCTCTGTAAACAATTCGCGTTAGTATTTTGCAGCTGTGACTTATTAAACTGAAATGACAAAAAAAATGAAACAAAAACTGTCAATTTGTGAAATATACCGTGTGACGTAGAAAATAAAAACGGAGGTAGAACATAGGATAAATGATCTTTTTTTGTTATAAGGTGCAACAGTTGCTAGACAAATTGGAGGACCAGATCCCGGATGAAAGAAACGCGACTGGAAAAATGCAGACATATACAGGGTGAGTCACCTAACATTACCGCTGGATATATTTCGTAAACCACATCAAATACTGACGAATCGATTCCACAGACAGAACGTGAGGTGAGGGGCTAGTGTAATTGGTTAATACAAACCATAAAAAATGCACGGAAGTATGTTTCTAACACAAACCTAAGTTTTTCTAAATGGAACCACGTTAGGTTTTGTTAGCACATCTGAACATATAAACAAATACGTAATCAGTGCCGTTTGTTGCATCATCCGGAGATATTGTAACCTAAAGTTGACGCTGAGTACCACTCCTCCGCTGTTTGATCGTGTGTATCGCAGAGCACCGAATTACGTAGGGATCCAAAGGGAACGGTGATGGACCTTAGGTACAGAAGAGATTGGAACAGCACATTACGTCCACATGCTAACACCTTTTTATTGGTCTTTTTCACTGACGCACATGTACAATACCATGAGGGGCGAGGTACACGTACACACGTGCTTTCCGTTTTCAATTAATGGGTGGAATAGAGTGTGTCCCGACATGTCAGGCCAATAGATGTTCAATGTGGTGGCCATCATTTGCTGCACACAATTGCAATCTCTGGCGTAATGAATGTCGTACACGCCGCAGTACATCTGGTGTAATGTCGCCGCAGGCTGCCACAATACGTTGTTTCATATCCTCTGGGGTTGTAGGCACATCACGGTACACATTCTACTTTAACGTACCCCACAGAAAGAAGTCCAGAGGTGTAAGATCAGGAGAACGGGCTGGCCAATTTATGCGTCCTCCACGTCCTATGAAACGCCCGTCGGGCATCCTGTCAAGGGTCAGCCTAGTGTTAATTGCCGAATGTGCAGGTGCACCATCATGCTGATACCACATACGTCGACGCGTTTCCAGTGGGACATTTTCTAGCAACGTTGGCAGATCATTCTGTAGAAACGCGATGTATGTTGCAGCTGTTGGTTACAACACGCAACGGAACGTCGGAGGTTTCAAGCGTCAACTTTAGGTTACAATATCTCCGGATGTAATTAACATTTTACAATGCAACAATCGGCACTGATTACGTATTTGTTTATATGTTCAGGTGTGCTAACAAAACTAACGTGGTTCCATTTAAAAAAACGTAGGTTTGTGTTAAAAACATTCTTTCGTGTATATTTGTGTGGTTTGTATTAAACAATTACACTAGCCCCTCTCCTCACGTTCGGTCTGTGGAATCGGTTCGTCAGTATTTGATGTGGTTTACGAAATATATCCAGCGGTAACGTTAGGTGACTCACCCTGTATATGAAGTATGTGTGAAATATTTAAATAAATAGTTCGTTTTTTATGAGTAACGTTCTGTCCTTAATGGATTGTGTATCACTTGGAAGAACCCTGTGTTTCAAAATATTTTGAAATTAGACGAATCACTTGGCATTGTTGATATCCTTGGTGTAGATAATACGTATTCAGGGATCGCTATGGTTTCCAAATTCTTTTGGGGGGAGGGAACGAGAACTTGAGAGCAAAGTTGGCTGCTGTGACAACACCACCGAGTTGAGTCTGCATTATACAAACGATTGGCGCATCAAGACTATGCAGTGTTTTAAAGTAAATTCCCTTCAAATGCATTCATGAAGAAAGTTTTCTCCATGACGAACATTACATTGAGGGATGAGCGAAACGGAGCTTCAGTTGATCTACTAAAAACGGATTTAACACTAATTTCAGTTACGATGAAAGCTGCCGTGATTTTAAGACAGCATTGTCTCATGGAAATTGTTGAGATTTGCACGCTCAGCTGAAAAGTACTCCTCTTCGTTGTGTTGCGTGTGTTCTGAAGAAAATGTGCAAAAAAACAATTATTTTAAAAAGTGTCGGTTTCGATACATCTGTTCCCATTTTTCCTAACTGGAATCTGGGGGCACCAAGGCCATTCTGCGCTCCGTCGTCCCGTCAGCCTCGCTGCCGCACACCCCTCTCCCACACAGCAACAGGTACTTTTTTTCCGCGGGTGTGGCCGCACTGCGCCAGCTGCCCGGGGAAGTCCCGGCCTCTGTGGAGCCTGGGCTGGCCGCGGCGGGCTGCCGCTCGCTCTCTCTCTCTCTCTCTCTCTCTCTCTCTCTCTCTCTCTCTCTCGCAGTGGCTGTGTGTCTCCTCAGTGTTTCGGCCTTGCAGCCGGAGTATTTGCTTCCGCGCCTCTCAGCAAAACCGTAACCACACCCGAGTATTCTGGCTTTTGAGTTTATATTCCGAAGGAGGATTCCGACGTAGAAGCCGGTTGAGCTACCCGCTCACGCCTTGTGACAATACCTTAAACGAATGTACATATCCGAGTTTCATCTATAGTGCCTCTCGAAAATAAAATGTCAGCTATGTTTTACAACAGTATAAGCAACCCTGCCGTGTTCACGATTCATTGTTAAGTTACCTCGTTTATACAGAAGATATACAAGCACAATGTGTGAGACACTAATGAAAAACTTCTGAAATCGTCATTTATTCTGATTTTTTCCACGACACACGAGTTGGTAGGCGCTACAAACAAACCTGTAGTAAAAACGTTCGTACTAATTTACATGTGTAAATGTCCAACTGTTCCCAGCCATTAGATTACAGTCGTTTTCAACGAAACGAATTTTAAACAGGAAATAAAATAGCTTCATACATCGAAAATACAGCTGAGCTTAAACTTTTTTAAACATGCACATTAGAAAAGATAAATATTCCCCTCTTGCAACTGAAAGGAGAAACTATAAGATAAAAAAAATTTATTTGAAAGAACAAGCATCTTCAAATGGTTCAAATGGCTCTGAGCACTATGGGACTTAACATCTATGGTCATCAGTCCCCTACAACTTAGAACTACTTAAACCTAACTAACCTAAGGACATCACACAACACCCAGCCATCACGAGGCAGAGAAAATCCCTGACCCCGCCGGGAATCGAACCCGGGAACCCGGGCGTGGGAAGCGAGAACGCTACCGCACGACCACGAGATGCGGGCAAAACAAGTATCTCTTGCCTCTTTTTCTGTCCCCCCCCCCCTCCTCCAGCGTGTACAATCGCAAGATATTTCATTAACATTCAGTGCTCCTCACACCATAGTCAACCAAGATACTTAAAGAAGAGCACCAATATGTTCACAGTTTCTTGCAAAAGCAACCCAGTACAAACATAACTTCCTCAGATTTGCAAATAAGATAAAGAAGCACGAATTCTGTTGCTTCTGGTCCATGAAGTTGTTTTTGTATGTCAATCCCTAAAACAGGTGGAAATTTAAGTTCAGGAGTACACTATTTGTTAAGAAGTGTAATGAATTGCACAATTAATTGATTGCAGAAATTTCTCAGAACAATGTGTGTTGGTCAACTACCGCCAATAGTTTCACATTTTCCTGTGTCATGGAGGGAGACACCACCATTACGTTTCTGCCTGCGACAGACCTGGCGTTCGCCGTGCCTAGATGACGTGACGTCACCAACAAGCGCCGAGGCCTTCCTTTGTTAGAGTCGGTGTTGCCGCGACCAGGCAAGTGGATGTTTCTCAGACACCCGCCACTGGCCGTCTCACGTATTTTTTTTTTTTTTTCCACAATGCGCTTGTCCGTGACGTTCATAAAGGTACAAATATTTTGTGAATCTATTTTGATATTCTGTTGCAAAAACGTTCTCGTCCCTTACATTCTCGCATCACCTTCGCATGATTAACTAGTGACAGACTCCTTGGTGCCGAGTATAAGCAACTTTATTTCTCCACAATTTTTCGGCAACCGGACAGCCGATAACTGAAAACTATCCTCTCACGATTTAGCACCTTCCGACTACAGGTGTTCATGAAATATGCCTTATGGCGAAGGCTTCATGTCCTACAAAACATACTGTAGTTTGTAACCCGTAACACAAGATTCACACGTCATTTTTAACTTATTTTTCTTAAGCCTTTTGTGAAATATTGTGTTTCCAATATTACTGTTACCGTGAATGACCGAAATTGGAGAATGTCGACTTTCTCCGGTGAATGTCAACAGATACCAAATACGTCGGTGAAAGGTCGAATATTTCATTACACTGTTGTACATTCGGACCCTCTTCGGTGTGTGTGTGTGTGTGTGTGTGTGTGTGTGTGTGTGTGTGTGTGTGTGTGTGCGTGTGTGTTTGTGTGTCGACAGTCACATATGTTCTGGTGGAAGTCCAAAACAGAAGAGTCAAACAAACAAGCGACTGGCTCTCTCCCGCCAAGTCCTTTGTTCTGCTCGGAGTCAATCAGCTTTGTCAGTCTTACACAAGGTTTGATACCGCCAGCAACGTTTTCTTAATTTTTTTCCGGTACCCTAATTTATACTAAATGGATACTGCAGTAAATCGTGATCTTTTTCATGTAAAGTTAAATGCATTAATTGCGGGTGATGGAGAAGACACCCTGTTTTCATTTTTCTCAAGAAAAGTTTTCTAGAACGCTTTCTGAAGTGGTTTCCGCTAAAATTAAATGCAACACACCTTTGGATCGCTAACTATTAAAACGTTTTGGTGTTTTAAAAATTAATGATGAAGAGAAGTTAATTGTAGCATTAAAACCAGGGGAAACGAACATACAGTATTATCTTACCAATGAAGAATTGTACAGTATAGTCTAGTATATGAAACTCATGTCAGAATAGGCCACCGAAGAAGAACACACATGCTTAAAGAGTTGCAAGTTAAATACAAAAATATTACGTATGGACTTGTAATGTTGTATTTAAATTTATGCAAACAGCGTCAAATGAAACGCAGTGCACCTAAGAAAGGTATTGTTGTGAAGCCAATGGTTAGTTCTGAATTACACTCAAGATGTCAAGTTGATCTGATGGATCTGCAGTCAAACAGAGATGGCGAATATATGTTCATAATGGTGTGTCAAGATCATTTAACGAAGTTTGTCCAGCTACGACCTTTGAAAAGTAAAAGAGCTGAAGAAGTAGCGCATCACGTTCTTTGAATATTTTTAACATTTGGTGCACCAGCAATATTGCAGTCAGATAATGGTAGAGAGTTTAGTAATCAAGTCATAACCGAAATATGCGCTATGTGGACAGATGTTGAAACAGTTCATGGAAAGCCTCGTCACAGTCGAACAAGCCATTCAGGATATACAGAATACGCTAACTGCATAGACGAACGATAACGACACAAATAAATGGTCAGATGGTTTATCCTTTGTTCAATTTGCCAAGAACACTACATACCACGAAGGAATACGCCAAAGTCCTTATGAAGCCATGTATGGCGTTAAAACAAAAAGAGGCATAGCATCGTCTTTTTTGCCTGGCGAACACATAGCAAATACTGAAACTGAAGAACTCTAAGAAATTGCCAATACTTCTGAAACCGAAAGATAGCTTGAAGAAGCTGTTAATGCTTATAAAAAAAACTTGAGCTGTCGTCATACCGAAAACCACATTCCAAAGAAAAATGTTGAAGAGAACCTACAACGTCTTCACATCAAATTCTGTCTGAAAAACACGAGTTGACTTCTACAAAAAGAGAGACAGCGAGAGCAAATCATCTACTGCAAGCAACAAAGGTGTTACGAACCTCATAAAAACACCTCACAAAAACAATTTCCATCCTGCTTAAATTGGTGATAATGTACGAATACGAGTCCCTGATGTCGACCGTGGTCGTACAGATAGCCAAAATGTGTTCGCGGTTGTTGTGGGAATAGAAGACTCCGACTTCTATAAACTGGCAAATAAAAATGGTACCTTCATGCAGCTTTACACATGTAATCAGTTCGTAATTTGTAAACAGAAGACAAGGCTATACAAGGCGTCGTTGCAAAAGGAAGAGTTCCACAAAAAAATGCAGTTGTAAAAGCAAGGGGCTCTTGTGCGATTGCAAGTGTCATAACAGTTCAAGTTGTTGCAATAAATAAGATATGAATCATATAATTAAGTAATTTTTTATAAATATTATTTTCTTATGTAGAATGTACTGTGTATTTTAAGTTCTTGGCCATTCCTTTCAGAAAGAGGCGAAAAAGTTACGTCACACTTGTGACGTTTTATAGCGACTGAATTACGGAGAAGAAAATATAAATCTCCAACACGTTCAACTTTCACCATTAGTGCATGGTGAATGTCAACATTTACCGGTTTAAGTCAGAATATTTCGGACATACACTAAGCGACTACGTGAATGTTGACATTCACCAGTGAAAGTCGACATTCTCCAGATTTCGGTGTTTCACTGTAACAGCACCACCACCAGATATCCGGCAATTGCTTCCGAAGTCTACAATGATACACTCGTAATGTGCGTTCACTGTCGCAGTCGAAAGCATGCTACGATTGCCCTCACATTTACTACTTGACAGTAGCGTGAGTTGGCTGCTACAACTACCAATGAAGAGAACCACAACATTCAGCTCCGTCTCCAAATTGCCATTAACGTTGATATCATTACCAAGATAGACATAACGCTATCACTCACACCACAGGCAATGAACAGACTTTAACAATGTACGGTAAAAGATTACTGAGTTAAGCGGGACAAAAATTTAAAATGTGGTGGGAGACTGGAATACGGTAGCAGGTATAAAAAGAGAAAATACTAAGAAAATATAGACTTAGGGGGAAGGGATGAAAGGGGAATGCATCTGATAGAAGTCTGCACAGACCATAATGTAATGACCGCAAACACTTTGCTCGATAACCTTGAAACAATAATACATACTTGGTACAGAAAAAAATTGTTTAAATGGCTGAGCACTATGGGACTTAACATCTGAGGTCATCAGTCCCCTAGAACTTAGAACTACTTAAACCCAACCTAAGGACATCACACACATCCATGCCCTAGGCAGGATTCGAACCTGCGACCGTAGCAGTCGCGCGGTTCCGGAATGAAGTGCCTAGAACCGCTTGGCAGCCGCGGTCGGCCTTGGAACAGAGTTTTCGAACCAGATTTTAAACTGTAAGCCATTTCCTGGTACAGACGCACACAGACGATAATTTATTGGTTACAGACTGCAGTTTACAACTACGCAAAGTGATAGTAAACGGAATCAGATTAAGGACGTGGAACCTGAATAAGTTAAGGCGCAGAGTTTTTCATTAATGTTACAGGCAACGGCTGATTGAAACAGAGGAAGGAATCGATTACAATGCGAACAGATATCTTCACTGAGACAATAAGTGGTCACTGCAGCAGAGAATGTCAATCGGAAAAAGGTACAGTTTAAATCTTTGGATGAAACACGAATGTTTAATTTAACAGACAAAAAATATAAAAACGTAGCAAATAAAGCAGACCATGGGGAACAGAGATGTCTAAAAATACGCTGACAGAGTCGAAAATCGCAAAAGCGATTTTGCAGTTGGAAAACTTGGGTGGCGACATTAAATAAGAAAAAAAAACTTTGCTCAAAGGAGAAGCAACAGCCGAAAGCTCATTTGGGTACCCAGAACTAAGTAAATAAGAAACGGATATATGGCGGAAGGAGTATGTAGAGAGGAGGGGGGGGGGGGAGGGGCTATACGAACTGATATGAACGCAATGTTAGATTCCTGTAAAATGTCTGAACACGAGAGACAATACTGATCCTACCACTTAGCTAATTAGATAGGCTGAAGAAAGGCAAACCTGTGTTTATAGCATTTGCATATTTAGAGACAGGTTTTGACAAAATTAAGACACTCTTTGAAGCTCCGGAGGTATCAGTGGTAAAAAACAGGGACGCAAGATTATCTACAGCTTGTAAAGAAACCAAACTCCAATGACTTTGAAGGGAAGCAGTTATTGAGAAAGCAGGAGTAGAGAGGATACAAAATGCACACTGTCAGTAGCAAGAAAAGCGTTTCTGAAAAAGAACATTTGTCCACATCGAATAAATTTTAATGGTTGAGTGGTGTTTCATAATGGAATCTGTGTGGAGCGTAGCCTCTTCCAGCTATGCAAGTGAAACATGGACGATGAACAGTTCTGTCAAGAAGACAATGGACGCTTTCTAAACGTGATAATAAATAAGAATGCTGAAGATTAGATACGAAGATCGTATAACTAAAGAAGAGTTACTGAAATAGAGGAAGAAGAGGATATTATGGTACAACTTGTCTACAAGAGGAGTAGGTTGACAGGGCATATTGTGAAGCATCAAGGAACCGTCAGTTTGGTAATGGAGGCTTAATTGTAGGGAAAGACCAAGGCTTGCGAATGGCAAGCAGATTAGAATGGATGTAGGATGAAGTAATTACGTGGCGATGAAGAGGCCTGCAGAGGATAGACTACTGTGGAACACTATCAACACACAGACGAATTGTTTTTCTTATTAATGAAGCCAAACAGCAAATAACATCACTTTTCATTAGTAGGTCAGTTGCGTATTTATTGCCAGAATATTTGTTTAATGTAGCCTCTAGCACATATACTTGTGATGTATTTGTGTATATATCTCTGTTAGTTTCTGCAAACGGCCTTAGGTTAGGGAAAAGTTATGACTAACGCAGTTTTCTTATGGCGACTGTCAGCAAATGATGAAGGTTATTACAGTGTGTATACGTGCACAACGAAAAAGAATTCCCAGATTTTCCGGTAAAAAATAAACTTTCTCCCGGGTGAAAATACACTTTTTCCGTGTTAACTGACATTACACTATTCCTCAAAACTGTAAAACTTAATCCTTTGAATGGTTGTGGTTTTATACACCGGCGTGGAATTTCCCGGCACTTTAGGAAACGAAATTCAGGGGAAAAAACACGTATTGGAAAGATGGCTGATGCGCAGCAAAATGTACACTGTATATTTTCGTGTTACAAAAGTATCAATTCGAATGTCACCAAACACGGCATGTTACTTTCTGAAGCATTGAAATTGAGATTGCAATGCGCTTTTCAAAGCCGGTCATAGCTCATGTCACGTGATCTCGCTAGTCGATGTAGTGGATATTCAGAGCAGAGGACACGATGTAGACAGCCAACAGGAACATTACTGTCAAGTAGCGCGAACACACAAAAACACGAAACGCTCATGGTTTAAATTAACATACATAGTGTTGCTACAAGAAAAGGAAAGCTTTCACCTATTAGTGTCTAAGATTAATAAACTGCAAGAGAAGTTAAACTTTTACATATGTTTATTTACTTTTTTTTCTTTTTTTTGCGCGTATCACTTTTAAGATACACTACACAAACGGGCCAGTAAAATTTGTAACAACGACATAAATGTCCTATCTTCTGGGCTCGAAATTATTCTGAATGGTCGTCCTGAAAGAGTTGATTTTTAAATGAGATCAAATGCTCCGTGATTTAAGAAATCCATCGTACATTCTCGCACATACATAATCTTGCGTAAAAGGAAATTTACTATGAAGTAACGCTTTTCAAACAATCATCCGCATTTTCCCGCGACCTGTTAAGATAAAGGATCGTCTCAGCAGTTGCCAGAGAGCGACAGGTAAGAGGCGTCACCGCACTTGCGCAGCTACGACGACGCAGGAAGCCGGAATGTTCGTATGTATAAAACATTGAAAGATCTTACACTATGTCATAAAAGAAAAAAAGACACTAGAGAATACTCCAAGAGCATGGGAATTTCGTGCACCATACTAAAATGCATAATTCGGCTTAAAGTCCACATTTGCATGTCCTGATTCGGATGAAAATTTTTTGGAGTACCGGTACTGTATTCTCATGTTTGGTTCTTTATTATGGCATAATGCCAAAAGTGCTAGAAGATGAAAATGTGCACTTGAAATTCAGCGAAAAGTTAAAACTAGCTAATAATGTGGAAATATACACTTTGTTTCAAATAAGTTGACTGCCTCTGCGGAAAAGGTTAATAAAGCCAAATTTCTTTAGCAAACCGACAAAAGTAACTTCATTGTTCTGCAAGGCGATTAATGGTTGACTGTCAGAAAGGTGAAAACAAAATAATCTGAAAGTAGTAAATTTTAGCCTTCCGTAATTATGTGAATATTTTCACTTGATAGCTCCCGGGCACAGAAAAAATCCGTTTTGTTTTCATTTGACGCGAGAGCAATAGACGAAGAGCGAACAGCAAAATCACTAAAACGTAAACATGAGCCACGTGGGGACTACCCACCTCTCCACCACAACTCAAGACTGCTCTGTGCATAGCCCCCCGTATCTACGATATTTCCGAACCGGGGTAATACAAGAGTGTTTTTTTCATATTTTCAAAAAATTTTGATTTTGTAGCGCAGATCTTTCTGAAGGGTCTGATCCATAAAACACATGTTCGAGGAAATGTGAGACATGTTATTTGGTCAGCAGTGTGCCAAAGTGCAGTGCCACGCCTCTTCACACAGCATTTTTCTGTCGCTCGTCACAGTATTTCGCTCTGTGAAATTCGAACGTGGGATATTGTGTAATGGAAGCCATCAAACTATATTCAAGACAGTGGAAATTAAAATGTCCTGCGCTGTCTCACCTGCTACATGAGAAAACATGTCGCTGTCTAGTACTGAAAAAGCTGTTAATAGTAACAAGACTGGTGTGGTTTCTCTATCTGATTACGCGTATTTTGTCACTGTCTGCTACACGAAGTAGGCCTGCCTAATATTGGAGCAGTTTTTACACACACCAAATAAACAAGATATTTTGGCATTTTTTTATAACACCAAATAATATAATTCAAGAAGTACCAATATCAAATTCGTTATTCGGCCACCTACAAGCAAAACGTTTTTGTGTTAGGAAACAGTTACACATTTCAATCACACTCTCCAGTTTCTCAAGCATGAAATCGAAAAGTAGTAGTACGAAACTTGATATATATTTTGTAGTCATATTTTTCCGTAATATGTGTGATGTCCCCGTTTCTTCTCCTTCCTCGTCCGAACAAACAACCTTGTTATCACTTATTTTGTAACTATTCCTGACAGTGTCAAAAATTATTCTCCGGTTAACTCCACTAACACTACCGCAATCACCGGTTTAGTTATCCCACGTTTATTCTCCGGTCAGGCGTTATTACGTATTCGTACAACGCGTTTTCCGCGCTACTACCAGAATACAGCTTTAGCGGCTGCTATCCGGGGACTGTACGACTGGCCCTTACTAGTGTAACAGTCTGGCCAAAACTTTCCTGTCAAAATTTCCTTTTCATGGATACACCGACAAGATAATAAGTAATCTTTCTTACCTCTTATTCCTGTTACTCGTTTATTTCCACTCTGGCAGTCTCAGCCTATGGATTTCGCTAGTAATTGTAACAACGCTGATCATTCGCAATCCTAGTCAACCATATAAACAGCGATTGGCATTCACCCGTTCGGCTTTGTTCCGCCCAGCTTGTGTAGCCCTGTCCCCTTTTGTCTGCAGGCAAGTTTATTTCCAGACGCGACGGGGATTCCCCTGGCATACACATCACGTACGCTACGCACGCATACAAAAATTCAACTTATGATTCACTCAGAAATCGACTTTCAATTTGTTCAAAAATGTTCAAATCCTACAGTGATGCGTTTCAAAATCATATGAAGACTCGATAGACCAACGTGCGCTGGATGCTAGGCGCTTTGAGAAACGATGTCTTTTTCGTCAAGAATACGAATTTTACCCCCCCCCCCCCCAAATTGCTGCCCGGGACAGATACCTTGGTTTGCCACTCGTCCCCTAGACCCGGGCCTGTTACGCATGCGTGAATGTGCCAGCTTAGGCGCGTCAGTGATATTTTTCCGGGCAGCACCTGGCTGCTTGCTGCTATTGCTCATACAGCTAACTGCCACACTTCTGTAATCAGATCGCGAGAAGGTACTGCTCATACGCGACTCAACTGCGCTTGAGCTCGCTCGCAACTGCTCAAAAGAATTTAATGTAAGCAGTTGTGACGTCACGCTCATCGGTGGCAATGTGTTGTCATGAGGTCTTCCTAAAGCCTTTCACAGATTTTGCTATTGGCAGACGCTTGTATGAGCACTGTGTTTTTATGTTGTACATGGCGCATCTCCTTCGCAACTCTAGTGTTATTTCCGTTTTCTATTCTCTCGTTCACGTTTTATTGCTGCAGTATTATTCTGCAGTAGCGAGATACAGCAATAGCCTTTGTTAGAGCGTTGGTTCTTACCAATCTGAAGTTATAAAAATTTAACTGAAAACTAAAACAATGAAAAATTCCCGGAATTCTAAAATATTTCCGGGTTTTCCCCGGATGAAAAAATTCCCGGATTTTTCCCTGATCTCCCAGGTCGTATACACACACACTGGTTAGTAACCATTTTGGCCACTCTGCCATTTGTAGCATTTTCCGTAAGACGTGTATTCCTTCATGAAACAACAAACAATGAATGGTTACGTATTATCCATCACTTTCGAATGCACTGGCAGTACACACATTTTTTCCTTATTGTTTATTTTTTTGTTTACACGTCAAGCTCCGTAGGGCCAAACTGAGGAGCAAATCTCCACGGTCATGGAGCCTGTCAGTACATGAAATTACAACATAAAAGTGATGACAAAAATAAAATGTTAAACGCGAAAAAGTCAATCCATAAAGTCAATCAACAATACAACAAAAATCACCTTAATTTTTCAAGGAAATCTTCGACAGAATAGAAGGACTGGACCAATGAGGAAACACTTCAATTTCGATTTGAAAGCGCGTGATGTACTACTAAGATTTTTGAATTCGAGCGGTAGCTTATTGAAAATGGATGCAGCAGTATACTGCACACCTTCCTCCACAAGGGTTAAAGAAGTCCGATCCAAATGCAGGTTTGATTTCTACAGAGTATGAACTGAGTGAAAGCTGCGACATAAGCACATATTCACATTAATTTTTTTTCTTTACAATTTTAATATTCTTTGCGCTATTTGGTGTGGACCACAATTTGTCTTCTATCACTACCGGTGGATATTTTGCCAAAAATTGAATCAAGAGTCGTAACTACCGTGTGTTCAATTTATGTCTCTTATTTGATTTATCTACACGTTGGCAACCTAGCGAAGTATATGCTGAAACTGAAGTCTGTTCCCTGTGTGTGTGTGTGTGTGTGTGTGTGTGTGTGTGTGTGTGTGTGTGCGCGCGCGCGCGTGTGTGTGTGTGTGTGTGTGTGTGTGTGTGTGTGTGTGTGTGTGTGTGTGTAGTAAGGGTGCGTTGTAGGACGTTGAATGTGAATGTAGTATTTGCCAGAGCGTAGGTAAGAGGTTTCATGTTGAGCTGATTTTCGATTTTTTGTTTAAATATTTTTGGAAGGTTCTTGAGTTTCTCCCGGCGTATTTGATAATCAAAATATCCACGGGTATGCTGCCGGTCTATAGTGTCCAACGGGCACAATATTTCGGCGATCAAACATGTCGCCATCATCAGGTGAACTGACGGACTGAGCTCCTGTGAACGTGCCGGCACGGAGATCCGTACGCTATGGCTGCTCAGAGGGAACTGAGCAGCCAGTTCCCTCTGAGCAGCCATAGCGTACGGATCTCCGTGCCGGCACGTTCACAGGAGCTCAGTCGATATTTTGATTTTTGGAAGGGTTCATGTAAGAGTACGGACAAAGGGATTGGGCGTTAGTATTCTGATAATAATCATCATCCTTTGAAATGTTATTCTACTATTGTATCTACTAATGTAAGTAGTGAATTACATGAACTCCACAAAACACTTAAACCAAAACTGAAATCAGCTGAACACCAAACTTTTCAACCACTCTGACAATTATTGCATTCACTTCTAACTTTCTATACCTCTCACCGAACAGAAGTAAACAAACGTTAGTTTTCAGCATATAATTCGTCAGGTTGGCAGCATGTACATAAACGAAAGAAGAGGAGACATGAATTGAACACACTGCAGTGACGACCTTAAATTACAGCTTTTGGTAAAATGTCAACAGCTACTGACAGGAGAAAAAAGAGTGAACACAAAAATGTGTTGACCAGGTGAGAAGAAACGCAGATTTGCGCCAAAAACTATTCAACTGTAAGTAATTACCTTTTCACACAAAAATACGATTAACTTTTATAATCTACAATCGTCACATATCAAAACAAACTGAATCATTCTACATTCCACCAAAGATGCCTTAAAGCAAAGGGCAAGACGCGTCTTTGGCAAATAAAGTACACTGCAGCAAGAAAAAAAGATTCATTACTTACCAAAGGAAACGATCAACAGCTGTACATACTTAGCAAATTACATCGTATGACATACCATCAAATTAGTTTCTGTTTAGCTTCTGTAGGTCAATTTAGAGTATCGTAAATATTAAAGTGTTCCATGTCACTGCAATTCTCATTTGACTTGTTATCAAATGCCGTTTAAAAAATTAAATCGATCCATGCTGAAAAACTGTAGTTACCTTCACATCTCGATAGGTAAATAAATTTTGGATATTTATCATGCGACCAAATAATGGACTCATTAGAAGTTATCATTCGCAAAAAAAAGGAAGTTTCGATTTCTTGAACCGTTTAGGAAATCTGGGGCCGATAGCAGCCACGTGGTTGACGAGGAGCAGGGCCAAGTGTGGGCCGCGTGGCGGGCGACCCGCCGACGAACCACTGAGTATCTCGAGAACGCTGATAGCTACCGCTCTGCTCTCAACTTTAGAAACAATTTCGGTATGTTGACTGTATTTCATACGCAATAACGTACTACCTAAAATTAATTATACGCAAAGCCCACGCAAATGCCTTTTCACCTGTGAAAGCTCATTAAAAATTCGTGTAATGGTTTACGTAAATACGATGGAGCACGCAACCACGACGAATAACGAAAAGAAATTCAGTTCTTTATCGACAAAAGGCATCAGGCCATAAGACGCAGAAGAATAAAATTATTTCACCGAACCTTTTCCTTTAAATCCGATGGTGTTTCATACCTACCGCCGCGTCTACGCCAGAGCGCTTCGGCGAAAGTTCGTGCGGCCCGGGGTTGTGTGAGTGACGTCACGCTCAGAGCGTTATGTGATTGGCGGCGCGGTAGCGGTTCGTGTGCAAAGAGCGACGCACGTTGCAACCGAGGCCAGCCCCGCGGGTTTTTTGCTGGGAACGGGCCTCACACAAGTTTCTGCACATGCGCAACTGGCGTGACATTTTATTCCCTACCGGCCAAACACATGGGGTTTGATGAACAATTATTTGTTACGTCAATGCCACCACTTGGTAGCACCCGGCAGCAAATTTATCTACGTTCGCCATAAATCCCGCTAGCGGCAGCATAGACCACAGATGCACACTATACATAGTAAAATCAGATCCGACATCAGCGTATGTTATACTGAGGGGGGGGGGGGGGGGGGGAATTTATTTTCTGACATTCTGAACGAGATGTTTTGGAATTTACCGTACAGTAATACATTTGTGGGGCTGAGAACCATGAAGCACCTAATCGTCGATTGTTAGACAGTAGCATTTATTCATGGTTCTGACATCTGTTGGGTCAGTTTATGTGTACTGAAGGGCCACATTGTACCTATATCTGAACACTCACTGAGAGCTGTCACTGGTTTCTCTGATGTTCACTTAAATATAGGGGGTCGAAGACTAATTGCTCTTGGCGCTTACAGCTCTTAGCGCCTCACTTGTCTTCTAGTTAAGTCACCTTGTCGGCAAATGGTACCAACTGAATTTAATCATTTACGCAAAGGGCTGTATATATCTGGAGTTGGCTGTCTACTGTGAAGAAATCGGCTCTCTAGTGGAGTAGCAACATGAACTCTATTGAACGTGTATTAAGTGGTAACAGAAAAGAAAATTACCTGGAAAAGTTGGCCGCAAAGAATTTACGGCATTCAATACGAAATCCGTTGTCACAGAAAGTGACGAAATCAAGCGTGACTACAAGCCAACAGGGAAGTGTACAATAACCGTAAGTTTTTAAGTGGATGCAACGTAATACCGCCCGATTTTCGGCCCAGAAGTTTTATTAGTTAACTAACAACAAATGAATTATGAACATTGCCGAAAAAAATACAAAACCACGAAAAGTTACACAAAACACGCGAAACGGAGGGTAGTGGAAGCTCAAACATTATTCCGTTCTTACCATAAAGTACTTAATTATGGGCAAAACAACAAAATTATTTCTTCCTTTTTGCAGAGAAGTGACGCCTATTATTACTATTATTATTATTATTATGGACAGCTGCTGATGAATGTGTTGATGAGCATAGCTGTTACATAGCAGACGTTATTAATTTCGAGCTATCACATTTATCTAAATTTAAAAATTTGTGAACACCCAGAACGTATACCTGCGAGGGACTACAGGCACATCGAAACAATGTCCGACGGAATGTGGCGCTATTTTCCGTTCGTTCCACATTATTCTAATGTAAGCTTTCAGCTATCAGATGACTGTAGCATTACGACAAATAACAAGCAGCGAATTATTAATCACCGGACATTCGCCATTCGTTTGTTGGCAACAATTCTATTTTATATAATTAAAGTACGACAATGGATTAGGAGCAGGTCTGCCGTGAGTTAGGCGACAAACCAGACAAAAGCGTGCAGAACAACACCCACAGCTCCCTGAAACTCCAGCACAGGCCAGCTGCCCGCCTTACCTTCCTCTGGAACTCTCGCGGAGAAGAGATGCTCTGGCAGCGCACTGCCCTCCCTACACGGCTGCTGCGTCACGACTGGGCCGCACCGACAGCCGGGGCGCGCGGCTGCCCCCACCCAGCTCTGACGTCACGGGGCGGCGTTGCCAGCTCGGCCCGCGGCAGGCGAGGGAACGGCTGCAGCAGGCACTGCCTCCATCCCTCCCCCTCGTACCGCGCTATACAGCTGGCGGCACACACCCCTTCGCATGGCGTTTCAAAAACCGACTTTCTTATATCGACTTCCCGATACCGCTTCTGGGTGGTTATATACAGCCTTAAAAATCTATTTTTGGAAACCGCTTCTAGTTGCCTGTTTTCCAATTCCGCAATCGATTTTCGCTTCCATGTAAACGCATCTGGTTTTGAAACGTGCTTCGGCTGAGAGGTTTCTTCTTATTTTTAAAAACTTTCAGGTAATATGGACGGAGTGACTTTTTGTACAGTGAAGGACAAGTAGAAATATTATACCAACTATTTACACCTCGTCTACGTGCATAGGAATAGCAGTTGCACAGGCTAAATCAGATAACGTAACAGCTCTTTTCCTGG
The DNA here is from genome assembly GCF_023864275.1 of Schistocerca cancellata. Taxonomy (NCBI): domain Eukaryota; kingdom Metazoa; phylum Arthropoda; class Insecta; order Orthoptera; family Acrididae; genus Schistocerca; species Schistocerca cancellata. The sequence goes on along the minus strand of NC_064636.1, from coordinate 101,855,607 downwards.
TGCCATATTTAACTGGGCAGCAAATGCGTTTCAGTAACCACGAGACCGAAAAGCAGTTTCCGAAATTCGGTTTTCGTCTTTCCGATGAGGTGTCGCATGTAGAAGCCATTTTAAGGCATGTACACACTAGGACCTAGGCTAGCGTCTTCAGAAGCCCCGTCTTTAATGGGAATGGCCATTTTTTCGTTCTGTGTCCCGTTGACTATCCAATGGGATGCCAAATGCCCTGGCTTTTTCGTAATCAAAAGTAACATTGTTTCATTTTTTGTTTTTAATTATTTCTACGTCAATTTCGCATGACAGACTTTTTTTTAAGATTTTCGTGAGTCTTGCTTTGTCTAGAATTCAAAGATGGAATACAGAAGCTGTATTTTGGTCACAGGATGAGGAGAGGTGTGAACAGAAGATTTGCCGTCATCACGCTCGGTGAAAGTGACTCAAGCGTGAGCTTCCCGACTCGTATCCATCACTTACTACTGCAGAAATAACGGACGGATGTAACAAGTTTCCGGTAAAGAACGTTACAGGGCTATCGATGTGCAATTGTACTTGTAGTTACGAACTAGCTATTCACTGGTAGATGACATACATTTGCAGTAGATGCGACCGACACGATGTCTTCGGACTGTTTGAGAGAACAATGAGAAGCAGGCGGCAGTTTCAACACTAGATTCGGCAAACTTGCTTCAGTGCGCTCCATTCTCTGTTGTCCGTTGTGTGAAACTAGCTTGAGCCCGTTAAAACGGGGTAACGAAACTCGTCTTGCTCTAAAACCATGGAAGACGAGTTCGCGTTTTTGAAGGAAACCACGACTATGCGAAGGTAAAATGTGTGCTGCGTCGTTCAGGTTTTTCCACTGAACAAACATGGATGGCTTGCCGATATAACGCATCACACGAAGAAAATGAAGCACCTGTCGGCAGTTTCTTCGGGAACTGACAGTGTAACTTGCATTGTTAGTACGAATGAACTACAAACAGGCGAAGATAAAAGCACCGTTACCGCAAAACATACACGTACTTACACGTATTTTCTGTTACAGGACTGCATGATTCTTGTCATCAGAGACCTGTCTGAGAAGAAACGCGTATGTTCTGGGACAAAATGCGAGTCCATCTAAGTGAACGTTTTATGGCCTTACGCAGTACGTTACGTTCAGTCAGGATTTGAAGATGTAATGTCCCTGTGATGGCTGATGATGCATCAAATGACAAAACATGGAAGCTGGTACCGATTCTAGCTAAATAATTCAGTGCAACGTAATCTCTCTTCAGAACAATGGCGGAGAAACGGTAGCATTATTAGCTAACTGTAGTCTGGGTATTTTAAAAAAAAGAAAAATATAGTTTACGAGATTGCCACATTTTGTGCATATAATTGTAATTTCAACTTTGGTAGGCACAAGATGGCAGGAACAAACAATGTTTATTGCAAACTGAACAGTGTTCTCGAGATGAGCACTGGAGGCATCCATTGTGCTGTCCACGTGGTACAGAGCGGAGGTCGAGTGCAGAAATTCTTCCCACTGACACAGAAATGACAGTGAATTAAATTTTTCCAGTATTTTCACATTTACACTCAGCGTGTGGAGAAACTGAAATCCTCCTGTGATTTCGTTGATACTGAATACAAACAAGTTCTAGGTAGTATTAACACTAGATGGTTGACATTGTTGCCGGGAGTTGCAAGAGTGATATGTATAAACCTCTGAAATCTTATCTTCTGTCTCAGGATAGGTGTCTCACATTGGTGCAAATTTTGTGAGAATCCACGGACACGTCTTTCCCCTCATTTCACACAAAGCTAATGAAAATCTTTTCAGATTCAATCCAAAAGTTTGAAAGAACCACGACTTCAGTTACACCTTCAGGTGAAGAGTTAGAGCTGCTTAAAGAAAAAAAATCGGTGCCAGGAAATTTGGTAAACTTCAAACTTCGGTTACTTTTTCGATTTTAATTAACTGCGTAAATGAAGGCATTTTCAGTGTGGTACGAGCCAGTTATCAATTTATTTTATGACACTTTTGTGACTTACTTAGAGAAGGGAACTCGTGTGTTTCATCCTCTGAAATAGTTTCATTGGGTAACACTGAAAATTTCCGTTTCTTGGGCTTAACTTTTAAATTGTCTGAAATTCTCAAGACAGTAGACTGATGTGCAACATTTTAGTTGAAACAGGATGCCTGAACAAAATTGTATCCCAGAAACTTGAGGAATGGGAAAAAGCTAATTTGGAAACTCTTGAGAGATGGCGTGATGTATTCCATACACTTTAAAGTACAGGTACTTCACGTAAAAATATAGAGACGCATGTGAGGTTTGCTCGTGCTTTACCAGGCACAAATGCTGTTGTGGAAAGAGCATTTTCAACTGTGAATTCCTTTTGGATTGTTGGGAAAAACCGTTTTACGACAAACTGTTGAAGCAATTGTTATAGACTCGTTATGAAGATCTTACCTGCAAGGATTTCTGCAATCTGCTACTAACCTAGTCAAAGCTTTCGAAAGCTGTTAGGTGTTCTGATGAGTACCAAAATACTAGCAGTGCACGCCGTACAGTAGCTGAACGGTTTGCGTATTTTTGATGTCTATGTTATCGTTCATTTGTCAGAAATCGTTCTTTCAGCTTCTCAGTATTTTCAATCGTAATCAGATCCTCGAAAAAGCAATGAATTATCATATGAAGCAGTGGCATTACAAGTATGTTTTGAAGTGCCTTGTTAGAATGTGTCTTTTGTGTATGAAGTCTAGTTTTTATGTATGTTAGTAAAGCAATGTAGTCATATATGCAGAATATTTTCTTTTTGCCTAGTGTCCCGTTTTTTATCGCAATTTCCGCAAATACCCCGCTTCCTCGTGTCGGAAAAGAGGCCGAGAACTGTTCAGTGTGTGCAGACGGCAACTCCGGCCGGCCTCGCCTGCAGCTGGCTCTGCTGGCGGGAACAGCAGAGCGCCGCCGCCTGGCTGCCGCCGGGTCCCCACTGCCGGTGCTCCCGTGTCCGTCGCCTCAGCAGCGACCAGCCGTGTGTCCGGGACGGCTGTGGGAGTTTTCGACGGTAGCCACCGGTCGCACTGAGTACGTTTTGTTGCCCGGTTTCGCTCTTTAAGTGAACCAGACTGCCATGAGAAGCTCTGGAATTTACAGTATCAAATACATTATTCTACGACCATCATAAGAGTAAACCGGATGTAAACATTACACTGTATTATTCCGCTTCTGCTGGGATCTCATTGAGTCGCGTTTCACGAGGAGCGGCAGCCGAGCTGACTGCAGTGCAGTAAGGATACGTTTTGCGCCGTGCGTTACCCGAACATCGGCTGAGCGGTAATACGGGACCACAGCTTTAGCTGCGGATCTTGTCCAACTAACCTGCCGTGATCTGAACCCTGCAGTTAAATCGTACGAAGGGACGAGCAGACAATATACGTAACTTAGAATGTCATTTAGTTTTTGAAGAGAATGAAGTAATGTTCGCCACTATTCCAGCAATACCGCACGCTTCTTGGCGGACCGAACAGAATGCGTAGGATTATCTCGTTCTTAGCTTACACAGTGTTGTAATTAAAAAGAACAGTGATGGAAATTCTAACTCAAACACCGGAAAATAGATCTGCGTCATATACGTGTAATGCAAAAGCGTATTGCACAGATCCAGCACGTGAAGGTCAAGTGTTGTCCGGGAAACGCCACTACGTGCCGGTAACGTTGGAAGCGAAGATAAGAGCGTAGGCAGTCAGAAGGCTGGAACACCCTCGCCTGGTATAAAACATTCTGTACACCCGTATATCGGTGGTAAGATTGTCATCAACCGTATGTTTTGATATCTATGTAAAGGTTCCACAAGGCCATTGAGTCATATTTGAAGAACAATTTTGTAAGAGGAGAAACGGCGAGATCGGAATCTTACGATGACGGCCTGGAAGGAATAAGACTAAATAAAAAAGTATGAGAAGCAATTATCCTGGTAAGGCACCTAGACAAGAATCGCTCTGAAAGATGCGATGAATAGGGAAGCACGGCTTCTGGGTGAAAGTGTCCGTCGTGAGTACTCTTCACAGGTTTAATGCAAATTGTTGTGTTTACATTCGTTATGCTGACGTAAATCTGATTTAAATATTATGTACCTCGTAATGGAATGTTTTGTGTGTTTCAGGAATACGTCCACCGGAACCACGTCCTGTGTACGGAGCGCCGGCCCCCCTCAGCCCGTGCCGCTGGCTCTGCTGCCGCTCTCTCGTGGCGACACATCTGCCGCGCAGTTGGCGTTCCGAAAAATTTAGTCAGTCGTCTTTCTTGCTACAAGAAGACGACAGCCACATGTTGCGTCTGTCCGACGAGACGTCGTGGCCCAGAGCCAAGATTCCAACTGGGCCCTCCCCTTCTCCGTCACATTTACTTCCAGGCTGGGCTGTCCGGCCGCGCTTCGCGACACACACGGCGTCCCTCCAGGCGGCCTGACCAGCGGCTCTGCTCTGCCCCCTCTGACTCTCCACACACTTACAGGGCTTCAGAATCAGTCTTCGGAATCAGCTTCCTGATGAAGTACGATTCAGTTCTAAACAACACTGCAAAAAATAGAATTTCAAGATTCCCGATCGCCATTAAGCAATACTTGTTTTTTATTTACTAATAGCGCCAAAATAAGGAACTTCGTAATTAAAATTTTGTAGTAAACTGAAAAATGACTTACTTTCAAATGAAGAAACTATAACTTCTTCATTTGTGTGGCCATAGTGTCCGTAGTTGCTTCATAATTCTCGAGTGTATTTTTGTTGCAACTACAAAGATACGTGATTTTTTCACCGGACACGTTTCGCTTTACTAAGGTACAGCTGATGTTTTTCCTCAACAAAGCGAAACGCGTCTGGTGAAAAGAGTCACGCATTTTTGTAGTTGCAACGACAGAACAAAAATACTCTCAAGAAGAAACTATAGTGTACAGCAACAGTACTACTCAATGTCGAGCAATCAGGTTGTATTTCATTTGAAATTTGAAAACTCGCACTTTTTTGTACCGGATTTTAACTTCTTGTGATTATCCGTGTTTTCATCCAATCAGAAACCAAAAATACAAATTTTCTATTTTCGTTAATTAAAACTTCAAACTGATTATAAAATTAGAAGTTACATAATACAGAGTGTTACTAGCGAGAACTGCATTAGAGTTTACACTAGTTTAAGATTACAACGGTACGTTCTCACATCCAGGCATTTTGATTTGAAATGCTCACAATGTTTTGTACTTAAAAGCCGTGCGAACCCTTGAACGCCGATATTTTCGGGTGTAATTCGAAGTGTCTCGCACTACTGTAGTAAACAGATCTCTGAACGCTGCACTTGGATTTTTTAATTTTTTTTATTTTTGAAGAAAGTTAGCCACAAGATTAGCCTCGCAGTGTGTCCAACTATTTCGCGTGAATCGGTGCGAGGTTCACCTTTCAGTTAGCGCACTTCATCTCGAAGGATAATTTAACGTTTTCTTCAACCCGAAGGGCGTTTGAGAAGAAAAATAGTCTGTGTGAGCTACGTGGCAGCTGCCAGATGCAACGCTATCGAAATTTCAGTAGACCTGTTACCAGTGGACGTGCAAAATATAGTTACGAAACTTTATTCGTACTTCACCCTTCTTTTCCTGATGATGCTTTGTATAAAAACGGCAATTCAGAAAAAGTTTATTAACTCTAGAAAGATCATCGCCTGTAAAACGAACCCATTTGCTTCTGAAAGAACTCCCAGTAACTATTCACACTACTTTAAGAATGTCCTAATACTTGTGAAAAAGAGGATTCCACCGTGATCCGACGCCAAACTTCAATGCCTCGGCTTCAAAGAATGTCACTTCACTGTCGTCAGATATCTGAGTTCCACTCATCTACCACTAACAGATTGCCTCAGTTTGCACGTGTAGCAGCTGTAGATACGCCATTATCTTCCGGTAGACGCAATGAATACAAATGTCAAGGTTGATTGACAACATAGGATATCCAAGTACGGGCATTACAGAGACACTTCGCCGAGAAAAAAATTGTAGGAGTTTTGTAAGTGGAAAGTACACTTACGGAAACGCTAGGTGTTCCAGATACAGAACCTGAACAGAAGCCTTAAGCGAATGATAAATACATACAGGCAGACCACTTAAACTGGAATCATTAAACATTGTAGGAATCCAAAGTACTTGCGAGTTGAAACGAGGAATGAAATTAGATAATTCTGACAGAGAAAATGGGAGCTCAGCTTGGAATCGACTAAAGTAGAGGTACGAACAACTGTAGATGAATAGCCGGCTCAAGAAAGTGCAGAAGAAACCTACAGCAGAATTCCTGCGTCTGTGGTGAAACGAAAATTAAGATGCACTGCGATTAAAAAACAGAAGAAAATGAGAACGAGAAGGGACCGAAACTACGAAAGACGCTATGATAATAGGATGCTAAACTGCATCTTCTACATCCGCTTCTGCATCTACATCTGCATCTATATACTCTGCAAACGACCGTGGCAGAGTACGTCCCACTGCACCAGTTACTAATGTTTCTTCCTGTTCCATTCACGAATGGAGAGAATGACTGAATGCCTTTGTACGTGTAGTAATTATTCTAATCTTATCTTCACGATCTCTATGTGAGCGATACGTAGGGGGTTGTAGTATATTCCTAACATCACCATCTAAAGCAGCTTCTTGAAACTTTAACAGACTTTCCGGGATAGTTTGGGTGTGTCTTTACAAGCCTGGAAGTTCAGTTCATTGCGTAACTCTGTTACACTCCCACGGGTGAGAGAAACCTGTGAGTATTCATGCTGCCCTTCTCTGTATACGTTCAGTGTCCCTTGTTAGTGCTATTTGGTGCGGGTCCCACACACTTGAGCAAAATCTGGAACCGGTGGTACGAGTGGTTTGTAAGCAAAGTCCACCGTATGCTGACTGCTCTTCCCCAGTATTCTACCAGTAAACGGAAGTCTGTCACCTGCTTTACCTACAACTAAGCGTACGTCGTCATTCCATCTCATACCAGGTACTTTATGTGTGTCGGCCGATTCCAACATTGACTCGATCATTTATAGTCATAGAATAATACTTTTTTCGTTTTCTGGAGGCACAGTTTTACATTTATGAACATTTAAATCAAGTTGCCGTCTTTCCACCGCTACGAAATCTTATCAAGATCTGACTGAATATTTATGCAGCTTCTTTCAGACAATACATCATAGGTAACTGGATCATCTGAAAAAAGTCTGAGGTTACTATTAATATTTCGTATTCCACAGAGATAGCGATGTGGTCTGACCTTGCAGCTGTGTTAAGGGCAACCTACAGTTCACAGGAGTTTCTGCAAACGTGACGTCATTTTGACGACAGAAGTTCTGCATACGTGTGGATCGGGCTTTGGATAAGGGAGAGATTAAAGTGTTGGCCACAATTAGCTCCGACACATATCGAAAAAGTTGTCGTAACTGCTTTTGCTAATACGCCTTCATCAACACCAAAAGTGAGACCACTTACTGATTCACAAGCGAAAAGAATCTGCAGCTAAGTCAGCAGAGACTGCAGTAACGTGCTCATTAAAGTGTCTCAACAAAATATATTGACTTCAGGGAAGTATTTGACACCGTCCAGCTCTGCCGCTTGGTGGAAAAAATACCAGCTTACTCAATATCGGACCAGATGTGACTCAATCACGAACGAAGTGGCTTACAAGGCGCTTGTTAAACCGATTCTTGGTGGTGTTCACCAACCTGGGATCCTTAACAGACGGTACTGATAAGAGAGACAGATGATCCGAGAGAGAGCTTCACGTTTCGTCATAGGATCGTTTAGTCGGCGCGAGAGCGTTACAGAGGTTCTCAACTAATCCAACAGTAGGTATTTTACAAGAGAGCCGTTATGCTTCGTTGAATGATTTAATATTTAAATTGAGATAGAGCTCTTTCCGGGAAGAGTCGATCAAGATATTACTTCCTCCTACGTACAGCGACATCTCGTGAAATGACCACGATGAGAAAATTCGAGACATCAGAGCTGATACAGACACATACCGACAGTCAATCTTCCCACGCGCCATTCGTGAGTGGAACAAGGAATGGGGGAGCGGGTGAATTAGTGGTATCAGAAGTACCCTCGGCCACACACCGTTAGGTGGCTTGTTGGATATTGCTGTAGGTGTGTGTAGAAACCCGCCCCCTTGGACAACTTTCCACGATGCTTAGTCAGGAGATTTGAGTAGACTGCTCCTGTGACGGTGTTCCCTTTTACAAGCATAATCCGTTAACACACCGCCTTGGCAGACCCTCCCTCAATTCTCCCAACCATAAAAAAAAACCACCAGCACCTTGCCCAATGCTGGCTCTTCACCTTTTTCGGCGGTAATGAAGTCACTTTTCCACTGCTTACTCGCTGTTCCCCTTTGTCTTGGGATGTTTAGGTGGCTAAAGAAGTTGTTACGATCAGAAGAAACTACAGTCGTTCAGGCATAGCTGTAGGCTCTTTGATTGCCCTGGGAGAGGTATGCTTGAAACTACAACATATGAAACATTAGTTCACTTTATTACAAGAATGATAAAAAGATTTACTTAACTTTATAAAGTCCTTTGCCACACGGATGATCCGAATATTTATGACTGTCTTCGAACAATAAAGCATCACTTGATGCACACAATTAGGAACTGATCCCTTAGAGTATAAGCACAACATTTACAAAACAGTTCCATCTGAGACTTGAATAGCACTCGTGTCTTAACTAGATGAGGACTGCTTCATCGCAGGTCACTAACTGAGCAGAGCCAGTCCTTGTTTGGCTCAATACCGACCTCTGTGTGAGGGCGCTGCAGTGCTTAAGATACAGGGCGTGTTCTTAGGAGCCTTTCTCATTTGTCATTGCGGATTGCAGCAAGACATCGCTCACGTCTGTGGTATCAATACGCTTTGCCGATTTTGGTGTGGATCGCCATCTTCGGACGATAAAGAAGAAGTCACCAGTACTGGCCTGACATAGCCACAATATTTCCACCGATGGCTCTGAAAGCTGATGTGTGGAGTTGGTCCGTTGTCAGAAAAGGCGGGCAGCCATTCTAACAGGCGGAGTAAACCATCAGCTCGTTTACATTGCGTCCAGTGAGTAATGCCGTTTCGAAACACTAACACCAGCTAGCACATCTCGAAAACACGTCACTATCGGTAACATACTTGTAGTAAAATGAAGAAAAGCGTAATTTTAGTGGTTGAAGATGTACTTTAATCTGAGACATTTATCTGGGAAAGACGTGGCCTAGAAAAACTAGCCCGTAAATTGTCTTTTGTACACTTTACATATGGCTACATGTTATGTATAGCTGAGACTATGCTACCTTTTTATTCTGTTGCAAATGTGTCAGTCAGTTCTACGCTTTTTATTTTGAACGGTAATTTGCTTTGCTAGATGATCAACGTGTGAATATTTATTCGCATTTGCGAGTTTCACACTTATGTAGATTTGAAAATTATTGTCAATGACAACCCAGACCTGATACGCACACCTCCAGAGAGGGAACTACTATATGTACACAATATCGAATAATTAAGAATTAACTGCAAATAACTTAATAAAGAAGACCCAGAAGCTTGCAAACGTGAAGGTGAGATGGTAGGACGCGAATCACCTCCGTAGCTACCCTCTGCTCTGTAACTCAACGCTTACAAGCGCTGCCTCACAATCAACCGCTGGAAGATCAGCCCCCGCACCGTAAACTGAATGTAATGAAGGCTTTAGCAGCCGATACGTCGTTATATGACGTCTGATTATAACACATCAGAAAGAAAGTGTCGTGTTTTAAAAAATTTTCCATGTACAGTTGCCTTGAAACGGTGCTGTTTCATAATACGGAATTTAGGACCTCATATCCAGTAGCAGCCATGACATGACTACTTTTTGGTGCATAAATAATTATAACAGTCACGTGCAAATGTCGTCAACTCACGGGGAAACAGTGTAATAAGTTTCTTTTTTTTTAACCATTCTTGACGGCCCACATCAAGTCTGGTCTTCCGCCATTTCCTTTGTCTCCACAGGAACACAGCCGAACAAGCGAGCAGAACCGTTGTTCCAGCTCCAAGTACTGGAGACTGTCCAATGCTCGTACTGCATGCCTGGACTGCAGACTTGCGAAGGGCGTTTCAGTTTTCCAATACCTGTGTACCCTAAAATGTATCACTAAGAGTTTCGTGGCGTGCAATTTAGTAAGTAAGGACTACGAAATGCACCACTTAAGCTTCGAGGAAACTGAATGTAACCTGGCGTCTACTGCGACTGCTGTTTCCAACCAACCACAACACCACACAACTGAAAATTCACTGACTTCCCGCTAATTGTAAATGACGGGAAAATACTCCGTGCAACTTCGTATGCCTTACGTAGCTAAAAATGAATTTTCCATCCAGATGACAAATTTATTTCTGTTTGTTCATTTTTATACTGGTGAGTGAACCATCATTTGAATTCTGGGTTCCATATAACTTTACAGGTTTGCATCAGAAGATCACATGATCAGAAGAAACACCTAAAGAGTGAATAGTAAAGATATTGTTTCCGACGCATACTGAATGCACATTTAACAGCAAATGACGATTCTTGCTGCACGAATTTCGTGAAAGGAAATACGGACCAGTACTCTACGAGATGTGACCACACTAGGAATAAGAAAGTACCGCACCTGTTGCTACCGCTGCCCATCTTCTTTGACCGACGACGAAAATGCCGGATAAACCACTAACCAAAACGCAGTATGCGTAAAATACGTGTAGTAACAAGGACTATTTAGTTTGTTCCCATCACAGCACACTCATACACTTCACCAAATCACAAACTGCCCTTTCAGTCGCAGCTGCAGAAACGTGTCAGCACACCCTGCCTTCCAAGCAACAGCGTGGGAGGGAAACAAACGTCAGTGTTGTGTTCTGCCTCTGTACTGGGAGTAGAGAGAGTCCCGTGAAACTACGGCACAGGTCGAAGCCAGTGTGTGGCATCGCTAGGACACTCGGTGGGGAGTCTTGTTTTACGGTACGTGGTTGTGCCCTAGCAGTTTAAGATTTTAATTTGGAAGGCATGATATAAACGGCAAAGTGCGTTGAATGTATTGCAAATCTGGACATCGGCCCATAGTCCGTTCATCACAATAAACTTCATGTAAACATTACACTATGTACTCTTCCGCGTTTGCTGGAACCTCTTTGGATTTAGTTTCAGGAGGAGCGGAAACCAAGCGGTCACAAGTGCAATCAAGTACGATAATGAGCTTTCGTTTTATGCTGTGCCTATCGACTTGTGCTGTAATACGGGGCAACAGCTTTACCGGCGCGTTTAGCTCTGACAGCGCTGGCCGGGCAAGTGGTCCAGCTAACGTGCACTGGTGTGAGCAGTGGCGGTTCAGACGTAGAAAGAGACGAGCAGAGGACAACACAGCTTTGGATGTGAATTTTTAAACAGAAGGAAAGAATATATGGTAAAAGTCAGGTGTTTTCTCCTCAGGTGACCGGACGGAAAATATAACATGCCATCGATATTAGCGAACATAGTATTTTAATTAAAAGCAGGAGTGATGAAAATTCGTGACTAACGAGGGTAATTTTTCTACATGAGCTGTGTGTGGCGTAAAAGCGCACTGTAGTAGCGCAATGTAGTAAAATACTAAGCCACTGAAGGTATCGGAGTAAGTTGTCTGGTAATCTCTGAACTACCACATCGGACACCGCTGAACACACTTCAGTACAGCTACGTTGATAACGAGTCTATCAGAGACAGAACCCCAAGCCACAAAAATGTCCACATTTCCTCCTCCTCCTCCTCTTTCGTGACGTGCTGTTCTGCAGTTCGCCATCGTTAGGCAGTGACGTGTCACAAAGCTTCGCGCATTAGTTGCAGTACGTTTGACAGCGTAGTGTCTTGTTATTTCTCGCGACAAATCCCTTAACTTGGCTCCATATCAATTCTGCCGGGTTCAGACTGCAGTGTTACGACCACAACTCTAAAAATAATCCATTTGTACAGCGTGCTCGACGCCATCAAAATTGTCTTCCATCTTTCTGCGACATTTATCACTCTGGCTCATGTGAGACCACATCTGTCCTACAAAACAATGGGCATATTCAAAGAGTACTTTTTAATTTTTCTCCAAAACATTTAATGTTTTATCTTCAACCATCTTTCACAATCTTTTATAATATATCTCTAATTAAGAATGTATACTTGCAATGAGAACCAGAAATTTTCGTGTGATATGTAATTGTAAACTACAAGATGTGCATTTTTCTTAAAATTGGTGATGCACAAGTTAATTGCCATATATGGCTCACAACCGTATCAACCAAAACCACTAAAAATAAACGCAAAATATATCTATTTAAAACAGGGATAAAAATTCGCTTGATGCCTTCCTAAGAGAGAGTCTCCATTCCTCCCAAGCTAATTATGTAAGTGTAGACCAGATATAGCTCAAATTCAAAGATACAGTATCGACAGCAATAGATTCATACCATCTAAGTTAATAAGAGACCGGAATGATCCATCATGGTACACAAAACACATCAGAACACTGTTGCAGAAGCAACCAAAAAAGCATGCCAAATTCAGAAGAACGCAAAATCCCCAAGACTGGCTACGTTTGACGGAAGCTCGAAATTTAGTGCGGACGTCTATGCGAGATGCTTTTAATAGTTTCCACAATGAAATATTGTCTCAAAGTATGGTAGAAAACCCAAAGAGATTCTGGTCGTATGTAAAGTACACCAGTGGCAGAAAACAGTCAACACAGTCACTGCGCGATAGCGATGGAAAAGTTACCGATGGTGGCGCCACTGAAAAACCACAGCAGCTGTTAGCAAGAGTGGCATAAAAGTAGGTATCTCAGGTGTTGCGACACAACTCAAATCACTTAAAGGCAATTCTTCCGGTCCAGATGGTATACCAATCAGGTTCCTTTCAGAGTATGCAGATACAATACCGCCTTTCGTGGCAATCACATACAACTGCTCACTTGACGAAAGGTCTGTTCCTAGAGACTGGAAAGTAGCACAGGTCACACCAATACTCAAGAAAGGAAATAGGAGTAATCCATTTAATTACACACCCATATCATTGACCTCAATTTGCAGGATGATTCTGGAGCACATACTGTACTATAACATTATAAATCACCTTGAAGAAAATGACTTATTGATACATAACCAACACGGATTCAGAAAATGTCGTTCTTGTGCAACACAGCTAGCTCTTTATACCGATGAAGTAATGAGTGCTGTCGACAAGTGATGTCAGATCGATTCCATATTCCTATATTTCCAGAAGGTTTCCGATACCGTTCCTCACAAGCGACTATTAATCAAATTGCGTGCATATGGAGTATCGTCTCAGTTGTGTGAGTCGATTCGTGATTTCCTCTCCGAGAGGGGTCACAGTTCGTGGCGATAGACGGTAAATCATCGACTAGAACAGAAGTGATATCAGGCGATCCGCAAGGTAATGTCATAGGCTCTCTGCTGTTCCTGATTTACCTACATCATCTAGGAGATATCTGAGCAGCCCCCTTAGATTGTTTTCAGATGACGCTGTAATTTAGTCTAGTTAAGTCATTAGACGATCAATTCCAACTACAAAATGATCTAGAGAGAATTTCTGTATGGTGCGAAAAGTGGCAATTGGCACTAAGCAAAAGAAAAGTGCTAGGTCATCCACTTGGGTACTAAAAGAAATCCGAGTAATTTTGGGTATACGATAAATCGCACAAATCTTAGGGCTGTCAATTCGACTAAATACCTAGGAATTACAATTACGAGCAACTTACATTGGAATGACCACAGAGATAATATTGTGGGGAAGGCGAAACAAAGACTGCGCTTTGTTGGCAGAACACTAAAGAGACAGCCTACATCACCCTTGTCCATCCTCTGCTGGAATATTGCTGCGCGGTATGGGATCCTTACCAGGTAGGATTGACGGAGGACATCGAAAAAGTTCAAGGAAGGGCAGCTCATTACGTGTTATCTCGAAATAGGGGTGAGAGTAACTGATATGATACGCGAGTTGGGCTGAGAGTCACTGAATCAAAGGCAGTCTTGATTGAGGAGAGATCTATTTACGAAATTTCAATCTCCAACTTTCTCTCCCGAATGTGTAAATATTTTGTCGACACCCAACTACGTAGGAAGAAATGATCATGATATTAAAATAAGAGAAATCAGAGCTCGAACGGAAAGATATAGGTGTTCCTTTTTCACACGCGCCATTCGAGAGTGGAATGGTAGAGAAGTAGTATGAAAATGGTTCGATGAACCCTCTGCCAGGCACGTAAGTGTGAATTGCAGGGTAACCATATAGATGTATATGTAGATGTGATGAGTTTCATATTTAAATGCTTTAGGTATTCAAACCAAACAAACAAAATTAAGCACCACGTGCAGCGCAGAACCACCGCCCGCCGGCACACACGATGGTCAGTCTACGACCCTGTCTATCACGCCACGCATACAGTTAACACCTCCCGTATTTCTGATACATAGTCCTACTCGAAAAAAAGTCAAAAGCTGATTTTTGTCTGTAGTCTTGTGAAGAACATTAACTACTTGTTTCTCGCCATTAACGGTGTTCCACGCGCGTGTTTCACTACGAAGCAGGAAGCAGTGTCGTCCATTTTCGCGGTACGTATGAACAGCGAGACAATCAGAGCACAAGTGCTGGTTACAGGGACTGTGACTACACAATTTTTAAGATAAAAGTTACGTAGGTAAAGTACGATTAAGATAGACGTTGATGGCTGTTAATACGTCAGAATGTCTGAAAGGTTCTTCCACACTGACATAGTAGTAAGGTATCGAACACTTAAGTTGGACCTACTTCCAAGAGCGTAGCACCACCAATGGTAAGAGCTACGGCTGCTGACCAATCATCCCGCTTGCATTTGTTTACATCTGGTTTGCTCTTATGACTAAGTACATGCTACATACGAACCCCGTAGCCCCACCCTTTATTTCGCATTCGCGTTTATTCTCTTATCCGTCTCTCAACCGTATCTTCTTATTCCACACCAACCTACACCTCTTGCTGTGCTACAGAGTACTGAAAGCTTGTTCCCAACAAATAAGTAGGATTCTCAGCCACATACGAATTTTTTCAGATAGACTGAAATACGCTGTTGTTCAACAACGGCATAAAAAAGGGGTTAGGTCTGATGCTAACAACTACCACCCAGTCTTAGTTCTGACATCTTTATCCAAAATTCTTGAAAAAGTCATGTATTCAGGAGCAGAATCTCTTATCTGTAAAATTGACGTACTAATTAAATGTCAATTTGGTTTTCAGAAAGACTTTTCAACAGAAAATGCTATATATGTGCTTTCACTGATCAAATATTAAATGCACTGAATAACCGAACTTCATCCATTGGAACATTTTGTGACCTCTCAAATGCTTTTGATGGTGTGAATCATGAATTTCTTCTAGACAAGCTTCAGTATTGTGGATTGAGTGGGACAGTGAACAAATGGTTTAATTCATATTTAACTGGAAGAAATCAGAAGGCTCAAATTAACAGCACAAATAGTCTGCGAAAACCAGCAGAGTCCTTTAACTGGGGAGTTATCAAGAACGGTGTCCCACAGAGTTCAGTCTGCTTCCTTATTGGTCTTAATATACTTTAATGTCTCGCCACTCTATATTCATGAAGATGCAAAGCTAGTTCTTTTTGCTAATGATACAAGTACAGTAATCACACTCGAGTAAATTGTAAATAATGTCTTTCACAAAATTACGAAGTGGTTCTCTGCAAGTGGACACTTATTAAATTTTGAGAAAAAACAGTGAATATAATTCTGTGCAGTAAATGGCATAACAACACTGATAAATATAGGCTATGAACTCAAGTCTGTTGCTAAGGCAGGGTATTCAAAATTTCTCGATGTGTACACTGATGAGAAATTGAGTTTGAAGAAACATCAATGATCTAGTGAAATAGGTTGAGCTACTTAGGCTACTGCGGTTATTGCAAAATATTTGTGATTAACATCATTAAGTTAGCCTACTACACCTATTTTCATTCACTGCTTACACATGGTATCGTATTTGGGGACAATTCGTCACTAAGAGGAAAAGTATTCATAGCACAGAAGGGTGTGATCAGGCTAACAGCTGGAGCCCACCGAAGATGACCTTGTGGACATTTATTTAATGAACTTCAGATATTCACAGTACCTTCGACGTACATATATTCATTTATGAAATTTGTCATTAATGACCCACCCCAATTCAAAAGTAACAGCGAAGTGCATAGCTACAACACTAAAAGAAACCATTATCTTCACTACTCTGGATTAAATCTCACTTTGTCACAAAAAGGTGTGAACTATGTTGCCACAAAAATATTTGGTCATTTGCCAAATAGCATTAAAAATCCGACATATCTAACCAACATGTAAAAGAAAAGAAAATTATGGAAATACGGAAGCGTCTGATCCCGCCCGTCTGCTTTGACCCATGACGTCACAAATATGGCGGAAACGACCATAAACCACGATTCCAATATGGCGCATATAAAGTCGCTATGTACACAATGTGAGGACGAAAATACATCGAAAAACAAACACACACACACACACACACACACACACACACACACACACACACACACACACACACACACTCTTTCCACAAGAAGCGTAATGACACTAACGGGACAAGCGCGGGAAATGGGGTGTTTTGGGTGGGGGGCAAACTAAATATAAACAAATTTAGACGCCCACCCCCATACAAAACCACACAAAAAGACGAAAAAATCGACATCACAAAACTCCCCAAATACCACTAAACAATATCATCTGGAATCGGACACTTCCCTTGACCTTACTGAACAGATGAATCTTTAGACATGAAGTAATAACTATAAAAATATTTACTATTTTGTGTAAATAAAACTTATGTTCAAGTGACACATCCTACATCATTACGAAATGTATTAATGCCCTATGCAACAAGGATCAATGTATGTATGTATCTATGGATGAGGACCAATTTATCAACACAACCCATATTTCAGGGAGGGGGCTATCTTATCAGCCCTTCTTTGTGGAAGTTTGTCTACAACCACCTGCATTGCTATTTTTCATTTACTTCCACAAAAGACGATGAAATTACTCCCGACGTATTAATGACAAGAGACCCGCTTGCTGTGATATAAACTGTGTATCCCTTCCTCTGCGCAACAGCAACACACTTCGTACTGTAGGCAACTACAGATGTAACAATGCGTTCTTCTTAAAGCCGCAACAGTTGAATAATTCTTTGTCCTAATAAAGTATTACTCAGCAACACCCGTTTGGTTTCAGTTTCACCCATCTTATGTTTTGATGGAACAGTCCAAGGGTGAACTGCCTGTTCATAGTGTCCAACGGGCACGCTATGAACTGAAAGTACACCTATGGACTGTTCCATCAAGAATATATATAACAGTTGAGTTCTGCAGTGAGATTTGAAACTGATACTCTGTATTTTGATATCGTTCTGAGCACTGACAAACACTTGTCAGAAAGGATTCTGAGGGTGGCTGGTTTTACTGCCAAAGTGTTTCAGTGCTGGTCCTTTACGTGGGGCACTGCTTCACACATCCAGATACCCCGTTAGCAGAAAACCGACTACTTTTTTGGTAAGTGTACGGCACAGTCAGTGGCTGGAGATGCACGATTATTAACAGAAGTGAAGACTAAGTCCCTAACGCCGGGAATTTCGACAACATTTCTAGCAAGAGGATCAATTTTAGGTCAACGTAAGAATTCATTCATTTCTGCACTAACACATATAGTCTTACTGACTACCCAACAGACTACATTGTCACCAAAAACATTACTCTAGAAAAGTGAAGATATCGAAATTAAATGGGACAGCGTTCTGTATTAAAACACATTTGCGTGACTTAACGTGCTGACGATTGCTAATGCAGGACTGGGAGAAAGAAGCTAACAGATTAGTTGTACTAAATTCGGCAGTTTTCGTGGAGCTGACTGCTTCGGGAATACCGGATTCAATACTCCACTATGGAACTGTCAAAATGCTTCTCGCTTGGTTTGATTTCAAGTCATTAGGAGTAGGATCAGACTGTCCCTAGGTCTACGCAGTATCCTGACGGAAAAGAATTGTTTAATTCCTCTATAGTCGAAGTTGCCATAGCACCTTATCTACTTGCACAAGCAGTGTTCCGTCATTCTGTTCTGTTATTCCTAACACACAGAATAATCCTTTTATGGATCACATGTGTACAAATACGAACCTATATTTCGGGAAAAAAAATTCAACAAAATGGCGCAAATACGAGTAGAAATCTCGTCCGAGCCTATGCTTTTCACTCATGCCTAAAGTTCGTAGAATTGGTAGGAATTATTAGGAATGTCGGTATGACTTTAAAATAACAAGATTTGTAATACGAAATTCGTTAGTATTTTCAGAGCGTAATAACCGAACGCGGTTTGCTTTATAAGCGATAGTCTCCATAGTGAACGTAAATGAAACCTTACAGCTACTGACTTTGCAAAAACAAACGAAAAGAAAACAAAGAAAATACTTCAACACTACAGAAACGCATGAAAACAGTCGTCCTTACCTTATTAAAGATGTGGGTGTAGCGGAAGAAATTCTCGGCGCAGAAACAGCAGCACGAAACCCCAACGCAGAACGTCACACTGGACACGACTCGCTTCAAATGCGACAGACGCCTGGGCTGTGGCACGCAGTCAGTGCTGCCAACGGCTGCGAGGCCGGCAGGTACCAACTGCAGCCTGCTACGGGGGCCTCACACAGCGGGCAGCGCTAGCAGGGACCATGGCAGGACATGCGAATGTAATACGAAGACTGTCGCCCTAATTTTGTTATTGCGGACAAGCTGAAAAAAATAAAGTAACACGTTCGTGAAAGTACTTTTAGAGCTATGTAATCCAATTCTACGCTCACTGTGACACTGCTGTGGCCACTTGAGTACCTCTCAGAAAATTATGCCCGCACCGGAGTCGAGGGAACCAGGGTTTTTGTGATACCGACGCGCTACAGTACTGTTTATTAACACATGGCTATTGCCCATGCGTATATTCGGTTCATTGCTTCTCAGCCCCTCTTCGCGCCCTTTCTACTCACTGTTGTGTCTAACAATCAAGCGTCACAGAAAGTACATCAGCGTCAGGTTCTAAAAAGCTTTACACTCACCATCAGGTACCTGGTTCAACGTAATATGGCCTTAAAGGGAAGCAGCGAGAAGTCCTATCAAGAAAATAATGGTAGTTTTCTTGGTTTGATCGAGATGACAGCAGAATTTGACCCTGTTTACAGGAAGATTAGAGATGAGTAAAGACTCAAGAAAATCATGACCATTATCTTGGAAAAAACATTCAAAATGAACTCATAAATTTGCTTGCCAACAAAGTAAAAAACAGCATTGTTAATTCTGTAAACGACAGTAAATATTTTTCTGATATGCTTTATTGTACTCCTGACACATGCCACAAGGAACAAATGACATTGATTGTTAGGTCTGTAAGTTTATCAGAAGATGCAGCGACTGTAGAAGAACACTTCTTCGACTTCCTGAGCGCCACTTCAACAACAGGAGAAAGTTTGACTGAAACCGTTTTGTCGAAATTAGATGAACTAGGGCTCGATATTGATGATTGCAGAAGCCAACGTTATCGATTATAAAAGGTTATCGAACTGGTGTTCAAGCCAGAATATTAAGGTGCAAACCAAGAGCATTTTATATGCCATGTGACAGCCACAGTCTTAATCTTATATTATCAGATGCGGCAGAATCTACTGCACAAAAGCAATCAGATTTTCTGGTGTAATTCAAAGGATATACATTATTTTCAGTGCATCCACTCAGAGATGGGAAATCTTATTGTACAGGGAGCCAACTTTAACAGCGATGAATGTTTCAGATTCAAAGTAGCGTGTAGAGTGGCAAAGCTGTTAAAGTGCCAGACGAGAGAAGTCAGAGGCGCCCTTCCTGAGGTGAGCGACAGCGCTGTTGAAACGAAAACAAAGAGCGGAGCTCACTCGCTTGCTGTGAACGATTTGAAAAGCTTCGAGTTTATTGTAGGCGTTGTCGTATAGTATGGTCTTCTCTTAGCCATTACCGCAACAATTAAGGCAGTTCAAGCAGCAAACGTTGACGTGAAAGTAGCAACTAAATCTCTCGAAAGTCTAATTACGTTTATTGGGAATTTCCGCGAAGGAGGTTTCGTTAATGTGCAGTTAACAGCGAAAGAGATAACTGAAACTTCGCAGACTTGACCAACATTTGGAGAAAGGAGAACTGGCAAGAAGGCGAAGCAATTTGATTTTGAAGGTGACGACATGGTTTGCAGAGCTCAATCTTCACGGGAGACATATAGGATCGATTTTTTCTACCCTGTCGTTGAGACAGTGTTAAAAAGTTAGAAAGAGGGGTTTGGCCAACTGGCTAAGTATTCCGGAGTACTCGACTTTTTGTTTTCTCTAGACAGTTTAAAATACATACAGGACGAAGAATTGAAAATGCTGTCTACAAACCTTGAGAAAGAGCTAAGCGTAAACATAAATGGTGAATGTTCGAAAGACATTGTTGCTTCAGCTCTCTTGACAGAAATTAATGTGCTCAGAGAAATGGCGCCCGATGACGTGAAAACTCCTACGTTAATACTGAAATACTCGAATGATTCTGCAAACCCGTTTAATGGGATTTACATCGCCCACAGGATTTAGCCAGCTGTGCCAGGAACTGTCGCCTCCGCTGAAACAAGCTTTCCAGATCTCGTCAAGAATTATTTCCGAAGCAGCATGTCGGCCATGTTGTCAATAGAACATGGCATGGTTCCAAAATTGGGTTCTGAAGATAGTATTCATGAATTTGCTCTTCAAATAGCGAGGAAAAGATGTTTTGTGTATACCCTTTGTGTTTATAACCTACAACTCAGTTAATTTCTTGTGAACACAGAGCACAGTCGAGTGATGAAAACATTGAAGCGTATGTCCTGAACAAAATTTGTGAACCTTACCTGATTTTGAACTTCATTGAATTGGAAGGATTCCCGTAGCAGTCTTATTATTATTATTTTTGTAATAACCATAACTATTAAGATTTCTTCTCCAATTAACTATTTTCCTACAACGACAGTAGGTCCCCTGTGGTAACAGTCTACTGATGCACTGGTACTGCGTTAATGACGGAAGTTAGAATTCTTTTGAAAGTGACGGAGGTGTGTGAGCTGTGTTGGAGGAGGGACTGAGAGGTTGGGAGGGGGGGGGGGGAGGGTGTGGGAGAGCCCCTCGCAGAACTTGGGCACACGTCCCCACGCCGGCTGAGCCCTGCTCACCCACTGCTGGCTCTGGAATTTCCTGTAAGCAGGCTTTCACGCCAACACTGCTTTGCCTATTCCCACTACCCTTCTCTGTACGCGTTCAATATTCCCTGTTAGTTCTGTTTGTAAATGGGTCCCACACGCCCGAGCGATAGTCTAGGAAGGACCACACGAATGTTCCGTAAGCTGCCTCCCTTGTAGACTCACCGCATTCATCCAGTGTCTCGTCCACTCTGCCATCTAGTTTACCTACGACTGAGACTATGTGATACTTCCATTTTATATCACCTCAGTGTGCCACACTCTTGTCTTTGTATGAGTTGACTGATTCCAAAAGTGACTCATTAATATTACAACAACCTTAGAATACGACGTTTTTGCGTGTTTTTAAGAGCACAATTTCGTACGTAACTTCTCTGCAAAACAGACTGAAGTGGATGGCAGGGTGCTCGTCTAGCCGCCATCACACGATTAGCCTTACATTTCTTCCCGCTTACAGCAATTTGTCGAAGCCTCCTTTACTTTGAAATCATGTGAAAATATGAATAAATTTTTGTACAGCTTCTTTCAGACACTCCTTCATTATAGATAATGTATCATTTCTACAAACTGTAACCTTACTGTTAACATTGCCTCCAAGGTCAGTAGCATACGACGTGGACAGCAATGCATGCAACACACGTCCCTGAGACGAGTCTCAAGCTACTCCCACACCTGTTGATAAGTCTCCTTCTGAGATACCATGCTGCGTCCTCCAGATATGTAGACAGATAGACAGCCAGATGGACAGAGACGGGGAAAGTGGGGGGAGGGAGGGAGAGAGGCAGAGCTGGAGACAGTAGCGCCTCATCCGCGTGCAGGGGGCGGCCCCCGCCTCTCCCCCCTCGTGGTGAATATCGCCGCAGTCGGACACACACATTGCAAAAAAAAAAAATGGTTCAAATGGCTCTGAGCACTATGGGACACAACTGCTGTGGTCATAAGTCCCCTAGAACTTAGAACTACTTAAACCTAACTAACCTAAGGACAGCACACAACACCCAGCCATCACGAGGCAGAGAAAATCCCTGACCCCGCCGGGAATCGAACCCGGGAACCCGGGCGTGGGAAGCGAGAACGCTACCGCACGACCACGAGATGCGGGCACACGCACACACTGCCCACACTCCTTCCCGCTCTCTATACACCCCTGACGGCAGGGCTCAAAGCAGACACAAAGCTACAGTTCTGAGTACGATATACGGGGAATGCGAATAGCATCATTTATATCGATTTGTAAAACAGTTTTTACGGAAGAGAACGTCTGTAATGCCGCAAAACTCTGCAGTAACTGGAATATTACACGTCATTTTTCTTTCTCGAATTTCCTAAGGACTGTGGGAACTATGAAGTGGTACATTTTGGGACGTTTTATTTACGATTCTCTTCTAAGTAGCAGATATTTTATGAAGGATATCGTTTTCTTACAGCGAGAAGAAAAATGGTAAACAGCAAAAGACCTGACATTCAACAGAAATACGTTGTATATTTATTCGGCAATGCGAAGTTTTGTTCACTACACTTCCAGTCGGATGAACGAACGTGGGAAACTTGTATGGTATGCAATGTCTGCATTATGTAAGGTACCAAATAAGCCACCACAACGATATGTGAAATGAAAAACACACAAATGTGATAATAAGACATAGAAAACAATGAAACTTTTTCCAACACAGATCACATCAACTCCACAACTGTTGCTACATCTCTGCCAAGAACGGCAATAATCTTACAACACATTTGGTCTTGAATAAAAAACAATTACATTGAAAGAAATATTCCTGTATTAGGAAATCGATTGCGGTGTAAGAATCTGTGAATGGTTAGACTCTATATAGAACTCTTACTTCTCAAAGAGACTGTCCATCATAACAAGAACAGAGAGCAACAGAGATATCTGTATCTCATGCTTCAAACATGTGTTTGCGTTCTCTTCCTTTAAGAGGAGCAAGCTGCAGTTATACAAATTATTTCCTCACGAGTAAATTGTAGCTTACGTCACAGAATCAATGAAATTCGGGTGTTTTGACATTTATTTCACCGCCATTCACGTCCCTGGCTAAGTTACTAATGCTTGGATGCAACAGTAGAGTAACGATTTCGTTAATTAAGTAGAAAAATTATTAAAAACTAACGTTAATCTCACGGCTGGCTTTCTCGCTGCTAGGTGCGCTAGTCTCATTCCACTGTGTTGTGTGTGTGTGCGTATGTGTTTGGTGTTGATTTTCGTTTTTCACTTATTTTTAGCGGTCATTGGTCACTATCAGCCAGCCACCTATGCTGCGATTGGCTGGTGAAAAGCAGAGTGTGAATTCATCGTTGTGATGCTAATGTGCCATATTTGACTTGTGTGCTTTAAGCCCCGTGGGACAAATTTTCTAGTGGCCACTGAACGTTATTAATAACATTAGTTTCTTGTAGGTATTTATAAGCTAAAATGGACGAAATCGTGGCCGAGCAGTTCTAGGCGCTACAGTCTGGAACCGCGCAACCGGTATGGTCGCATGTTGGAATCCTGCCTAGGGCATGGATGTGTGTGATGTCCTTAGGTTAGTTAGGTTTAAGTAGTTCTAAGTTCTAGGGACTGATGACCTCAGAAGATAAGTCCCATAGTGCTCAGAGCCATTTGATCCAATTTTGGAGGAAATGGTACATCGGGATATAGTGAGAAATTCGAACTGTACTCCTGCAAAAAAACAAAAAAAGGTGAAATGTACTACTTGTACTAGTTGTGTCTAATGACCTCAGAAGATAATTCCCATAGTGCTCAGAGCCATTTGACCCATTTTTGGAGGAAATGGTCAATCGGCATATAGTGAGAAATTCGAACTGGAATCCGTACTCCTGCAAAAAAACAAAAAAAAGGTGAAATGTACTACTTGTACTAGTTGTGTCTACGAACGCTTTCTTTTAGCTGTTCAGTACGCGAGAGTACCGAGCGAGGTGGCGCAGTGGTTAGCACACTGAACTCGCATTCGGGAGGACGACGTTTCAATCCTGCGTCCGGCCTTCCTGACTTAGGTTTTCCGTGATTTTCCTAAATGGCTCCAGGCAAATGCCGGCATGGTTCCTGTGAAAGGGCACGGCGACTTTCTTCCCCAGCCTTCCCTAATCCGGTGAGACCGATGACGTGGCTGTCTGGCCTCCTCCCCCAAAGGAACCCAACCCACTCGGTAGGTGAGAGTGTTGTGCCCGCGAGACAGTGCAGCCGGGGGCACGCGCCAGTCTGTGGCCGGCACTGCAGGGTGACGAGTGGCGTGAGAGCCCCGCAGGCGGGCAGCCGCTGTGGCCGGCGGGGGAGGGCCGGCTGGGGGCCTCAGCTGCAGCTCACCGCACAGCCCGCACAAGTCAGCGACGGCGAGTAGGCCGAGGAACGAACCCCAACTGTCAACAGGTGCGTCCCGTGCCTTTCTAGCCGGCCGCTTCACGGGCCAGCGGCACCAGGCACGACTGTGACGAACCTGAAGACCGTGGCTCACTCACAACGTCGCTGTTAATGTAGCAACTGTAGTCTGATGCAACACATAACTTCCTCTTTATGTGATATTTGAATTTGTGAAGATGTAACGTATTCATTCGTAAGGTACTTTTGTTTGCTATATGAAATGTTTTAATATTTCTTAAAACGACAGTGAATTACATGAGGCTGTACATGTAGCAATATTTTGCTCACCTTGTGGCACCTGATTATATTTGTTAGTGAAGCGATACATTTTCAAAACTTAAGAATATTCAGGAATAACAAATGGGAGAGATTTTTGTCTTACGTACTGCAGTAGCATCGTATAGATTTAAACTGTCCAACTTGTCGCTCTTTGTGGAGAAAGAAAATGTGATAAAACTGAGTGCCAGAATTCTGGTGAATCTTCTTTATGGGTATCGATATATACAGTACACATCTTATTGAGGACAATATACTATTACATTTACCTGTCACCTCAACTTATTTTTAATACAATGCTTTCTTTAGTGAAATTATTCATTATCGCTATTTTTTGTGTTTTAAGATTGTAATGATGAAAGTCTCTTCGGGTTTGTTGCCGGATCATAAAATCAACTTGACTCGATATTTCGGCGATCCAAATATCGAGTCAAGCTGATTTTATGATCCGGCAGCAAACCCGAAGAGACTTTCATGACTTATTACGCCGGGAAAGCCTGCGTAATCACAAGAGTGTAATGAATGTTATCTCCTTCAAGGTACTCTCCTCCTCGGTCTCTACACCGCTCCATACGAATTTTCCACTGTTCATAGCAATGCTGCAGATCATTTTCGGTAAGTCCATACATTACTTCCGTCGCTTTTTCTTTTACTGCTTCAACAGTCTCAAATCTAGTTCCTTTCAAAGCTGACTTGACTTTAGGGAAAAGAAAAAAGTCACAGGGTGCCAAATCAGGTGAGTAGGGTGGATGATCTAAGATGGCAATGTTGTCATTTGCCAAAAACGTCTTCACTGACAACGCACTGTGGGCTGGGGCATTGTCTTGGTGAAGGATCCGTGACTTTTTTCTCCACAAATCGTTCCGTTTTCTCTGTACTCGCTCACGTAGGGTAGCCAAGACGCTAATGTAGTAATGCTGATTCACTGTTTGTCCCTCTGGTACCCAATCAATGTGCACAATCCCTTTGATGTCAAAAAAAACAATCATCATTGCCTTGAATTTCGATTTTGACATTCGTGCTTTTTTTTGTCGTGGAGAACCAGGAGTTTTCCAATGCATCGATTGGCGTTTAGTTTCGGGATCGTAAGTAAAAAAGCACGATTCATCGCAAGTAATAACATTTTGTAAGAAGGTGGGATCACTTTCAATGTTTTCCAGGATGTCAGAACAAATCATTCTTCGGCGTTCCTTCTGTTCAATTGTGAGACACTTTGGAACCATTTTTGAACACACTTTGTTCATGTTGAAACTTTCATGAAGAATCTGCCTAACACTTTCCTTGTCAACTCCTGTTAACTCAGACACTGCTCTGATTGTTAAACGGCGATCTTGTCGAACAAGTTTACTGATTTTTTCAATGTTTGCATCAGTTTTTGCTGACAATGGTCTGCCAGTGCGAGTGTCATCACTGGTGTCTTCGCGGCCATCTTTAAATCGTTTAAACCACTCAAACACTTGTGTTCGCGATAAACAATCATCGCTTTACACTTGTTGTAACATTACAAACGTTTCACTTGCAGATTCTCCTAGTTTGAAACAAAATTTGATGTTAACACGCTGTTCTTTCTGTACACTCAACATTTTCCGACGCACAGACAAAACGTCAACTACTTAAAACAGACGCCACGGGCAGACTGAGTGCAGGAGGCAGATGAAACTCGAGCAGTAGGCGGAGCGAGAGTCACGTGACAGGCCACGCGACTTTCAGCCTTATTACATTCGTTTTATTGTTTCACCAGTACTAGTCCGGTTTTTTTCTAGCCACACCTCGTATCTGTCGTTATCGGGAACGCCCGTTCAATATATGCATTGCAATGCCGCAACACTAGTATTATTTTTGCTAGTTTAGCAAGATTCGAAAACACATATTCTTCGTCAAAATGAAGATGGGAGCGCGCAGATTAAACTGTAGGCAACATGCAGAGTAGGGTACATATTAAGTGTGTATTATTCTGTAACTTACTGAAGATCCAAAATTAACGTAATACTGGATTAAATATTTTTGTACTTTGAAATGTAAATTTACGCGGGTTTTACTTTCAGGTAAAAGAAATTTAATTACAAGCATATTTTTTACAATTTCAGCATTCTGGCGGAAAGCCGTAACGTGCAGAGCCGCGACACGTCAGCCGGCGCTTCGGCGCGAGTTTTTCAAACCGGGCCACTGTTGCGACTGTTATTGGAAAACAGTTTCCACCTTTCCACAATAACGATCTTTTTATAAAAATAATTATAATTTATATTTGTTTCGACATTCTGAGGGAGTATTATATCCGTGGAATCAGTGCATGTACAGCTCTGTTGAACAAATTAATTACAAAATAGTTTTTGTATGGTACAGTTCAAAGCAGCGTGTTCCACGAACCCCAACTTCTTACTCTACACAAAACACACGTGCTTTTCTTCTCGGTTATTCCCGACTGGCAACACACACGGCATTTTCGCGTTGGCGCCTGGTTTTTCGTGGAAAGGTCGTATTCGTGATTCTGGAAGATGTCGTCCCACCAGACGTGTCGGCAGTGACACCTGTCAAGGTTCCATGCTGAGAGCACTGCCATCAGCTTCCCTCTGTAAGAGGTCTTACATTTACCTCTCTCGAGTTTTGCCTCCTTCGAAGCTGTTGGCATTTCTTTCCCATTAACACTAACAGTTCCAATGCAGCCACTGCTTTTAGAAACGAGAAAATCGAACCGCTCATTAATAATATAGACAAAGTTTATCCATTGTTAAAACATCCGTGAAGCAAAGACTTTAGACACTAGAGGATATTCACTATATTGTGGCTTAAACACAATGTCTTTTCCACTGCAAGTTACAAAGTGTCACAAAGAATCGCTACCTGCTTTACACAAGCGAAACTATTTAATATCAAAGCGAGATTGATAGACGTCCCGCCCTTTCCACAATTAACAGCGATTCATGATTGGATGACTCACGTCCGGGAGTAAAACACCTCCTCAAATCTTTTCTATAGATGATCAATGACAGATCTGTATCTACACAGTTCAGCGGCAATACCAGAGTCATTTTGAATAAACACTCTTGTCATTAACATGAAGGAACCTCAAACAGTACATTTCAAAATTCAGTCTTTAAATAATCCCTGAGAGGAATAAGATAGCGAATAAAAATTAAAATTCCCCAATACTTTTTTCTACCCATTTGCGAACACACGATCGCTGTTTTAATGTCCTGCGTGTGCATTTATGAACTGTTCAGCACATTTGTTCGTCTCGCTCGCCATCTTTGCTAGCAAGCTCCCATAAAAAAGTGATCTATTAAACGATTGTGGAGGATCTCCAAAGAAATTTTTACATCTAGATTTCGTGTCGAACGGAATTTACTCTTACCTACACTGCAATTAGCGGACCACAAAATTGCCGAACCGAAACCATTGTAATCAGTTATCACTTCTTGTCTGACGTCCCCTTCACATCTTGACGTTTCTGAGTCATTGTCATTGAGTATCATCATCGCTGTCTTCACCACTATTCGACACTCCGTACCGTTTATTTATTTACTTTTTCACTCATCACTCTTCTCACGTGTCTGATGCGGTCCGCCAACCTCTCCACCTCAGAGCAGCGCAGGCAACCCAGGTCCTCAATTGTTTGCTGGCTGTACTCCAGTCTCTGTTTTCCTCTGCAGTTTCTACCCTCTACAGCTCCCTCTAGTACTGTGCGAGTTATTCCGTCATGTCTTTACAGATGTCCTACCATCCAGTCGTTTCTTGTTGTCATTGTTTTCTCCATATATTCCTTTCCTCGCCGACTCTGCTGAGAACCTCCTCATTCCTTACCTTATCAGTCCACCTCATTATCAACATTCTTCTGTAGCACCACGTCTTACATGCTTCTATTCTCTTCTGTTCTGGGTTTCAGACAGTCCGTGTCTCACGGTCATATAAAACTGTGTTCCAAACGTAAACCCTAAGAAATTTTTTCCTCAAATTAAGGCCTATTTTTCATACTAGTAGACAAGCCAACATCTCTTTTTCTCAACACATACTAATCATACGAGGGTAAATGAGGTATCGATAGAAAGTTTTTAACCGGCTTCTGTCATTCCATATTAGTATTGCACTAAAATTTGTTTCACACCTATAGTCTACGAAGCTAAGTTATTAAGCAGGAGTAACAGTCTCCCTCTTCATACCACCTTGTTACAAAAATAATTTTATTTGTTGTAAAGCACTTATTAACAGGACAGTTTGTATACAGCACAGTAACAGATAATGTCTGTGGCCACTGCAGTTATCCGCTATATCTGCCATTATACAAGTTGACTTTCCTAATCGAGTATACCTTCTGAAACGACAGACATATCTGCCATTGGCACCTTCAATTCTGATTTACCTAGAGCCACCATGATCTAACGTGCTTACTGTAACTGAAAATGTCTCTCGAGAGGAAGTTACAGGAAACGTGGATGCTCTGACAGTCCCTGGTCTCTGTCACTCGTACAAACCGGGACAAACAGTCCGAATGCAAAACACATTTCTGGAAACATGAACGTATCATACATAATCCACGATTATTATTTCACGTAGTTCGGTTAGTTTTTAAAAATATTTCCTCTCGTTCCCACAACTACCCTTACACCAATGACTAAACTTATTCGAAATACTGACATTATTTAAAACTGTAACATCGAGCGTGTTTCGCACAGGTCCCGTGGTTATGTTGTGTATTCCATCGTCTTTGACATGGATAAGTCTGGGATTTTCCAGTCGATTCCATATAGGTTTCCCAAGCTTTGGGAGACCTTTATAGTAATTTCAAAGTGCTTGAGATTTTAACGGGGCTGCATTATAAAGTTTTTGTACGAGTTACTTTCAGGTATCGTCTTAGTCACAACCCTTTTCGTTATTTGGTGTAATGTGTCTGACCTCTCTCCCGCCTTTCTTCACATCCTTTTGATGGCACTATTCTTTATCAGACGATTCAGGTACGGTTTACATTGATCAAACAGTAACGGTAAACATGTAATGTGTACTCAGAACTAACTGCCTTTTCTAATACCTAGGGTCATGGACATCTTCACTTGACAGGTACGCCTTTGGTGCATGAGAACTACCAAGTGTGGTACCGACGTCGCAAGACAGAAAAAACGCAAAATCATGACTGGCTCCTTACTAGAGCTGGAAATTTATACGCGAAATCAGTTTGATAGTTCCCACAAGGAAAGTGTGTCTCGAAAACTGGCAGAAAATCAGATTTTGGTCGTAGTAACATTACACCAGCCCAAAGCCACAGCCACCACCCGCACTCTGCGATAGGAATTCTGATGTTTCCTATGACAGTCACTGAAAGCGGTTTCCCAAATTCAGCGAAGATGATGAAGTAAATATTCCAGAATTAGAGTCAATGACAGCTGCAGACATGAGAAACTTTGAAGTCCAGATCCTCAGAGTAGTTAAGCAGTTTAAATCACTTAATGAGGGCAGGTCCTCAGGTCCAGATTGTACACCTATTAGTTTCCAGATGTAACTGTCCCGTACTTAGCAATCGCATACAATCGCTTGCTCGACGAGAGACCCGTACCTAAAGGCCGAAAAGTGGCACACGTCACACCATTACAAAAGAAGGGGAACAGCAATAATCCGCTGAATTACGGACCCACATCACTGACGTCGATTTGCTATAGGATTCTGGAACACACACTATGTTTGTAATCAAACTGCACGCCTACGGAGTACCGTCCAAGTTGAGCGACTGGATTCGTGATTTCCTGTCAGAAAGGTCACAGTTCGCAGTAAATGACGAGACGTCATCGACTAAAACAGGTGTCCTACCTGGCGTTACCCAAGAATGTGTTACAGCACCCACTGTTGTCGTTAATCTACATCAGGGGTGTCCAGCGCACAGCGCACGAGCCGCATGTAGCCCAAAGCAAGTATAAATGCTGCCCAAGAATTCAACACCTCTCACGCTATCGGAAAAAATCCGTTTGTGTGAAGTTACGATAAACAAAAGGTTTCAATTTGAAGCTCTCGCCACACGAAGCTGCAAAGTACAAAATATCTGTCTGATGCGAGAAGCGGCAGTTGACACGATCCACACGAGTACTAAAAGGATTCCGGTAGTTTTCTGTAAGACGATAACTCACACAAATCTGAAGGACGTCAATTATGCTAAATACCTAGAGACTACAATTACAAACAACTTAAATTAGAACGATCACATCGATAATGTTGTGGGGAAGGCTAACTAAAGTCGGCGTTTATTGGCAGAACACTTAGAAGATGCAGCAGGTCTTGTGAAGAGAATGCCTACACGAAACTCGTCCGTTCTCTTCTGGAGTGTTGCTGTGCAGTATAGGACCCTTACCAGATGGGGATGACGGAAGACACCGAAAAGTTTGAGAGAAGGGCAGCTCATTTCGTGTTATCGCGATATAGGGCCAGAGTGACACGGATATGATAGGCGAAAATATTTTGTTGACGCCCACCTACACAGGGAGAAATGATCACCGTGGTAAACTAAGAGACAACACACCACATTTAAGTGGTCGTTTCATCCACGTGGTGTTCGAGAAGGGCTCGGTGCAGA
Organism: Schistocerca cancellata; assembly: GCF_023864275.1. Classification (NCBI taxonomy): domain Eukaryota; kingdom Metazoa; phylum Arthropoda; class Insecta; order Orthoptera; family Acrididae; genus Schistocerca; species Schistocerca cancellata. The sequence continues at coordinate 101,824,024 of NC_064636.1, read as the reverse complement.
CAGAGTGCGGGGGCGGTCCGGCGAGTCCTCTGCCAGGCACTTAAGTGTGAATTGCACAGCAGTCGTGTGGACGCAGGAGTGTATGTAGGTGGGACAGGGGTAACCAGGAAATGAAAAAAAAACAGTTAGAAGACACTGGTTAAATGCCATTAAAACAAGTTAAATTTATTTTCATGGTAACACACAAATTGTAAGTTATTTTCACTTAAATTTTGCCAAGATACAGAAGAAGTACAATGGCTTTTATACAGTGAAATAACCGGTGGATTTAATTTCAGACGTATTCGTACAATGTTTGTGCTCATCAGGACCACACAGGTGTCCCTGCTGAATTGTTTACATTGGCCGAAGACGGACAAAAGGAAATAATATCACCATAAGGACTCACCATTTCGAAACAAAGGTGTTCAATTTCTTTCCGTTTCCTCTTCCTATCTGACATCGTTGAAGCTCCAACAACAAATTAAACAACAATTTTGTTCAACAGTTCTACTTTATCCATCCTCGGCAAGACAACTATCTTGCTGACCGTGGACATAAGCACGTCCCTTCTCTTTGACGTCCCTCTATACTCGCAACAGATGCGCCAATAGAGGAAACTACACAACTCGATATTGACTCGTTAACTGCCACTGCGCTTGGATCCCTGTATGCCAGTGGCTGTATTTAAATTCAATGTTTGTCGCCATCGATTGTTCCCTCTGCATTATCCAATACTATTTAGTTATTCAGATGAGCGACATATCTGAATTAAGGAGGGTCGGGTAAGTAAAGTTTCGCTGTCTCCGCACCTGTAACCACCTGCCTCCCTTGGGATAGGAATCGTTACGTTCTTCTTGAACTCTGAGGATACGTTGCTTGCCTCATATGTCTTGCACACCAGGGGGGGAATGTTTTATCCTGGCTGGCATAGCCAAGCATCTTAGTGACTCTGAAGGAATGTCATGTACTCCGCAGATCTTGGGTTTTTTGGTTGTCTTTTGTATCGTGAGGATTTGAAAGCAAAGTGCATAATACGTGTTAGTGATATTGCAGTGGACTTTGAAGGCCGTCTATGGTTCTTTCACTTGCTCGTGTAAACTGTGATAGTAATTTATTTAATGCATGTATGTTTTTTATGTTGTTACTTTCTTTTCTGTCACCCCAATTTCAACAATGTAATTAATCGCGTGAGCTGCAATGGGATGTTATTGTATGTATGTGTATTATCTTTCTTTTCTGAGATGCATTCTCTGGTTTAGGAATAAACCTCATTGCCTTCAGATGACGCCTCTAAGTAGCGTCTGTGACTCAGATATGATGTCGGTCAAAGCCACAGAGTAGAAAAATCTCTGGAGTGTGTATCGCGTGCTACGCATGTTGTCAACATTAAACTGAAATTGTCACATGATCTCAGGATGACTCTTTTTAAGACCAGTTCACCTTGGCCATCAAATCGTGTAATGTCAAGTCATAACATTCCACAATGCATTTGAAATGGCGGCTTTCAGACAAGTCATCAACAGACCGTCACGTCACGTCACGGCAGGCCAAGGTTTCCCGGGAAGGAAGTGTCGACGGTATCATCGTCTGCTGTCATCGTAAGTTTATGTATTTTGCCGCGCTCGCTCGTCTTATAGTAGTGGATCTTGTGGTTTTGCATCTTCTTAAACTTCATTGAATTATTGTACTTCGTTTTCGTGGCAAATTGTAAATGTTTAGAGTTATTTCCACTAGATGTTTTAACACAAGGAATGTGAGATATCTGGAAGCAAATTATTCAGGTATGACAATAACAGAACAGACGCCCTCTTTTCCATAACACAGAAATGTCGATGTTTTGAAATATTGCTCCACGTCTCAGCATTTCAACAAACATAACTGATCTAGAACATACATTATGAGGTTTGGTTTGGCCATTAATAGCCGTAGTTTCTCAGTTGCAATACTACACTCTGACACGGACTAAGCGAATTGACGTTACATGACGTGAGAGACAGTGTGAATACAAGCTGATGTGACGGTGCTGTGACGTGATGCCAGCTCATCTTGCTCATCAAAGCTCTGAGAATAATTTATTCTAGGTATCAAATGCAAATTGATAAGGTGTCTACAAAACACCTGTCCCAAATACACAACACATACGAAGGGAATCTATCTGTACTAACGATATGGCCGCATTCAAAATTTATAGGACGTTTTATGGAGAAACCTACGCCGCTCCAACATCATATGTCCGCCGTGGCAGTGTATATCGACAACAGAAAATAAATTCTGTGCATCTGAATCCTCATTCTGTGGTCAAAGCCGAGGGTGAAATCGGACACTAGAATTTATTCATTGTTTTTTCTGTTAATATATCATTAAATGGGGCATCTTTATCGTCCTTGTGCCAATGTAATTCGTATCCTTAACACCAGTGCAGTACTGCACGTTATCTTGGCTTCTCATCTCGCTAGAACTGAATTAGCAGAGACTGCACGAATTCGAGCTGCTAATATGTTCATTCATTACACTATCAACTTTGACATTCAGGCCATAGGCCTGACACTATAGTGTTCTGCAACATATTGGTTACAACGAAAAATATTTTAATGGCAAACTTTCGCAATTCTCTGTAGCATGGTATGTATGACATATGGACGTGTTTCTCATTTAAACCTGCATGCGACGTGGGTATTCCTTTCCGAATGATATCATATTCTCCTTCTACAAACATACTGTTTACACCTTGTGGTCACAGATAACACTGTTCTTCCAAAGATGTATTTATTTATAAATGTATTCACTGATAACATAGTTCTTCCAAAGATGTTTGATTTTATGTACCTATGATCTTCCTGTGAACATGGATTGTCCAACATAGACATGTTATTCCTCTTTGGCCATGTCTAACAGTATCCTCCATAGCATATTTTCAGATCAAATTCACTACACATGTAACTACTGTACTGATGTTCATTCTGTGGCTCGATTGTTTAATGACTGGACAACACATTTCCTACCTGCTGTCATAGATTTAGACGATTTTGCACTATCTGCATGATGGGACAACAATTTCAATAAATTTTGACGATGCCTTCACATACACTATGTGGTCAAAAATATCTGGATACCTGGCTGAAACTGAAGTTGGTGGCGCCCCCATCGGCAATGCTGGAATGCAATGTGGTGTTGGATTTGTTATTATTCACAACTACAAATGGATTACGCGCTTTCTCTTTAAAGTACTTTAATCACGATGTGGGGTCTTAGTACCTTTGAAAATTAATTGTAAATGGTCTTGGGAAATCGTAAATTAAAAAACAGGAGATAATTTGTGCATAATTCGGGCTAAGCTTGGTAGAACTTACTCAGACATATTCCACCCAAAGTGGGAGGAGAGAAGATTAAAGAGAAATGAAACAGAAATAAACACAGAAGCACTATGTAACACAACGTTTCTGCCGATTGACAATACAGTGTTGGGCCCCATTAATTGAAAAGGCCCTAAGTAAGTCTTGGCATCACGTGATTCTGCCAAAAGCCCTCAGAAATTCACAGGTATAAGGTATAAACCTCGGAAAAAAGTACACCGCATCATGTGGGGTAAACGTTGGTTACAAGCAGTGTTGCTGTATTTGGGATAGAATTATACATCTCGATTTGCAACTTCAGAGTGAATAACGTAACAATTTCTGAAACAGACTGTTGCAAGCCCAATATTTGCCGCCAACCAGTGGGAAAATTTCTGAGCCGAATTACCTCACTGAGTGTGCGACATCATGGTTTGGTGCAACATACAAAATCGAGAGCTTCGGTCGTATGAATAAAACGGAGAGTCTACTTTATATTCTAAATTTTGGAGAACACTCCCAGGTTCGCACAAATAAAGCGAGTCGGAGGATACACTCCGCCCGAGAACGTCCTCAGCTTGAGTAAAGGGGTGGGGGAAGTCGCTCAAAACAAAGAACATGCTCCGATTTCGCATCAGTGAAACTAGAGGAGCGAATCACGAACTGAGAACATTCTCCGTTTCTTGAAGTGATCTCTGAATCATACATCGACCTGAGTAAGTTCTGTTGAGGTTAATTTTTACCGACTTTTTGGCAGTAAAGGCAGAGTTTACATTTCCTGGCAGGCAAGAAGGCATACGTAACCCAAAGAAATACAAAAGAAAGAAACTGTAGAAGCTTATACGGGTTTTGCAATAAAAAACGGCACTTGCCTGGCGAATTTCCTTCGAGAAAATCATGAAAAAAAGAGGGGAGACCTTCCAAATGAAGTGAATATTACAACATTTTTTCAAAGTGATGCACGAGAAGACTTTGGTATACACGGTTAGTTAGTTGTGTATTCCATTGATCAATAGCATGGAAAACCGTTATTATGTGGAACATGTGAAATGCATAAGAAATGTGCACATGAAACAAGTCTTTTTTTGTTTACATTGTAGTGTTATACTTAAATATTTCTATTATCTATCCCATTCCCTTAAATGGCACAAAATGCATATATTATATCTCCAGATTTGTTGTTGTTGTTGTTGTGGTCTTCAGTCCTGAGACTGATTTGATGCAGCTCTCCATGCTACTCTATCCTGTGCAAGCTTCTTCATCTCCCAGTACCTACTGCAACCTACATCTTTCTGAATCTGCTTAGTGTATTCATCTCTTGGTCTCCCCCTACGATTTTTACCCTCCACGCTGCCCTCCAATACTAAATTGGTGATCCCTTGATGCCTCAGAACATGTCCTACCAACCGATCCCTTCTTCTGGTCAAGTTGTGCCACAAACTTCTCTTCTCCCCAATCCTATTCAATACTTCCTCATTAGTTATGTGATCTACCCATCTAATCTTCAGCATTCTTCTGTAGCACCACATTTCGAAAGCTTCTATTCTCTTCTTGTCCAAACTATTTACCGTCCATGTTTCACTTCCATACATGGCTACACTCCATACAAATACTTTCAGAAATGACTTCCTGACACTTAAATCTATACTCGATGTTAATAAATTTCTCTTCTTCAGAAACGCTTTCCTTGCCATTGCCAGTCTACATTTTATATCCTCTCTACTTCGACCATCATCAGTTATTTTGCTCCCCAAATAGCAAAACTCCTTTACTACTTTAAGTGTCTCATTTCCTAATCTAATACCCTCAACATCACCCGACTTAATTCGGCTACATTCCATTATCCTCGTTTTGCTTTTGTTGATGTTCATCTTATATCCTCCCTTCAAGACACTGTCCATTCCGTTCAACTGCTCTTCCAAGTCCTTTGCTGTCTCTGACAGAATTACAATTTCATCGGCGAACCTCAACGTTTTTATTTCTTCTCCATGGATTTTAATACCTACTCCGAATTTTTCTTTTGTTTCCTTACTGCTTGCTCAATATACAGATTGAATAGCATTGGGGAGAGGCTACAACCCTGTCTCACTCCCTTCCCAACCACTGCTTCTCTTTCATGCCCCTCGACTCTTATAACTGCCATCTGGTTTCTATACAAATTGTAAATAGCCTTTCGCTCCCTGTATTTTACCCCTGCCACCTTTAGAATTTGAAAGAGAGTATTCCAGTCAACATTGTCAAAAGCTTTCTCTAAGTCTACAAATGCTAGGAACGTAGGTTTGCCTTTCCTTAATCTTTCTTCTAAGATAAGTCGTAAGGTCAGTATTGCCTCAATTGTTCCAGTATTTCTACGGAATCCAAACTGATCTTCTCCGAGGTCGGCTTCTACTAGTTTTTCCATTCGTCTGTAAAGAATTCGTGTTAGTATTTTGCAGCTGTGGCTTATTAAACTGATTGTTCGGTAATTTTCACATCTGTCGCCACCTGCTTTCTTTAGGATTGGAATTATTATATTCTTCTTGAAGTCTGAGGGTATTTCGCCTGTTTCATACATCTTGCTCACCAGATGGTAGAGTTTTGTCAGGACTGGCTCTCCCAAGGCCGTCAGTAGTTCTAATGGAATGTTGTCTACTCCGGGGGCCTTGTTTCGACTCAGGTCTTTCAGTGCTCTGTCAAACTCTTCACGCAGTATCGTATCTCCCATTTCATCTTCGTCTACATCCTCTTCCATTTCCATAATATTGTCCTCAAGTGCATCGCCCTTGTATTGACCCTCTATATACTCCTTCCACCTTTCTGCTTTCCCTTCTTTGCTTAGAACTGGGTTTCCATCTGAGCTCTTGATGTTCATACAAGTGGTTCTCTTATCTCCAAAGGTCTCTTTAATTTTCCTGTAGGCAGTATCTATCTCACCCCTAGTGAGATAAGCCTCCACATCCTTACATTTGTCCTCTAGCCATGCCTGCTTAGCCATTTTGCACTTCCTGTCGATCTCATTTTTGAGACGTTTGTATTCCTTTTTGCCTGCTTCATTTACTGTATTTTTATATTTTCTCCTTTCATCAATTAAATTCAATATTTCTTCTGTTACCCAAGGATTTCTACTAGCCCTCATCTTTTTACCTACTTGATACTCTGCTGCCTTCACTACTTCATCCCTCAAAGCTACCCATTCTTCTTCTACTGTATTTCTTTCCCCCATTCCTGTCAATTGTTCCCTTATGCTCTCCCTGAAACTCTGTACAACCTCTGGTTCTTTCAGTTTATCCAGGTCCCATCTCCTTAAATTCCCACGTTTTTGCAGTTTCTTCAGTTTTAATCTACAGGTCATAACCAATAGATTGTGGTCAGAGTCCACATCTGCCCCTGGAAATGTCTTACAATGTAAAACCTGTTTCCTGAGTCACTGTCTTACCATTATATAATCTATCTGATACCTTTTAGTATCTCCAGGGTTCTTCCATGTATACAACCTTCTATCATTATTCTTAAACCAAGTGTTAGCTATGATTAAGTTGTGCTCTGTGCAAAATTCTACCAGGCGCTTTCCTCTTTCATTTCTTAGCCCCAATCCATATTCACCTACTACGTTTCCTTCTCTCCCTTTTCCTACACTCGAATTCCAGTCACCCATGACTATTAAATTTTCGTCTCCCTTCACTATCTGAATAATTTCTTTTATTTCATCATACATTTCTTCAATTTCTTCGTCATCTGCAGAGCTAGTTGGCATATAAACTTTTACTACTGTAGTAGGTGTGGGCTTCGTATCTATCTTGGCCACAATTATGCGTTCACTATGCTGTTTGTAGTAGCTTACCCGCATTCCTATTTTCCTATTCATTATTAAACCTACTCCTGCATTACCCCTATTTGATTTTGTATTTATAACCCTGTATTCGCCTGACCAGAAGTCTTGTTCCTCCTGCCAACGAACTTCACTAATTCCCACTATATCTAACTTTAACCTATCCGTTTCTCTTTTTAAATTTTCTAACCTACTTGCCCGATTAAGGGATCTGACATTCCACGCTCCGATCCGTAGAACGCCAGTTTTCTTTCTCCTGATAACTACATCCTCTTGAGTAGTCCCCGCCCAGAGATCCGAATGGGGGACTATTTTACCTCCGGAATATTTTACCCAAGCGGACGCCATCATCATTTAATCATCCAGATTTATTTACTCATATTCAAGAATTCATCTATGGTATAGAAGGAGTCGTCAAGGAGGTATGATTTCAGTTTGTTTTTGAAACTATTATTGCGGTCTGTCAGCAGAACAACTGTGCCACTGACATTTCTGGATATTCCTCATCATGTCTTCTCACAGCATAAATCTTATGTCTTGTTACATTAAAAATATAGGCGGATCAGAAAAATTGATAGCTGGTTGATTACAAACCTAGCGATCTGTTTCTCGGAACGAACCCCACGGGCGATCGCTTGCGTCCTTGACACGCGAGCACACCATTCCGCGTCATATTCAACCAAAATTATCTCGTGTTAGAAAACTCTGCCAGAGTTCTGGTTTGGAGTAGATGAAAAATCGTGTAATTTTAAGATTCCATTCACATAATGTGTTCACCTAACTTCAGTAACAGAAGAGGTTCCCGCATATCGTTAAATCGATAAGATAGCAGGAAACCCATTTTCTTAAATTGTCATTAATCGTCTGAACAGTTCGCTGTCCCAAGTAAAAGTGAAATCGAAACATAGTGCAACTCTTTACAGAACACACTGAGGCCAGTCCCATCTTCGTACACTGAACGGTTTGCCTGTTTGAGCGAGCTGAATGAAGTCTGACGTTACGCGTGCGTTCTGTGCGTGACACGGCAGACGACACACACAGAGAACCTTCTCAGGGAGGTGGGGAGGAAGTGGGGATGAAACTCTCTCGTCAGACAATACGCTTCCAATTTTTGATTCATAGGAACCTGCAAGCGTTCTCAGAGAATATTCTTTTGCTCTGAGAATCTGCTTTGGTGAATAACCTCTGTTTATTCATACGACTCCTTATCCTCACGGTTTGTCCCCATGAATGTGATATCGAAGGGCGTACCCACGATATAAACTAGTGGAATTGGGTGAGGGAGGGGGGCAAGTCATAGTATTATCGACGAATAGGGAGTAGGCAAACCAGGCAATATTTCTTGATAAATAAAACGGAAAATTGGTGACACACGGCTTTCAACAAACATTTTAAACATAAGAATGCACTCGCATAATAATACACTCCTGGAAATTGAAATAAGAACACCGTGAATTCATTGTCCCAGGAAGGGGAAACTTTATTGACACATTCCTGGGGTCATATACATCACATGATCACACTGACAGAACCACAGGCACATAGACACAGGCAACAGAGCATGCACAATGTCGGCACTAGTACAGTGTATATCCACCTTTCGCAGCAATGCAGGCTGCTATTCTCCCATGGAGACGATCGTAGAGATGCTGGATGTAGTCCTGTGGAACGGCTTGCCATGCCATTTCCACCTGGCGCCTCAGTTGGACCCGTTCGTGCTGGACGTGCAGACCGCGTGAGACGACGCTTCATCCAGTCCCAAACATGCTCAATGGGGGACAGATCCGGAGATCTTGCTGGCCAGGGTAGTTGACTTACACCTTCTAGAGCACGTTGGGTGGCACGGGATACATGCGGACGTGCATTGTCCTGTTGGAACAGCAAGTTCCCTTTCCGGTCTAGGAATGGTAGAACGATGGGTTCGATGACGGTTTGGATGTACCGTGCACTATTCAGTGTCCCCTCGACGATCACCAGTGGTGTACGGCCAGTGTAGGAGATCGCTCCCCACACCATGATGCCAGGTGTTGGCCCTGTGTGCCTCGGTCGTATGCAGTCCTAATTGTGGCGCTCACCTGCACGGCGCCAAACACGCATACGACCATCATTGACACCAAGGCAGAAGCGACTCTCATCGCTGATGACGACACGTCTCCATTCGTCCCTCCATTCACGCCTGTCGCGACACCACTGGAGGCGGGCTGCACGATGTTGGGGCGTGAGCGGAAGACGGCCTAACGGTGTGCGGGACCGTAGCCCAGCTTCATGGAGACGGTTGCGAATGGTCCTCGCCGATACCCCAGGAGCAACAGTGTCCCTAATTTGCTGGGAAGTGGCGGTGCGGTCCCCTACGGCACTGCGTAGGATCCTACGGTCTTGGCGTGCATCCGTGCGTCGCTGCGGTCCGGTCCCAGGTCGACGGGCACGTGCACCTTCCGCCGACCACTGGCGACAACATCGATGTTACTGTGGAGACCTCACGCCCCACGTGTTGAGCAATTCGGCGGTACGTCCACCCGGACTCCCGCATGCCCACTATACGCCCTCGCTCAAAGTCCGTCAACTGCACATACGGTTCACGTACACGCTGTCGCGGCATGCTACCAGTGTTAAAGACTGCGATGGAGCTGCGTATGCCACGGCAAACTGGCTGACACTGACGGCGGCGGTGCACAAATGCTGCGCAGCTAGCGCCATTCGACGGCCAACACCGCGGTTCCTGGTGTGTCCGCTGTGCCGTGCGTGTGATCATTGCTTGTACAGCCCTCTCGCAGTGTCCGGAGCAAGTATGGTGGGTCTGACACACCGGTGTCAATGTGTTCTTTTTTCCATTTCCAGGAGTGTACAATAATTTAAATTCTTGGATCAGACTCAGATTTTTCTCATAATTCCTTTTCTAACATTCTGCCAGTAGGCGGACAAGGGGGACATCACCCCAAGGCCGGCGTCGCGCCAAAGTAGGTCACCCCAGAACAGGACGTCGCCCCAAACTAGGTCACCCCAAATGACGTCCGTGACGTCACTGATGACGCAAGTGTCAGAGGCCCCCTCACACCCCCCTGGCAGGACGTTTGAATTTTGGCGGGGGAGTGCCACACTCCCCTCCATCACCAAAATGGCGGGAAGTTCAAATTAAAACAGGATAACTCATCAGACCACAGTTAAATCTACTAAGCTAAGAAAATCGCGGGAATATAGGTCACTTGGGCTACCTCCAGTAACCTAAGCCACCCGACCGCCACCTCTTCCTAGGAACTGGCGCCAAGTTTGAATTTTGGCTAAGAAAATGATGAGAAAGAAAGGACACTTGGACTACCTTCACCAACCTCTCACCTCATCCTAGGAGCTGGTGGGAGGTTTGAATTTTGGCGGACACCCTTGGACTAACCTAAGTCACCCGACTGCCACCTCCTCCTAGGGATTCGTGGGAGAAGGAGTATATTTATTACACTGGTACAAAAAACACACTCTGACATGCTTGGGGTCATGTCACACAGCCTACAGACACACGAACCACTAAAAGACTCTGCAAACATGCTTGCTAATCACCAAATGTCGAAATCCTGCTCCAGTCTTTACTTAATCAATTTGAGGCACTACCGCCATCCGGTGTGTTTGCCACGAGGTCCAGAGCACAACTGAGCTAGTACACAGAACCGGCATCAGATGGCGCTATCATCCCTCTCGTCTGTTCAACAGCTTTCTCTCTATCGCCATTCTAATGGGACGCCTCTGACGCGTGGATACCGATGTCACAGATAGTGCTGTTCCACTGCTCGTGACGTGTGTGTGTGACGCGCATATCGACGTGAGAGATCGTGCAGCAGAAATCTGAACGTAATTCAAATGGAACACTCGGGCACTGAAGCCCGCGGCCCCGACACCTCCTCGGCCGCGGCCGCCACAGCATCTCTGTGGGGTCCATGGGCCAACCCGCCGTCAGCTGTCAAACCACAAACAGGTGTCCGTTAGGGCACAGATCACGTAAGAATCTTACGTGATCTGGGGTTCGGGTCCCGCAGGCATGAGGTGGCAGCATCCCCATCATACTTGACACACCTGAGAAATTTCTCTCCAAATGCGTGGTCGCCTAGGCGCCGTTGATGCTGCGATCGTACGGGAGCGAAGACCTATTTTCAAAGCACAGGCGCCACAAGGTGGCACGCTTCTGAAAACACCCTTAATAATAAGAGCGTTCTCCTTGTTTGGAAATAGATCACTGTCTAAGCACAGACGGGGCGATCGTCGCAAGCGCATTTAACGACATTCTCAACCTTATACTCATGTCACATGACTATGTAAAAATAAGAACCGAGACGACCTCACGGAAATTGTATAGTGTCCCATAAATAGTTAACGCTCTCTTTCTTGATGTCTCAGCTTGTATGCACGGAAATTCTTGCCCTAATAGAACCTGTTTAGGAAAATAGCGCAGAATAACATCGAATGCAGTCTTCCTTGCGGACCTAATGAGGTTTCTCTTCCTGCTTTCAGCACACACAAACGTCCCCTTCGCTATGTAGAGGCTCCTATATCCCTGCACAAAGGATGTGAATGAATCGAGCATTATGATCGCATCTAATCGAATTTACTCATCGAATTAATGATGCCGCTGGTATCAAAGCACTGTCCGCCCTTCTTCCTTCTGCAGTGGATACTTCCAGCCATTATTTTATACAGTTCGCCATATTGTGCTGGCAATTAAATCTTACAAACTACCACACATATCATCAAATACAGAAAGACTCTTACTCATTCACACTGCTATCGCACCGAGGACAGGAGCATGAATATTAGAACGTGTAGTTTTTGATAAAAAAATTGTCAGAGTGTATTGTTAGTCTGTCTGTCCATCCTGCCCTGAAATTTTGGTTGTAATGAAAGACTAACCTGTAGCACAGCCCAAGGTATAGGTCAGTCTGGAAGTTTGTGCGTTTTAACGTTGATGGTGTGCAATTGCCAACAGAAGAAATAACAGATTCCCCAAGTATATATTGTCGTCTTGTGAATTTAAGGGTATACGGAATGAGTTTTTCGATGAAAAAATCGATTTTTGGGTAAATGCATTTTCGAAAAATTTAGACTCTCCCGTTTAATACCATGTATAAAATATTTGGTTGATGTGAATAGAACTATTTTAAATAATTTTTTAAAATAATTTCGACACACAATGTTCCACACCTTGTATATGAGACGCGAAATATACCTGATATAGACAGCCTTGCCAGAGATATAATTGAGCCCAAGAGAGTTAGCTTTTCTGTTGGTTACACTGCTAGACAGTTGACAATAGATTCTGCACCATTTGTATTGTTCCCTTTGTGAGTACATCCCTGTCATTGTGAAAGTCGTATGTGGAGAAGTCATTGAGTTTTCTTTCCTTCAACATGCCAAGACCTAGTCTGAAGGTATTTAGAAAGCGTGTACATTGGCGCAAGAAAGTAAAGTGTACTAAAAATTAGTCCGATTCACCTTCATCAGTATCTGATGTCCAGGTAGCGACTAACCTCAACACTGGTAGTGATACATTGAGTGATGCTGCTGCCACTACACCGGAAAGTGCTTCAAGAAGAAACCTAGCTGGAATTGAAGAAGAATACAAGAAACTAAATGCTGGGACTACAAAATATGAGGTAATTAACGTCTCTTTATTATCAGACGTTTTGGAGAACAATGTGTGCTGCAAAAAATGTGGAAAATATGGTGTATCATTGAAAACAAACTTACATGTAGGACTTCCTTGTGTGAATTAGAGTTGATGTGCAGTCATTGCAAACAGAGTGTTACTTTCTTCAATTCCTCACATGTTACTGCAGATACAGGTAAACTATACGATGTGAACATTATACTGGTTTATGGATTACGGTGTATAGGAAAGGGCAGGGCTGCAGGTGCCATGTTGTGTGGTGTGATGAACCTCCCTCCTCCATCTTCAAAATTTAACAAACACAGAATTGCAATAGGCTCTGCTGTAGAAGATGTGGCACAGGAAAACATGAAAGATGCTGTTGAGGAAGCAGTTGTTGAAAATAATAATAGCAGAGACTTGTCCATAGCTTTTGATGGAAGCTGGCAGAAGAGAGGCCACACATCTCTGAATGGTGTAATAACAGCTACAAGTGTGGACACTGGTAAGGTAGTTGATGTGGCAATACTTTCCAAGCATTGCAGATGCAAGGAGATAATGAAAAATAAACATGAAGAGGAGTGCATGGCAAATTACTATGGGTCAAGTGGTGGTATGGAAGTTGCTGGTGTAAGATGTATATATCAATGCTCAGTAAAATGGCACAACGTTAGATACATAAATTATCTTGGAAATGGGGACTCAAAGGCTTTCAAAGAAATTGAGGAACTGAGACCCTATGGTAACGATGTGAAAATTTCCAAACTGGAGTGTGTTGGCCATGTTCAGAAAAGGATGGGATCAAGACTTCGACAGCTCAAGGCTGGCATGAAAGGCAAGAAATTGAGCGATGGAAAAACTTTAGATGAGAAAAATAGAGTGACAGATGCTACAATAGATCATATTCAGAAGTGCTATGGTCTAGCAATAAGACAGAATACAGCAGATACAGAATTAATCAGAAGAGCAGTCTGGGCTCTGTTTTTTCATACAGCTTCAAACAATGAGGACCCCCAACATGGGCTATGTCCAAAAGGAGACAATAGTTGGTGCCAGTACAACAGATGCGAGGCAACCAAGAAACAATACAATTACCCTCATCACCTGCCACCTGCCATAATGGATGAAATAAAACCAATATTCCGAGACCTCGCAGATATTAGTCTACTAAAGAAATGTCTTCATGGCCGGACTCAAAATCCAAATGAGTGTGTGAACCATGTAATATGGAATAGACTACCTAAAACTGTGTTTGTGGGTATAAACACACTTCACTTTGGCGTTTATGATGCTGTTTCATCATTCAGTCAGGGCAATATAACAAAGTGCAAAGTTCTGCAGAAGTTGGGGCTCTGTGCAGGACTACGAACTGCCGCAGCAATGCTTTGTTTGGACGAGGAACGGCTCAGATCTTCAGATAATGCCATAAAAGTATATTCAAAGATGGCTAGACAGCATAGAAGAGCCATCAAGAGGAAGCTGTTGGACAATCCTGATGATACAAGCTGTGGAGCAGGCTTGTACTGAAGTAAAAACTTTGAAGCTAATTTCTCATAACTTTAGTTTTTTGTGTATAAGGTACATTGTCTCAGGGCCTATTTTTAGTAGAAAGATGAAATTTTCTGTAGTTGTTTCTTAAGACCTTCTAATGTATGGGTCATTCCATGTCAAGTCACCCAGGCCTTGACACCAACCATGTCAGATTTTGATGAAACTTGGTACAATTACTCCTTTTATCATCCTGAAAGCACTTGTAAAATTTTTTTTCTCTATCTCTTATAGTTTTTTTTATAAATTTTTAAAGTTTTTAGATTTGGCTTTGTTTCAGCAGTCGGAAATTGTAACTTAAACGTGTCCTCACAACTAAAAAAATTTGTATATTAAAGAATACTCAAGATATCAGTATGAAATTTTGGAATAAGTTTGTATATTATATCTAAATGTTAAAAAAATTACCATAAAGATATATTAAATTCTTCCAAATGAAAAAAAAATTATAAGTTTTTTATTTTATTTTTTAGCTAACGGATGTTTAGTTTTACAAAAACTGCAATATCTAGAGTCTCAGACCTGATAGAAAGCTCAAATTTGTTTTAAAATACTCTTAATTGTATAGGCTATTAGATAAAAGAAAAATTATGTTGGCTTTTTAACCTGTTTAATAGTTATCTAATTTTTAAAATAATATTAATTATATTTTAAAAATAAAAAATGCCAAGTGACAGACACCGAAGATAAGTTTTTGTCTTCTTGGAGTAACAATGTACACTTGGATTTTGTATTGTTACTCCTGTGTTTTGACGTAAAAAATTATTACAGTGTTAAATAGTGCTTGGATAGTATTTTATTAAGTTTATTCGAACTCTCAGTAAGTACGGTTGCTTAGTTTACAGAGATTCTTTTCCAATATCCTATAAAAGTAACCAGAACAGTAATCAGACCAAAAGTGAAATCAGTATGTCAGATATTCAAACCTGTAGTGTAGGGTTATTTAAAAAATCTGACTGTTTCCAAACAACCTACACACCTTCAAAAAAGTTACAACCGGTATCAGAATTGAGTGAGGAAGAAAAAGATTTGATCCACTTACGATCTGGAATTAATCTGTGTGAATTTAAGAATATATGTTCACACCACAGCTACTACTTTTTAAATGTTTTTGAAAAGTATCAAACAACATGTGTAGACCCACTAAAAAAACACAAAAAGCCCATCAAAAAATCGTTGAGAAGTGTAGGCTTGGATCTTTCTAAACAATTACTGACAAAAAATATTAGCATAAAACCTGGACAAAAGCTTTGCTCAACATGCCGTAACTTTTGTGAGGAAAAATTAAGAGTTGAAGTCAATGAAAGTGAAACAGATGATGAAGTCATGGTTGAACTAGAATCATTGGAATCCAGAAATGAATCCCTTGTACAAACAAACATTGCTCCTGATTATTTAGGTTTAACACCGATAAAGCTTCATGGCTTGTCAGAACAAAGTAAAGGGTCTTATTTTAAAAGGAAGGTTAGCAGTATTGAAAAGACTGCAAAAAAGGCGGTTTCAAAAGCATTAAAATATGATGCACCAAGTTCTGATGATGACGAAGAAGATAAAAGTGTGGTTGAGAAAGCAAAGGATTTTGATGTAATGATTTCTCTTATGAAAGAGAAGATTTCATCTGTTGGGAGGTCTAGAAAAATCCAGATTCTGACCTTGGCTCCAGATTCTTGGACTCAAAATAAAGTGATGAAAGAATTTAATGTAAGTGAGTACATGGTGCGACAAGCTAGAAAGCTAAAATCTGAAAAGGGTAGTTTGGAAACTCCTGGTCCAAAAAAAGGTAAAACTCTTTCTGAAAATACAGTAAGACTTCTAACAGATTTTTATGAAAAGGATGAAAGTTCCAGAGTGTTACCTGGAACAAAAGACAAAGTAAGTGTTCAAAAAAATGTGTACATGCAAAAAAGACTCATTTTGTGTAACTTGAGAGAACTCTATTATTCTTTCAAATGGGAGAATCCCGAGGTAGAAGTAGGATTTTCAAAATTTTGTTTCTTGAGACCTAAATGGTGTATCCTTGCTGGTGCTGCAGGCACACACACTGTATGTGTATGCAGTATTCACCAGAATGTTAAACTATTACTGGATGCTGTGAAAATTGAAGAATCTTATAAAGACCTAATTAAGATGCTTGTGTGCAACACAGAAAACCAAAACTGCATGCTACATCATTGCAACAGCTGTCCTGCAAATACTGTGCTAACAGAGTGCTTAACTGAAAAACTAAGTGAAGATTATGATTTAGAAGAAGAAATTGTAATCAGTCAGTGGGTTAACACAGACAGGGCAGAAATGATCAAACAGTTTATCAGTGTTGAAGACTACATTTCTTTATTGGTTAGGTCATTGGAAAAGCTCACCCCACACTCGTTTATAGCAAAATCCCAATCAGCAACCTTTAAAAGATTGAAAGAAGACCCACCACCCAAAACAGCAATTATTGTGATGGATTTCAGTGAAAATTATTCCTTTGTTATACAAAATGAGATCCAAAGTTACCACTGGAATAGAGGTGGTTGTACTCTACACCCAGTTGGAGTTTTTCTAAGAAATGAGGAAAACAATGCTTTTGTTTCCAACCACTGTTTTATTAGTGATGACCAAGAACATGACACTGGTTTTGTTAACTTTGTACAAAAAGAAATTACAAAGTGGCTGTCATTACATCATACTGACATTGACTCAGTTCACTACTTTACAGATGGTTGTGCTGGGCGGTACAAAAGCAGAAACAGTTTTAAAAATTTGACTGAACACTTGAGAGACTTTAATTTGAAGGCCCAACACTCTTTTTTTGCAACAAGTCATGGGAAGTCAATTTGTGATGGCCTAGGAGGAACTATTAAAAGAATTTTAAGGAAAGCCAGTCTACAGCTTACAGACAAAGAACAAATAATGACAGCAATCGTTGTGTATAAGTTTTGTGAAAAAAATATTGAAAACATTCATTTTCACTTTATTGACAAAAAAGAAGATGATTTGCTACGGTTAAAACTAGAAAAACGTTTTTCAGCAAACCGAACCATTCCTGGAACTAGAAGTTTTCATAACTTCAAACCACTTCCAACAAACAACCTTGAAATTAGAAGGACTACAGATAGTGTGAAACCCTCCTTAGTCGTTTCTTTCCATTCTTCTTCTGATTGGGTTCGTGTTGAACCATCCATAAATTGCTATGTGGCTGCAAATTATGATGGTAACTGGTACTTTGGACTGGTAAAAACAATATTCAATGATGAAGAAGATGCAGAAATTCTATTTCTACATCCTTCAGGACCCGCTGCATCATTTTATTGGCCTGAAAGAGAAGATTCCTGCATAGTGCCTTTGGAGCACATAGTCTGTGTAGTAGACGCACCTCAATCAAGCGGCACTGGGAGAATGTATTACTTCAAAAAAGACTGTATCAAAAGAACTGAAAGCTCTTGGATGAAGTGGAAAAACAGTTTGAATCAGCATTAATGTTTATTAAAAAGACAAAATTACTCAAAAAATTCAATGTTTCAAGCAATCAGTTGGGTTATACATAAGTGTCGTAAGTAAACTATCTTTGTACATAATTCTAATGTAATCTACTATAATTAATAAACATGTTAAAAAGCCATCATTATTTTTGTTTTATCAAGTAGTCTATATGTTTAAGAGTAAATTAAAACAAATTTGAGCATTCTATCAGGTCTGAGACTCGAGATATTGCAATTCTTATAAAACAAAACATCCGTTAAAAAAAAAAAAGAAAAATATATATATATATATATGTATTTTTTCATAGAAAATATTAATATATTTTAATAGCATCATTTTTATCTTCAAATATGTATAATAAATAAACTTGCTGCAAAAATTCATGATGTTATCTAAAAGAATTTTTAAGATAAGCAAATTTAAAGTTTTGAATACAAATTAAACTGACCATTTCCGAAGGTTCAGAAAACGCAAAACATAAAAACTTTAAAAATTTATAAAAAAAACTTTAAGAGATACAGCAAAAAAATTGCAGGTGTTGTCAGGATGGTATTAGAACCATTTGAGCCAAATTTCATGAAAATCTAAGGAGGTGGGTGTAAAATTTATTTTTTATTGGGTGATTTGATATGGAATGACCCATATCTGAATTAAAAGATATGTGGAATTATTTTGTATTAATGGCTGTAAATTTTAAAATACTTGTTAAAATGTATAACTGTTTTTAACATTTACAAAAAATAAAATATCTGAAAAAGTATACATTATTTTTTCAAAATTAATAATTCAGCATAAAACCAGAACATATCTCTGCGTTCTGTGAAAAAATCAAGAGTATTGGAGTATCGTCCAAATAACAAACGAGAAAATGTTCCTAACTTTTAGCTCAATTTAACATTGTAAGCATAGGGCGTGCCGTATACCCTTAAAAGGGATGATAAATAATTGTGAAATACACTATGAGTAAATAATGAAAATTCTTTTCTCCTCTCGTTTTAGCTGTCTGATATGCAAAATTTTTTGTCGTGAGGTTACTGACAAATACTTGTCCGAGTGTTTTATTGGTCTGTCTGTCCATCCTGTGACGAAACGTTGGTTGTGATGAAAGACAAATCCGTAGCAAAGCCCAAGGTCAGGGTGAGGTTGGTAGGTGGTGTGTTTTGACGTTAATGTTGTGCAAAAGAAAACACTAGAATTTACTGATCTTCCTGGAACAAATTGTCATTATGTGAGTTTAAAAGTGATGATAAATAAATGTGAAATACACTGTGGGTAGATATTGAAACTTCTGTACTCATCTTCTTTTAGCTGGCTCGTACCCCTAAATTGTCTATCCTGTACTTACTGATAAAAATTTGCCTGAATGCTTTATTCGTCTGTCTGTCCATCCTGCTCAGAAGTTCAGGTTCTCATGAAAGACAAACCTATAGCATAGCCCAAGGTCTAGGTCACGGCCGGCTGGTGTGGCCGAGTGGTTCTAGGCACTTCAGTCTGGAACCGTGCAATCGCTACAGTCGCAGGTTTGAATCCGGCCTCGGGCATGGATGTGTGTGATGTCCTTAGGTTAGTTAGGTTTAAGTAGTTCTAAGTTCCAGGGGACTGGTGACCTCAGCTGTTAAGTCCCATAGCGCTCAGAGCCATTTGAACCTTCTAGGTCAGGCTGGGGTAAATATTGTTGTCTTGGGAATTTAAAAGCAATGATAAAGAAATGGGAAATACACTGTCAGTAAATAATGAAAATTCTTTCCACCTTTTGCTTTAGCTGTCAGGTACCAAATTGTTTGTTGTCTATTTACTGATAAATACTTGTCAGAGTGTTTTATTGGTCTGTCTGTGGTTCTTGCCCTGAATTGTTGGATGTGATGACACACTGTTCTGTAGCACAGCACAAGGTCTAGGTCAGGCTGGAAGGTTGTGTGTTTTAATGTTGATAATGTGCAATTGCCAACAGTAGAAATTACAGACAGCCCAGTTAAATATTGTTGTGTTGTGAACTGAAAATGGTACAAGGAATCACCAATTTAGTATTGGAGGGCAGCACGGATGGTGAAAATCGTAGAGAGAGACCAAGACATGACTACACTAAGCAGATCAAGAAGAACGTAGGTTTAGGTAGGTACTGGCAGATGAAGAATCTTGAACAGGATACAGTAGCATGGAGAGCTGCATCAAACCAGTCTCAGGACTGAAGACCACAAGAACAACAACAACAACAACAACAACAACAACAAATAAATGTGAAATGCACTGTGAGTAAATAATGTAAGTCTGTTCTCCTAATGCTTTACCTCTCAGATACGTAAAATTTTTG
Organism: Schistocerca cancellata; assembly: GCF_023864275.1. Classification (NCBI taxonomy): domain Eukaryota; kingdom Metazoa; phylum Arthropoda; class Insecta; order Orthoptera; family Acrididae; genus Schistocerca; species Schistocerca cancellata. Next base: position 101,803,952 of record NC_064636.1, on the reverse strand, counting down.
TTGTGTATTTACTGATAAATACATGTCAGAGTGTTTTATTGGCTAGTCTGTCCATTCTGCCCTGCAGTTTAGTAGGTGATGACAAACTAACCGGTAGCAAAACCCAAGGTCTAGGTCAAGCTGGTACCTTGTGTGTTTTAATGTTGATGAAATGGAATAGCCAACAGCATAAATTACTGATCTCCCAATTAAATATTGTGTGTTGTAAATTTAAAACAAATTATAAATAAATGTGATATGCACTGTGAGTATATAATGAAAGTCTGTTCTCCTTTTGTTTTACTGTCAGATAAGCAAATTTGTTTGTTGTGTATATTCTGAGAAATACTTGTTAGAGTGTTTTATTGGTCTGGCTGTCCATCATGCCCAGAAGTATGGTAGTGATGACAGACTTAACTGTAACAAAGCCCAAGGACTAGGTCAGGCTGGAAGGTTGTGTGTAATACCGTTGATGTTATGCAACTGCCAACAGTAGAAATTACACATCTCCAGGTAATTAGTGTCATAGTGTGAATTTAAAAGGTTTGATAAATTAAAGTGTAATACACTGTGAGAAAATAATGAAAATACTGTTCTCCTTTTCTTTTAGGTGTAAGTTATGCAAATTTTTTTGTTGTGTATTTACTGTTAAATACTTGTCAGGGTGTTTTATTGGTCAGATTGTCCATCTTGCCCTGAAGTTTAGGAGGTGATGACAGACTAACCTGTAGCAAATCTCAGGGTCTAGCTCAGGTTAGAAGGTTGTGTGTTTTAACATTGATGATGTACAGTTGTCAACAGTTGAAATTACAGATCCCCCGCCCCAGTAAATATTGTCATCTTGTGAATTTAAAGTCAGTGATAAATAAATGTGAAATTCACTGTGAGTAGTTAATGATAATTCTGTTTTCTTTTTGTTTTAGCTGTCAGTTATGCAAATTTTTTTGTTGTGTATTTACTGATAAATACTTGTCAGAGTGTTTTATTGGTCTGTCAGTCCATACAGCAATGAGGTTTATGTGGCGATTGCAGACTAACCTGGACCTAATCACAAGGTCTATATCAGGCTGGAAGGTTGTGTGTTTTAGCATTGATGATATGCAATTTCCAACAGTATAAGTTACAGATTCCCCAGGTAAATATAGCTGCCTTGTGAATTTAAAAGGAATGATAAAAAAATGTGACATATACTGTGAGTAAATAATGAAAAATTGGTTCTCCTTTTGTTTTCCATGTCAGCTACGCATATGTTTTTGATGTGTATTTACCAATAAATACTTGTCAGTGTGATTTATAGGCACGTCTATCTATTTTGCTGTGAAATGTTGGTTATGAAGACAGACTGACCAGTTGTTGTTGTGGTCTTCAGTCCTGAGACTGGTTCTTGCAGCTCTCCATGCTACTCTATCCTGTGCAAGCTTCTTCATCTCCCAGTACCTACTGCAATCTACATCCTTCTGAATCTGCTTAGTGTATTCATCTCTTGGTCTCCCTCTACGATTTTTACCCTCCACGCTGCCCTCCAATACTAAATTGGTGATCCCTTGATGCCTCAGAACATGTCCTACCAACCGATCCCGTCTTCTGGTCAAGTTGTGCCACAAACTTCTCTTCTCCCCAATCCTATTCAATACTTCCTCATTAGTTATGTGATCTACCCATCTAATCTTCAGCATTCTTCTGTAGCACCACATTTCGAATGCTTCTATTCTCTTCTTGTCCAAACTATTTATCGTCCATGTTTCACTTCCATACATGGCTACACTCCATACAAATGCTTTCAGAAATGACTTCCTGACACTTAAATCTATACTCGATGTTAACAAATTTTTCTTCTTCAGAAAAGCTTTCCTTGCCATTGCCAGTCTACATTTTATATCCTCTCTACTTCGACCATCATCGGTTATTTTGCTCCCCAAATAGCAAAACTCCTTTACTACTTTAAGTGTCTCATTTCCTAATCTAATTCCCTCAGCATCACCCAACTTAATTCGACTACATTCCATTAATTTCGTTTTGCTTTTGTTGATGTTCATCTTATATCCTCCTTTCAAGACACTGTCCATTCCATTCAACTGCTCTTCCAAGTCCTTTGCTGACCAGTAGCGTAACAATAGGTGTGTGTAAGCATGGAGGTTTGTGTTTATTAATGTTGGAGTTTGATGGGTTGTGAGGGGAATGAGGCCAGACAGCGAGGTCATTGGTCTCATCGGATTAGGGAAGGACGGGGAAGGAAGTTGGCTGTGCCCTTTCAGAGGAACAATCCTGGCATTTGCCTGGAGTGATTTAGGGAAATCACGGAAAACCTAAATCAGGATGGCCGGACGCAGGATTGAACCGTCATAATTAATGTTGGAGAATTTCTTCAATTGCCAACACTAGAAATGACTGATGTCGCAGTTAAATATTGCCGTGTTGTCAAATTAAAAAACATGGAAAAATGTCTGTGGAATGCATTGTGAATGAATAGTTCTACTCTTGTTTTAGCTGTCTGATATGTAACGTTCTTTGTTGTGTATTTCCTGGTAAATACTTGTCAGGGTGTTTTATTGGGCTGTCTGCCCATCGTGCCCTTAAATTTATGTGGTGATGATAGACTAAGCTTTAGCAAAGCCGAAGGTCTAGGTCAGGCTGGAAGGTTGATGATGTGCAGTTGCCAACAGTAGAAATTACAGATCGTCCAGGTAAGTACTGTCATCTTGTGAATTAGTAAGGGATGATAAATAAACGTGATATACACTGTGAGTAAATAATACAAAATCTGTTCTCCTTTCGTTTTAGCTGTCACATACACAAATTTTTTTGTTCTGCATTTACTGATAAATAATAGTCACAGTATTTTATTGGTCTGTCTGTCCATTGTGCCCTAAAATTTAGCTGGTGATGACAGACAAATCTGTAGCAATGCCCAAGGTCTACGTCAGGCTGAGACATTGTGTGTTTAACATTGGTGTTGTGCTATTACCAACAGTAGAAATTATACATAACCTACATAAATACTGTCATCTTGTGAATTAAAATGGGATGATTAAAAAATGTGAATTTTCCTGTGAGTAAATATTGAATTGTTTGTTGTCTTTTTATTTTAGCTGTCAGATACCTAAATTTTTTTGTTGTGCATTTACTGATGAATAATTATCACAGTGTTTTATTGGTCTGTCTGTCCATCGTGCCCTAAAATGTAACTGGTGATGACAGACTAAGCTGTAGAAATGCCCAACGTTTACGTCAGGCTCTGAGGCTTTGTGTTTTAATGTAGATGATGTGCAAGTGCGAACAGTAGAAATTACAAATCCTCCAGGTAATTATTGTCGTCTAGAGAATGGAATGGTGATGATAAATAAATGTGAAACACAGTGTGAGTAAATAATGATAATTTGGGTCTCCTTTTCTTTTAGCAGTCAAATACGTAAATCTTTTTGCTGTGCACTTACTTATAAATACTTCACAGAGTGTTTTATTTGTGTGTCTCTCTATGCTACTCTAAAGATTAGGAGATGATAACAGACTAACCTGTAAGAAAGCCCAAGGTCTAGGTCAGACTGGAGGTTGTGTGTTATAGCATTGATGTTGTCTTATTGGCAACAGTAGAAATTGCAGACAACCCAAGTAAATATTGTCATCTTGTGGATTAAAATGGGATGATTAAAAAATGTGAATTTCACTGTGAGTAAATAATGAATTATCTGTTCTCTTTTTGTTTTAGGTGTCAGATACATAAATGTTTTTGTTGTGCATGTACTGATAAATAATTGCCACAGGGTTTTATTGCTCTGTCTGTTCATTGTGCCCTAAAAGTTAGTTCGTGATAACCAATTAACCTGTAGCAAAACCCTAGATTTATGTCACGCTGGGAGGTTGTGTGTTTTAACATTGATGTTGTGCTATTGCCAACAGTAGAAATTCCAGATAACCCAGGCAAACATTGTCATCTTTAGGATTAAATTGGGACGTTTCATAAATGTGAATTTCACTGTGAGTAAATAATGAAATTTCTGATCTCTTTTCGTTTTAGCTGTCACATACCTAAACTTTTTTATTTTGCATTTACTGATAAATAATTATCACAGTGTTTTATTGGTCTGTCTGTCCATTGTGCACTAAAATTTAGCAAGTGATGACAGACCTAACTGTAGCAAATCCAAAGGTGTAGTTCATGCTTGATGGTTATGTGTTTTTATGTTGGTGAAGTGCAATTCACAACAGTAGAAACTGATGATCTCCCATTTAAAAGTTGTTGTGTTGTGTATTTTAATGGGATGAAAATTAAATGTGAAATGCACTGTGAGTAAATAATGAAAATTCTGTTCTCCTTTTGTTTTAAATGCCAAGCATGCAATTTTTTTGTTGTGTGTTTACTGATAAATACATGTCAGTGGGTTTTATTGCCATGTTTGTCCATTTTGCGGTGAAATGTTGGTTATGATGAGGGACTGATGAGTAGGGTAGCTATAGGCGGAGGTGAGGACGAAAGTTTGTGTATTTTAATATTGATGATGTGCAGTTGTCAACAGTAGAAATTACAGATTCCACAATTAAACATTGTCATCTTGTGAATTAAAAAGGTATGATAAGTAAATGTGAAATGTACTGTGGGTAAATAATGAAAATTCTGTTCTCCTTTGTTTTAGCTGTCAGATATGCAAATTTTTGTGTCGTGCATTTACTGATAAATAGTTGTCTGGGAGTGTTATTGGTGTGTCTGTCCATCCAGCCATGAAGTTAAGGTTGTGAGGAATTACTAACCTGTAACAAAGGACGAGGACTAGGTCAGGTTGCAAGGATGTGTGTTTTAACATTGAGAACGTGTATTGCCATAAGTAATATCTACGGATCCCTAAGGTAAATACTGTTGTCTGGTGAATTATAAATGGATGATAAATAAATGCTGCATACTGTGAGTAAATAATGAAAATTCTGTCCACCTTTTGGTTTGGCTGTCGGATACGTACATTTTTCGGATGTGCATTTACTGACAGATACTTGTCAGAGTGCCTAATTGGTCTGTCTGTTCATCCTGCCTGAAGTTAAGGCTCTGATGACAGAATCACCAGTAGCAAACTCCAATGTCTAAGTCAGGCTCGAAGCTTGTGTGTTTTGTTGTTGTGGTCTTCAGTCCTGAGACTGGTTTGATGCAGCTCTCCATGCTACTCTATCCTGTACAAGCTTCTTCATCTCCCAGTACCTACTGCAACCTACATCCTTCTGAATCTGCTTAGTGTATTGATCTCTTGGTCTCCCTCTACGATTTTTACCCTCCACGCTGCCCTCCAATGCTAAATTTGTGATCCCTCGATGCCTCAGAACATGTCCTACCAACCGATCCCTTCTTCTAGTCAAGTTGTGCCACAAACTTCTCTTCTCCCCAATCCTATTCAATACCTCCTCATTAGTTACGTGATCTACCCACCTTATCTTCAGCATTCTTCTGTAGCACCACATTTCGAAAGCTTCTATTCTCTTCTTGTCCAAACTAGTTATCGTCCATGTCTCACTTCCATACATGGCTACACTCCATACAAATACTTTCAGAAACGACTTCCTGACACCTAAATCTATATTCGATGTTAACAAATTTCTCTTCTTGAGAAACGCTTTCCTTGCCATTGCCAGTCTACATTTTATATCCTCTCTACTTCGACCATCATCGGTTATTTTACTCCCTAAATAGCAAAACTCCTTTACTACTTTAAGTGTCTCATTTCCTAATCTAATTCCCTCAGCATCACCCGACTTAATTTGACTACATTCCATTATCCTCGTTTTGCTTTTGTTGATGTTCATCTTATATCCTCCTTTCAAGACACTGTCCATTCCGTTCAACTGCTCTTCCAAGTCCTTTGCTGTCTCTGACAGAATTACAATGTCATCGGCGAACCTCAAAGTTTTTACTTCTTCTCCATGAATTTTAATACCTACTCCAAATTTTTCTTTTGTTTCCTTTACTGCTTGCTCAATATACAGATTGAATAACATCGGGGAGAGGCTACAACCCTGTCTCACTCCTTTCCCAACCACTGCCTCCCTTTCATGCCCCTCAACTCTTATAACTGCCATCTGGTTTCTGTACAAATTGTAAATAGCCTTTCGCTCCCTGTATTTTACCCCTGCCAGCTTCAGAATTTGAAAGAGAGTATTCCAGTCAACATTGTCAAAAGCTTTCTCTAAGTCTACAAATGCTAGAAACGTAGGTTTGCCTTTCCTTAATCTTTCTTCCAAGATAAGTCGTAAGGTCAGTATTGCCTCACGTGTTCCAACATTTCTACGGAATCCAAACTGATCTTCCCCGAGGTCAGCTTCTACCAGTTTTTCCAATCGTCTGTAAAGCATTCGCGTTAGTATTTTGCAGCTGTGACTTATTAAACTGATAGTTCGGTAACTTTCACATCTGTCAACACCTGCTTTCTTTGGGACTGGAATTATTATATTCTTCTTAAAGTCTGAGGGTATTTCGCCTGTCTCATACATCGTGCTCACCAGATGGTAGAGTTTTGTCATGACTGGCTCTCCTGAGGCCATCAGTAGTTCTAATGGAATGTTGTCTACTCCCGGAGCTTTGTTTCGACTCAGGTGTGTCAGTGCTCTGTCAAACTCTTCACGCAGTATCTTATCTCCCATTTCATCTTCATCTACATCCTCTTCCATTTCCATAATATTGTCCTCAAGTACATCGCCCTTGTATAAACCCTCTATATACTCCTTCCACCTTTCTGCTTTCCCTTCTTTGCTTAGAACTGGGTTTCCATCTGAGCTCTTGATATTCATACAAGTGGTTCTCTTCTCTCCAAAGGTCTCTTTAATTTTCCTGTAGGCAGTATCTATCTTACCCGTAGTAAGACAAGCCTCTACATCCTTACATTTGTCCTCTAGCCATCCCTGCTTAGCCATTTTGCACTTCCTGTCGATTTCATTTTTGAGACGTTTGTATTCCTTTTTGCCTGCTTCATTTACTGCATTTTTATATTTTCTCCTTTCATCAATTAAATTCAATATTTCTTCTGTTACCCAAGGATTTCTATTAGCCCGCGTCTTTTTACCTACTTGATCGTCTGCTGCCTTCACCACTTCATCCCTCAGAGCTACCCATTCTTCTTCTACTGTATTTCTTTCCCCCATTCCTGTCAATTGTTCCCTAATGCTCTCCCTGAAACTCTCTACAACCTCTGGTTCTTTCAGTTTATCCAGGTCCCATCTCCTTAAATTCCCACCTTTTTGCAGTTTCTTCAGTTTTAATCTACAGGTCATAACCAATAGATTGTGGTCAGAATCTACATCTGCCCCAGGAAATGTCTTACAATTTAAAACCTGGTTCCTAAATCTCTGTCTTACCATTATATAATCTATCTGAAACCTGTCAGTATCTCCAGGCTTCTTCCATGTATACAGCCTCCTTTCATGATTCTTGAACCAAGTGTTAGCTATGATTAAGTTGTGCTCTGTGCAAAATTCTACAAGGCGGCTTCCTCTTTCATTCCTTCCCCCCCAATCCATATTCACCTACTATGTTTCCTTCTCTCCCTTTTCCTACTGACGAATTCCAGTCACCCATCACTATTAAATTTTCGTCTCCCTTCACTACCTGAATAATTTCTTTTATCTCGTCATACATTTCTTCATCATCTGCAGAGCTAGTTAGCATATAAACTTGTACTACTGTAGTAGGCATGGGCTTTGTGTCTATCTTGGCCACAATAATGCGTTCACTATGCTGTTTGTAGTAGCTAACCCGCACTCCTATTTTTTTATTCATTATTAAACCTACTCCTGCATTACCCCTATTTGATTTTGTATTTATAACCCTGTAATCACCTGACCAAAAGTCTTGTTCCTCCTGCCACCGAACTTCACTAATTCCCACTATATCAAACTTTAACCTATCCATCTCCTTTTTAAATTTTCTAACCTACCTGCCCGATTAAGTGATCTGACATTCCACGCTCCGATCCGTAGAACGCCAGTTTTCTTTCTCCTGATAACGACGTCCTCTTGAGTAGTCCCCGCCCGGAGATCCGAATGGGGGACTATTTTACCTCCAGAATATTTTACCCAAGAGGACGCCATCATCATTTAATCATACAGTAGAGCTGCATGCCCTCGGGAAAAATTACGGCTGTAGTTTCCCCTTGCTTTCAGCCGTTCGCAGTACCAGAACAGCAAGGCCGTTTTGGTTAATGTTACAAGGCCAGATCAGTCAATCATCCAGAATGTTGCCCCTGCAACTACTGAAAAGGCTGCTGCCCCTCTTCAGGAACCACATGTTTGTCTGGCCTCTCAACAGATACCCCTCCGTTGTGGTTGCACCTACGGTACGGCCATCTGTATCGCTGAGGCACGCAAGCCTCCCCACCAACGGCAAGGTCCATGGTTCATGGGGGGGTTGTGTGTTTTAACGCTGATGATATGCAATTGTCAGCAGTAGAAATTACAGATCCCCCAGGCAAATCTTGTTGTGTTATGAACGAAATAGAATGATAAATAAATGTGAAATTCTCTGTGAGTAAATAATGAAATTCTGTTCTCCTTTTGTTTTAGCTGGCAGATATGCAAATTTATTTGTTGTGCACTTACTAATAAATACTTCTCAGAATGTTTTATTGGTCTGTCTCTCCATCCTGCTCTGAAGATTAGGAGGTGATGACAGATTTACCTGTAGCAGAGCCCAATGTCTAGGCCGGGCTGGGAGGTTGTGTGTTTTAATGTTGTTGAAGTGCAGTTGCCAGCAGTAGAAATTACTGATCTCCCAACCAAATATTGTCAGCTCGGGAATTAAAAAGTGACGTTAAATAAATGTGAAATATACTGTGAGTAAATAATGATAATTCGGTTCTCCTTTTGGTTTAGCTGTGAGATACGGAAATTTTTTTGTTGTATTTTTGCTTACAAAAACGTGTCAGAGTGTTTTATTGGTCTGTCTGCCCACCCTGCCCTGAAGTTTAGATGGCGATGACAGACCAATCTGTATCAAAGCCCAATGTCATGGCCAGGTGTGAACATTGTGTGTTTTAATGTTGATGAATTGGAGTTGCCATTAGTAGTAATTCCTGATCTAACAACTTAATATTGTCGTCTTGGGAATTCAAAAGTGATGATAAATAAATGTGAACTGAACTGTGAGTAAACAATGAAAATTCTGTTCTCCTTTTGTTTCAGCTGTCACATACGTAAATTTTTTTGTTGTGTATTTACTGATAAATACTTGTCTGAGTGTTTTATTGGTCTGTCTGTCCATCGTGCCCTGAATTTTAGGCCGTGTTGACAGAATAACCTGTAGCAAAAACCAAGGTCTAGGTCAGACTGGAAGTTTGTGTGTTTTAACATTGATGATGTGCAATTGTCAATAGTAGAATTTAAAGACCCCCCCCAGGTAAAAATTGTCATCTTGTGAATTAAAAAGTAATATTAAATAAATGTGAAATACACTGTGAGTAAAAAAACAAAATTCTGTTCCCCTTTTGTTTTATCAGTCAGATACGCACCATTTTTCTGTGAATTTACTGATAAATATTTGTCAGAGTGTTCTTTTGGTCTGTCTGTCCATCCTGCTCTGAAGTTTGGGTTGTGATTACAGACTAACCTGTAGCAAAGCTCAAGGTCTAGGTCAGGCTGGAAGGTAGTTTGTTTTAATGTTGATGAAGTGCAGTTGCCAGCAGTAGAATTTACAGATCTCCCAGGTAAATATTGTCGTCTTGTGAATGGAAAAGGATTAATTAATAAATGTGAAATACAGTGTGAGTAAATAATGAAAATACTGTTCTCCTTTTGTTTTAGCTGTCAGATGTGCAAACTTTTTTGTTGTGTATTTACTAATAAATAATTGACAGTGTGTTTTATTGGTTTGTCTGTCATCCCTGCACTGAAGTTGAGGTTGTGATGACAGAATAACCTGTAGCAAAGACCAAGGTCTATGTCAGGCGGGAAGATTGTGTGTTTTAACGTTGATAATGTGCAATTGTCAACAGTAGAAATTGCAGACCCCCAGAAGCCCAAGGTCTAGGTCAGGTTGGTAGGTCAGGGTGGAAGGTTGTGTGTTTTAATGTTGATGAAGTTCAGTTGCCAGCAGTAGAAATTACTGATATCCCAACTAAATATTGTTGTCTTGTGAATTAAAAAGGAATGACAAATAAATGTGAAATACACTGTGAGTGAATAATGAAAATTCTGTTCTCCTTTTGTTTAAGCTGTCAGAACATAAAGTTTTTTGTTTTGTGTTTACTGATAAATACTTATCAGGGTGTTTTATTGGTCTGTCCGTTCTTCCTGGCCTGAACTTCAGGTTGTTATGACAGACTAACCTGTAGCAAAGCCCAAGGATAATGCCAGGCTGAAGCGTTATATGTTTTAACACTGATAATGTGCAATTGCCAACAGCAGTTATTACAGATCCCCCAGGTAAATATTGTCATCTTGTGAATTTAAAAGGGATGATAAATGACAATTAAATGTGAAATACACTGTGATGGTATATACACAGTCTGATTGTATGTTACCAATCTCTACATTCTACATTCCAAAGAGAGTAGTCATTTGGTTGCCGCTTCCCCCAACGACCTTAGAAATTCTGACGTCATGTTAACTAACCCTTCTACCTTATTTGGTGTTAAGTTATCACAACCTTTTTTGAATGATGGCTGTCTATCTCTTTCCTTTCGACTTCTTCTATCACATCATCAGGCAAGACTTCTCTCTCACAGAGACCTTCAATCAACTCTTTCCACCTATCCACTCTCTCTTCTGCATTTATCATGGAATTCCCATATCACTCTTAATGTTACCACCCTTGCTTTTAATTTTGGTTAACTAGATTTTTCTATATGCTGAGTGAGTCCTTCTGACAAACATGTCTTCTCTGATTTCTTAACGTTTTTCATGTAGCCATTTTGCCTTAGCTTCCTTGCACTTCCTATTTGCTACATTCCTAAGTGAACTTTATTTATTTATAAATTGTGTCTGTACAACAAAATTTGTTGATTCAAATTGTAAAATCTATTAAATTCTTGAAAGTAGTTGCCCTGAGGAATGATACACTTCCAGCAATACCCCATGCTTGGTAGTCTTCCTGGAAGGCGGTGACTGGAATTTCCTTCTTATTGCCTTGTGGATGTCCTCAATGGTATTAAAACAGAGCCCCTCCCTCTTGGTTTTCACACACAGAAACAGGAAGAAGTCTGACTGTACAATGTCTGAACAGTACAGCGGGTGCAGCAGCGTTACCAAGTTGTGCTTTGCTAGGAACTCCTGAATCAATAGAGCGATGTGGCACAGTGCATTGTCCTGCTACAACTTCCACATGTGCCTTGTACAAGTGACTAGATCTGCTAGTCTGAGGTAGTATGCTGCTTTCACAACCATTCCTTGTGGTATAAACTTTGAATAGATTAAGCCTTTCGTGTCAACGAAGATGACAAGCATGGTTTTCATTTTCGAATTTCTCTTTCTTACTTTCTTGGTCTTGGGAGAAATGAGAGTGTCTCATACTGAGCTTCAGCACTTCGTTTCTGGGTCCTACCAAAAAAGCCATGTCTCATCGCCAGTGAAGAGAGTGTCTAAGGAACCTGGGTCTCTCTACAGCCATTCTACAAGTTTTGTCACGATCTCCAAACAGTTGCTCTTCTAGTTGTCACTCAACATTTTTGGAACAAATTTTGTACACGCTTCATGTGTCTTCAAATCATCAGTAATAGTGTTAGACACAGTCCCATGTCGTTTAGTCACCGAACACACACATATATGTCGGCATTCAACAAGGCACGCACACGTGTCACACAGTGGTACTTGTTGATGGCTATCCAGAGTGGGCTTCGTCAGTAACCACTTCCCAGCCCTTGTTAAATTGTTTTAGCAACCTGAAAACTTGTGAGTAAGATATGGCAGTCTCCCTGTAGACCTCTTGAATCATTCTGCAAGTTTCAACCACAGCTCTCTTGACTTTAGAACAAAACTTGATTGAATGGTGTTGCTTCAAAGTTAACTGATCTTGTGTGATGCCAGAAGCACCGAACAAGGGTTTATGCAAAAAATGATGCTGACGCTTCCACAGCTCAGCGCAAACTGTAGAAAGCAGCACTGGAAGGCTGATAACTCCTACACCATTCCCTGCCATCAGAGCAATGCTCAGGCTAACAGGGGCATCAGGAAACAACCAATTGCACTACTTCTCGACCACACCTTGTTGTTCCTTAATTTAACCGAATATTTTGTATTTTCTCTTTCATAAATTAACTGAAGTATTTTTTCTGTTATCCATTGTTACCTCATAGTTACCTTACTTGACACACTTTTTTCCAACTTTTGATGTTGCCCTTTTCACAGATGCTCATTCCTCTTCAACACAATTGCTTACAGAGATATTCATTATCATACTACCTATGGCTTGAGAGAACTTCAAGCATATCTCTTTATTTCTTAGCACTTCCATATCCCACTTGTTTCTGCACTGATTCTTCCTGACTAGTCTCTTAAACTTTAGCCTGCTCTTCATGCTAACTAAATTGTGATATGAGTCTATATCTGTTTCTGGGTATGCATTACAATCCAACATTTGATTTCATTATGTAATCTACCTGGGATCGTACCTGTATCTCCCTGCCATTTTCAAGTATAACTGCTCCTTCTGTGGTTCTTGAACATGGTTTTCTCTATTACTAGCTGAAATTTATTGCTGGACTCAATTAGTCATTCTCCTCTCTCAATCATACTACCAAGTCCATATTCTCTTGTTAGCTTTTCTTCTGTTCCTTCTCCTACAACCACATTCCAGTCTACCACGACTATTAAATTTTCCTCTCTCTTTATATACAGAGTTAGCAATTCTTCTTCTTCTTCTTCTTCTTTTTGTAAATTTCCTTCACCGTGCAGTGTCTCTCACATCAAAATTTCCAACTATCCCTGTTTTGTCCACTTCTTACATATCCCTGTCCTGCAATACCAGTCACACTCCACTGTTCCAATGTAACTGAGATACTTGAATTAGTCAGCAACGGGATAGAACTCAAGTGTGTTCAAAGCAGTTCTAAGCCGTTTAGAAAGATATTTAGAGAAAATTATCATCTTGTGTAGAAAATGATTATTCCTCCAATATGTGTAGAGTAGACGCACCAGGTATAGGAAAAGCTCCGATTTATTGAAGCGTGAGACGGGTTTCTCCTATTTACGATTAATGGTGCGTTGTACTGCTTAATAGCCACGCATTTGTAGGCAAACTGTATTTCACTATTTTTGGGTGATTTTCTGTTGCATGGTATGTGTGAAGAGACGTGTTTGAGAGAAGTCGTTCAGTTACTTTGTGGTTGGGGATTAAAGCATGCACTAAGGGATAGTAGCGTTGCATTGCATTATTGTGGTTGTATAGGTGTAGCCTACCATAGCATGGAGGAATAGTTACTTAATGATATTTGATTAGTATTTCTTATGTGACTTCGGCGTGAGTGTTGTAGTATAGTAAATTCCGGAAATCTCGTTGGATGCGTGGAGTGTGCAGGCTATATTAAAGAGAACGGCGTCCTACATGACAGTTATTTATTGAGAAACAATCGGAAGTTTACTGAGAATCTGATAGCTTTTCACCTTGTCCCTAAACGACAAATCAAGAACTGTTTGATGGAGAACACCCCAATTTTCTCTAAACGAGATCATCGAGTGTTGCTTTTTGAGTTTTAAATATTAGTGGGTCACGGAGGTCTAACTCTGAAGTGGCTCAGCTTCTTTTTTATTATTTAAAGTTCATATCGTTGAAAAGTGGCGGTGACACTCAGGTATTTTTTATTACTTATTATTTTTCCGCTTAGAGGGGTATTGGGTAGAGAACCAGCACTCATAAAGTAAAATGCTAACTTGTACCTGTAAACCAATCAATTGCAGGAATTAAAGAAATAGCTGTTTTTAAATTGAAAATGTGGGTACCCAACTTGTGCCTTATCCCCAAACTACTTCATGAAAAATATTTAAAGGCATCTTTCAAAGCAGACTAATATCTCGAATATATCTTTTCATAATGAAGTAAATCCAAAACTCAATAAAGTAAAAGACTGCCATATTCAATGAGCTATATAAACCTCCTTGGGAATATTGGTAAAAACAAAGTTTAAAGAAAGTAAAGAGAAAGTATAGCCTAGTATTTTTCAGTTAATAACTTGCAACAAAAAGAAAGAAAATTAATGTTTATTTAGACAGGGAAAGTAATTTTATGTTTTATCTGAAAGTGATTAATAAAATGTTATTCCATTTAACTCTGAAACGTAGAGAATGACAAAACAGTTAACTACAATGAAATGTCAATAGAGTCAAGGATACTGCTGCAGACGAGCGCTCATGGAACTTGTGTCTAGGGGACGCCGAGGAATTGGCTTTGCCGATTGGCCACGTCCTGCCATGATGTTGTCTCGCACATCAGTCAATCCAGATCATTGCTACTTTCTGAAACACACTGTTCTTTAAACGAGGCCATTTGTCTGTCGATACATTGTGTGGCTAACTCGTTATAGTACTTCACTGTTGTGTGTTCTAGGCCTATGTTTATAATGGCAGATTCAAACACGTGTTTTGTGTGTGATAAAGCATTCCAGCTTCGAAAAACTTTATACGCACACATCAGGAAAATGCACGATGTAGAGCCAAATGCAGAAGGTAAGATTAAGTGCCCACAAGACGACTGCAGCTATCCCTTCAATGCATTGGCTAATTTGAGAGCACATGTGGAGAAAAAGCACATGGTTCAAACTGCAGGTGAAAAGATTGTATTCCAGTCAATGGATGGTAAGAAACACAGCATAATAATAAGTTTTTACTATTCAATAGTAGGAATGTTTCTGGTAAAACTATAGAATTTCGTTCTTTGTGCATTCAGTAGTCTGGTGCAATGTTGTATTGCAAAGTTTCTTTCAGTTCACATGAAAGGATTATTTGTATTAACGGCCTAGTCTTAGAAGACATTGTAACAATAATGTACCTATAATAATTTTTTTCTTTATGAATTTAGATAAATTCTTCTTTCTGAATTTATGTAAAATAATGTAAATAATATGGTGGATTTTTTTTTCCTTTTTGTGTCATGTTAAGGAAACTGTAAACAACTTTTGAAATGAATATTATTACTTATGTTAGATTTCAAGCAATTTGATAACCAAAGGAAAATGTATTTAATTTAAAACTATTGTAAAATGTGAAAATTGTAATTTAAACACTTGGTCCATACGTAGGTAATGCATTAGAATATGTGTAGTAGAAAACCTGTGGTGAATACCCTACCTGTAGGGGCGCGGGAAAAGGTGGATGCAGGCGAGTGCGGGAAAACGCACACTGGCGCGGTTCGGCACAACGGGCTCAGTAACACAGTCGGAGTTGGGCATCGGTCAGAGGAACATGTACTGTACCGAGGAGGCTATCTAGGAAAAGTGGATTCCATTAAGCCTCGGATGGGCCGATTCCGACGACTACTTGGCATGGCTATATCCTTAGGCACAAAAGTGGAAAGATTACGACGCCAAGAAGAATGAAAGTGCCGATACTGTGAGAGCCTTAGCCGTGCTTGTATGTGTGCTGTGCTGCCCGCTATCTCGCTGCCCGCCATCCGCCGCAACGACGTGCACAGGTCAAACATTTATTTCATCTTTAGAAGTGTATTTGTGTGGACCAGTGTCGAAACTATTTTGACTGTTCAATAATAACGTGACTTTTACCAGAATTGCCTTAGCCGTTACTTATCCTTATCACTGACCTAAATAGGGTCCTTACCACATATTGTGCAACCCGAGCATCCCGAATTGAAAGTTTACAGTTAGTAATAAATCATCTGCAGACTAATCTATGCTATAAAGACGTTTAAATTCATGTTTGTTAACGCAGATGTTAGTAAAGAACAACAGTGTGATCAAATTGAAAGATAAATTTTGAATTGAGCTAGCAATGTTATTTAATTCATTTGAGACTGAAAGAATGATAACTAATCGATTCAGTAAAAATAAGACAAAAGATTAGTTATCCACAGATTGATAATTTTGAGTGTTAATTTACCTCCAGGACTTACTAGTTTCAGTATAACAACCATAACAGTTTCAGGGCCCCCCCCTTCTCTTGCCCATTCTTGCACATTTTGAAGTGTACTGATCAGAATTGAACAGTAAAATTAATTTCTATATTAAACCTGAGTGTATCAGTGTTTTTTCCAATTTTAATAGTGACATAGTATGTGTGTTTTCAAAATTGCTGATTCTAGGGTAATCTATGCCCGATATCAGTCTGATCAATATACAAAGTGCAGCTCGTAGTAATCATTGCTGTGTGGTGTTGTGTAAGTTTAGCTCATCCAAATTAGTACAAAAGATGAAAACCTTAGTTCAGTAGATTCTTTCTGGTTCTAAAGTTCGCCATAAAACGCTACATTACTAAGTGTCATTATGCTTGTACATGCTACCACTTGTACAGGGAAAAACTCACTCAATGCCTAATTAGGCTGGTGACCGTATTATTAATCATTGGTAGTATCTACTGTGTATACTTCTTGTCCATGCGAACGCGTAATTGTACTTTACATTTGCTTGACGCATCACTATAGTTAATGACTGAATAAGTCCGAATTGCTTCCATTAGGTACACGCGGTCAACTTATGTACTAAATCCTTGTTTACAAGGTGAAGCCCGTGAACTTATTACAGTACAGGCTTTATTGAGCTAACGCACGTCCGACAGGGCGGTAGTGTTACAAGTGGCTTCCCGGTGACAGGACATCCAGTTGTTGTCGGTTATACACTAACGTAAAGACCGAACAGTGGATGTTCAGTGGCACGAACAGTAATAAAGTTTAGCAAAATAAACTGCAGTGTGAGTCAAGTATAATAGTGTGGTACAGTTGGTATTCAATATGGACAGGAACGTAGACGGGGTAGATGTGCCGAGCGAAATGGAGAATGCGGCTAGTAGTAGCAGGAGTTTACGCGGCCAGATAACAGATGGCGCTAGCGGAAGACAATTGGCGTACATACAATACCATGAACACGTCAACGAACAGATTGAAATGTCGCGATCGCCTCGAACACAGCAAGGGACGAAACAGGAAGTAGAAGGTGAATTTGTAGATGATAGTGGGTACGTGAACGAATCCACTGACATATTTGATTCAACACAGATAAAGAAAGAGCCGAAAGAAATTTCTGAAGTAGGATCGGAAAACACAAATTCCATAGAACAAAACAGTGTAAAGATTTTAAGCATGAACGACTTATTTGAACAATTAACCAAACAAATTGCAGGACAGACTGAACAACTTAAAACACAGAGCCATCAGCTCAAAACACACGTTGCAGAGCAGCTCAAAACACAGAATGAGCAACTTCAAAAACAAGTCGGTAATCAGGTTAATCAGCTTAAAACACACGTTGATGAGCAGCTCAAAACCCAAAGTGATCAAATTAAAGCACAGGTTGAAGGACAGGGAATTAAAATTAGTAAACAAATAGAACAAGTAGAACAAAAAGTACGTAATTTAAGTTCTGTGGTAAATACTCTGAAATTTGAAATTGATACTATTAACAAAAATATGGACACTATGCAGGAGGAAATTGGTAACATTAACAGTAGATTCGATGTTGAAATTCTCAACATCCAAGAGAAAGTAGAACCTCTGGTTGAAACTAAAGTAGACGAAAAAGTTTTCGGTCTTAAAACTGAGATCGTAAATGAATGTCAATACGGAATATCTCAGTTGAAAAAGGTAGTTGTAGACACTGAAAAAGAATTAGGTGAAAAAGTAACCGGATGTGTTCAAAATTGTACGAAAATTCAAGGCAAAATTTTCGATCTAGAGAGCAAAATTAAAGATAGGCCTGGTGTGGTCTGTAATGGCGCACCAATTACGAAGCTGTTAGAAGGCGAGGAACGCTTCGATACAGCCAAGAAACATAACGGGTGGCATCCGTTAGACTTTATCAAAAATTGCGAGAGAATATTTCCTGAGCACTTGTCTGATCAGGAAAAGATAAATGTAGTAATTAGCGCCTTAGCAGGTGACGCTAAGCGCTGGGGAATAAATTTAGATACCGAACGAATGAAGTTCGAAGAATTCAGGCAAAGATTTACGGAAGAATATTGGTCTGAACAAAAGCAGGACCATTTATGGCGCGAATTTATCATGGCCAAACTGCATGATTTCTGTGAATATTGGTACCGAAAATTGACGCATTTAAGAGGCGGATTCAGAAATTATCTGGGAGCTGTATAAAAAGCTCCCAGAAGATTCAAAGAGGTATGTAGGAAGCAACCATCGTAGCTTCCAAGCATTTCTAGAAAGGGTCGAAGACGAAGACCTTTGGCGCGAAAGTCGAACCAATTATCAAAATTTTGGTAACCGTAATAACCGAAACCATGACGAAAGAAATGACGGCGGTGGATTTCGCGTCAATATGATACAGAGAGGAAGAGGCAGAGGAAGAGGCAGAGGAAGTTATCCAGGTCGCGGTCGAGAGTACACCGCGCAAAACAATAACGACGCGGGAAACTAATTTCCGCGAACGTTGCGGGCCAAACGGAAGCGGACAATACATACCGGCCCCGATTTAAGAAAAGATACCGGACCGACCGCAATGTAATGAGACAGGTTAGAGACAGGCGTGAAACGACGCAACGTGTTGTGGCGAGACAAGCGTCAGGTGCGAGCCAGCATGAGTCATATCGGCCGCACAGAAAACTCCAGGTTAACAGGCGAGTGGAGCATCAGAGGGCAACGGCCCAGCTTAGCGGAACATCTGTTCAGAGAGAAGCCGCTAGCAATACGACAGCAGTAGGTACGAACGTAGCCGTAAGAGATAATGAAAATTTTTCGAGTGATAATTCCGTGGCAAAGGAAACAATAGATGAGACTGTGAGTACACAGAGAAGTGCGGTTAGCAGTGTTTGCAATGAGGTAAAGGGCGATAATGAATTAGCAGAAGTAACTGATTGGCGTGTGCAGATCGACGATCTGTACAAGGGCCTAAAGCAATGTGAGTGGGAGGATTTTAAGAAGGAGTATTAGGGGACGAAATTAGATGGTGGAAAGAGAAATGATAGGGGCGTCAATAAAGTGACGTGGCCCAAATTTGAAGAGGGGAGAATAAATAGCGCCGCGCAAAGTACGCGTGCCGCCAATAGGACGCAGATTAATAATAGGAAGGAGTTGGAGGATGAAATCCTCAGCATTGACGAAGAAATAACTTCTGCTAACAATCCGCCAATAGTGCAAGCTGCTACTGAGAGGCACCGTGGAGAAGGGGCAGATGATTACATGAAAGTAATTAAAGTCCACGAGGATTACACCGAATATGAAGTCACAGTAGATGTAAATAAAGCTGATGATGAGTCCGTTTTGCCAAAAGAGGAGATTGAATTAAAATCTAAGCCTGACGACAATACCGAGGACGAACTTAGTGCCTGTCTCAGAAAAGCCTTTATGTTAGAACCTGATAGCGATCCGGAATGGTCGGATTCCGACGATAGTTCAGATGATGAAACATACGCAAATACAGACAAAATTGAATATACTAACTTTCCCTGTTGTGCAAAGGTAGCGTACTTAAATGAATCTGGTGTTGAGGAAGAGAGTAGTGATGACTCTAGTGAAGATGAATTTTTCGGGGTAAAAGAAAGTGAATATACTTTTACTGAAAGAGGGTATGAGAAAATCAGTGAAAATAAAGGGGATGTAGTTAAGTACGATATTGTACCTAACGATGACGAAGTGTCAAAACAAAATCCAGACGTTGAGACTGAACAAAGAAAGAAAGAACCACCGGACGCCTCAAGGTTTATCTCGCAAAGAGTTCAGGTAATTAATGACTTTGAACTCCCGGAACCAAAGAAACCGCCTGATATATTTGAAGTGAATGTTAAAAGCATATCTTGGGACGATGTTATCGTCGACCCGGATTTGCTTAAGGAAGACCACGATAATGAAAAACATTCGACGGTGAAACAAACAATAATACCAGTTGAAATTTATAACATGGACTTGCAGGTACTTCTTGATACTGGGTCTCAAGTAAGTGCAATTTCCCAATCGTTTTTCGAACACATTTGTGATAAGCCTGGGCTAGTGATTATGTCAGTAACAGGTGTAAAAATTGTTGGGGCTACTGGCAAGGCTAGCAAGCCGGTAAAGAACCAGGTTTTGGTTGAATTTAGTATAAAAGGACAAAACTTTGAACACGATTTTTTTGGTTGTGCCAGACCTGAGTACTGAAATGATTTTGGGGATAGATTGGTTGGATAAAGAAAAGGTTATTATTGATTGTAGCCAGGGAGTGATCAAAATTAATAGTACATTTAGGAATTTGGAATTGAATTTTGAGGGAATTGGGGAAGTGTTTGATTCAGAAATTGATTGACCAAGGGAATGATGGGTTGACAAACAAGTACGAGGTGTACCATGTCCAGAAATTATTAAATGAGAGTGACAAGCAGGGGCATGAATTTAAGGGAATGGTGGAAAATTTAGAGGGAATATCTCCCGAACAGAAAGCAGAATTGCTTGAAATTTTAGATAGTAACAGCCCAGTATTTTCTGACAAACCTGGCCTAGTTAAGAAGTTTGAATACCAGATTGAGACAATAGAGCATAAACCTTTCTTCGTAAGACCGTTTTCGATACCCATATCAAAGAGGCAGGCTGTTCAATTGGAAATAGATAAGATGATAGAGTGGGGGGTAATCGAACGAAGTAACAGCGAGTATAATAGTCCCCTTATCATAGTGAACAAAAGGGATGGGGGAGTGAGAGTAGTTATCGACGCTAGGACTTTAAACAAAATTGTAAAAAAGGAAATAGATAGGCCTGAAAATCTGGACGAAATGCTCCAAAAATTTTATAACGTAAAATATTTAACCAGTCTGGATATGACCGCCGGATACTGGCAAATCCCATTGAGTAAAGAATCCCGTAAATATACCGCTTTTCTATTCGCCGGGAAATGCTATCAGTATAAAGTAATGTCGTTTGGGCTTAGCACATCTGTGGCAGTATTTATTAGGGCACTGGACTTTGTGTTAGGTAGAGAACTGAGTTCCCGGTTAACCATTTATGTAGACGATTTACTGATTGCTACAGAAACATGGCAGGAGCATTGCGAGTTATTACAGAAAGTTTTCGTTGCTCTACAAGCAGGGGGCATGACACTTAAATGGAAGAAGTGTGAATTTGTGAAATCGGAAATAAAGTTTCTGGGGCACATGATTACTACAAACGGTATTGGCAAGGATCCGGAAAAGTTAAGTGCAATATCGGGATGTCCAGCTCCTAGAAATAGAAAACAGTTGAAAGCCTTTCTAGGTTTGTGTGGGTTCTATAGAAAGTTCGTCAAGGGCCAAGTTTTTAATAGTCCTCATTTGAATAATTTACTTAAGAAAAATAGTGCTTTTGTGTGGACTGAAGAATGCATGAGAGATTTTGAAAACTTAAAAAGGGAACTTTTGAATGACAATATTTTGCATCACCCCATACTGTCAAAACCTTTCCATATGAGTACTGACAGCAGTGCTTATGGAATTGGCATAGAAGTTTTCCAAGAAATCTGTGAGGGCAAAGAAATCGAACACCGGACTATCGCATTTGCCAGTAGAACCCTAACAAGATACGAGAGAAACTACACTATTTCGGAAAAGGAAGCTTTAGCCATTATATGGGGGCTAAAGAAATTTAGAAATTATCTGTGGGGCCATAAGCTCATTGTACATACCGACCGCAAAGCTTTGACTTTTCTTAAAGATTGCCGTTTACTTAATGGTAGGCTAACTCGTTGGGCTTTGTACCTGCAGCAATTTGATTACGATATTTGTTATGTTAAAGGTACTGAGAATTATGTGGCAGATGCCTTATCTTGATTGCCTAATGGTATGAGTGAAGTGCTCAATGAAAATGGGGAAGAGGGTACTTTTCAGATAAGGTATATGAAAGAGATTTCAGGAAATAGGAAAATTGAGCAGATATGTAAAAATATGAGGTAACATCAGAATGAGGATTCAACCTGGAAATCAGTGAAGGTAAATTTTGACAGTGTGCAGTATCCTCAAATTAAGAAATATTACAAAATTTATAAAGGCATTTTATATAGGAGGAAAGATTTAGTTACTGAACAATGGAGGGTATGTTGGCCAAACCAGTTTGATACTGATGTCATAGATTATTTTCATTTGGCATTGGGGCATAGTGGACCGAAAAAATGTTTGGATAAACTGAATAATGTCGTAGTGATTACCAGTAGTGTAAGTAAGAAGGTAAAGGAACGGATTAAGTCATGTGATGTCTGTCAAAAGACCAAAGTACCGAACATAACTAGTAGGGGACCAATGCAAAGTACATTGCCTGAAGACACCCTAGACTTATTATCGGTAGATTTATATGGTCCCCTCCCAAAGACTTCGGGAAATTGTGCCTATGTTTTGGTGATTTTGGAAGTATTTTCTAAATTTGTGAAACTATACCCCTTGAAAAAGGCCACAGCAAAAGCTGTATTTAGTAGGATGGTCGAATACTTCAAGACCATCGGGAAACCCAAGGCAGTGCTATCGGACAATGGACCCCAGTTCATATCCAAAATTTGGAAAGAGGGAATGGAGAAAAATGGTGTGGAGGTTAAATATATTGCAGCCTACCATCCTGCAAGCAATCCGGTTGAAAGGTACATGCGCGAAGTCGGGAGATTGTGTAGAACATACTGCAGTCACAATCATAGAGCCTGGGGCAGATTCATATCGGATTTTGAGAATGTCATGAACATACTACATCATGAAACTACAGGATTCCCACCGGAAGAAATTTTGTTAGGTAGAAGTAGTAAAAGTTTAATTGAAGAAAAATTAGAGTTTCCACCTTGTACAAGTTTGGGATTGAATCAAAAGAAAGAATTGGTAATAAAAAGGTCAAAGCAAAAAGCCGAATCTAGATCTAGAAGACACGATAAAAATCTAAAGGTTTCAAAATTTAAAATTGGAGATTATGTTCTTCTAAAAACCCACGAAAAATCTAGTGAACTAAACCATGAGATTTCAAAATTTAAATATATTTATAATGGACCATATATAATACAGAATATTCCACACGATAATGCTTACTACCTTATCTACCCAAAATCCAAAAGACCTTTAGGAGTAAGAAATATAGTGGATCTGAAACTGTATGTTCCCAGGAACGAGTAATTGTGCTGTATCTTATGCTGAACCCAAGTTATTTCAAATGTAACTATTCTTTGTAAATGTCTGTATAATCCTGAAAGTGTACTAATGTAGATATGTGAGTTTCAGATTACCAATTGTACTGTAACTGTAAAAATGTATGGAGGAAAGGACTGAAAAGAAAGGATAAATGCTATCAGCCAGATAAAAGATGGAACTGTCTAAAATGAAAATGGGCAGTGTATGAACCATAATATGAAGGACTGCCAAATACCAATGAGGGCAGATATATAGTCGATGGAAAATAGTAAATGTAATCCAGAGGATGTGACAATATGAAGTAAAATGGACTGCCCAAATCCACATAATAGGCAGCAAATATGTGTAGATAATTTTCTGAAAATTTTGTGTATGTGTTTTGTTTAATAAGTTAAGAAATGGACTGCTATTCAAAGCAAGCAGCGACAAATTATCCTATAGTGTATGCGAAATATGCATTTGTTTTTGTAGTTAAATGTGTGTATTCCAGAATTTTAAATTATTTCTTTAAGAAATTTGGGAAAAATTGATTAAATTACTATTTTAGTAATGTTAGAATGGGAAATTGGACTGTGCAAAAGGCACTTAAATAAATAACGAGAAATTGGTCTTGATATGTTAAAATAGTGTGAACCTATATACAGTGAGTGGAAGGAAATATGTAGTGTAAATCTTCTTGAACATTTACGTAAAGATTCAGAACCAGTGTATCATTGTTAAATTTAGTGTTCCCATAAAATTTAGACTTAAGAAAATTTTCTGGAAACAGGGGCATGTGTAACAATAATGTACCTATAATAATTTTTTTCTTTATGAATTTAGATAAATTCTTCTTTCTGAATTTATGTAAAATAATGTAAATAATATGGTGGATTTTTTTTTCCTTTTTGTGTCATGTTAAAGAAACTGTAAACAACTTTTGAAATGAATATTATTACTTATGTTAGATTTCAAGCAATTTGATAACCAAAGGAAAATGTATTTAATGTTAAAACTATTGTAAAATGTGAAAATTGTAATTTAAACACTTGGTCCATACGTAGGTAATGCATTAGAATATGTGTAGTAGAAAACCTGTGGTGAATACCCTACCTGTAGGGGCGCGGGAAAAGGTGGATGCAGGCGAGTGCGGGAAAACGCACACTGGCGCGGTTCGGCACAACGGGCTCAGTAACACAGTCGGAGTTGGGCATCGGTCAGAGGAACATGTACTGTACCGAGGAGGCTATCTAGGAAAAGTGGATTCCATTAAGCCTCGGATGGGCCGATTCCGACGACTACTTGGCATGGCTATATCCTTAGGCACAAAAGTGGAAAGATTACGACGCCAAGAAGAATGAAAGTGCCGATACTGTGAGAGCCTTAGCCGTGCTTGTATGTGTGCTGTGCTGCCCGCTATCTCGCTGCCCGCCATCCACCGCAACGACGTGCACAGGTCAAACATTTATTTCATCTTTAGAAGTGTATTTGTGTGGACCAGTGTCGAAACTGTTTTGACTGTTCAATAATAACGTGACTTTTACCAGAATTGCCTTAGCCGTTACTTATCCTTATCACTGACCTAAATAGGGTCCTTACCACATATTGTGCAACCCGAGCATCCCGAATTGAAAGTTTACAGTTAGTAATAAATCATCTGCAGACTAATCTATGCTATAAAGACGTTTAAATTCATGTTTGTTAACGCAGATGTTAGTAAAGAACAACAGTGTGATCAAATTGAAAGATAAATTTTGAATTGAGCTAGCAATGTTATTTAATTCATTTGAGACTGAAAGAATGATAACTAATCGATTCAGTAAAAATAAGACAAAAGATTAGTTATCCACAGATTGATAATTTTGAGTGTTAATTTACCTCCAGGACTTACTAGTTTCAGTATAACAACCATAACAGTTTCAGGGCCCCCCCCTTCTCTTGCCCATTCTTGCACATTTTGAAGTGTACTGATCAGAATTGAACAGTAAAATTAATTTCTATATTAAACCTGAGTGTATCAGTGTTTTTTCCAATTTTAATAGTGACATAGTATGTGTGTTTTCAAAATTGCTGATTCTAGGGTAATCTATGCCCGATTTCAGTCTGATCAATATACAAAGTGCAGCTCGTAGTAATCATTGCTGTGTGGTGTTGTGTAAGTTTAGCTCATCCAAATTAGTACAAAAGAAGAAAACCTTAGTTCAGTAGATTCTTTCTGGTTCTAAAGTTCGCCATAAAACGCTACATTACTAAGTGTCATTATGCTTGTACATGCTACCACTTGTACAGGGAAAAACTCACTCAATGCCTAATTAGGCTGGCGACCGTATTATTAATCATTGGTAGTATCTACTGTGTATACTTCTTGTCCATGCGAACGCGTAATTGTACTTTACATTTGCTTGACGCATCACTATAGTTAATGACTGAATAAGTCCGAATTGCTTCCATTAGGTACACGCGGTCAACTTATGTACTAAATCCTTGTTTACAAGGTGAAGCCCGCGAACTTATTACAGTACAGGCTTTATTGAGCTAACGCACGTCCGACAGGGCGGTAGTGTTACAACATGAAAGTCACAATCATTGTAATCCACAATGGGTAATTAATAAACTTTATTTTTACTGTCCATAAATTGTGTAGAAACTTTTTTTTTTTTTCGTATCACTCAATGCATGAAACCCAGATTGGAATCCAGTTTGCCAGCCTTTGTGGCCGTGCGGTTCTAGGCGCTTCAGTCCGGAACCGCACTGCCGCTACAGTTGCAGGTTCGAATCCTGCCTCGGGCATGGATATGTGTGATGTCGTTAGGTTGGTTAGGTTTAAGTAGTTCTAAGGTCTAGGGGACTGATGACCTTAGATGTTAAGTCCCATAGCGCTCAGAGCCATTTGAACCATTTTTTTAAAAATCCAGTTTCATGTGTAACAGATTTCCCCTTAACAAAAGGAACAATTTAGTCATACCGGGAGATAGTGAGCAAATTCTGAAGCTGTGGGAAGAAATTGCTGTCACTTGTTAACCCTTGCTCCAAGAAAGGAGGTCAAACTGTGCCACCAATGAGAAGGTGCCAGTTCAACGAACATCAAAGAAAGAGACCTGCAGTCCAAAAAGTGTCTTTGGTAAACCAACCCTGGCTGAAAAGTCAGATGTTTGCTAGTGCTTTGGTGCAACCTGACACTGAAGTGTTGAGTGTACATGCTGGCTTTGATCACACATACTCTAAGAATTGAATTTATCTGTCGTACAGTTGTGTGTGCATGTTTGTGTATCATGGGTTATAGGCCTACTAGGGAAACTCGCCATGTAAAAAAATGAGTAACGCATTATACTCAGTACCTCAGGGTGATATGGAAATCCGAGTGTACTTAATAAAGTAAATGTCACTGTTTGTGTGTTTCTTTTTACTCATTTATCCTATTGCATATAGTTAACAAAATGTAACTGAAATATCTACTAAACTATAACATTAATTGGACCATGTACATAGTCATTTCAATTGGTTTTGCTATTTTTCACAGGTAAAGTATAAGTATTCACCAGAATCCTACAGTACGAATGTTCTCCAGTTGACAACTGAATGAAATCAAAAAGCAAAATTTGCTTGGCCATGCTGAAAATTGTTTATTCAGTTCTAGTTATTATTTTTTATATTAAAACAGTCCCTGAGGATCTGTTTTGCTGACTTTCTTGGTCTAATTTTCTATATTTAACATGTCAGTTATGACATTCTTTGTGATAGATGTTTTGTCACCAGGCATATGGCATCAGGTGTGTGGCTTTTAGTGACAATACTGCAGTCGACGTGTTAACAGCTTTTCGGGACCTCGAGCATGAAGTATACACATCTAGAAGTCTTGTTTAAAAAGTGCAACCAAAATTCTAATGTCTGTCTGAGGAATTTTCCTTTAATGGAATGTTTTTGCCCAATAATTCAGTTAATGCCTAGTAATTACTTAACATGGTAAGTGCTGTGAGGCCAACACCAGCCACAGCAGAGCTGTCTGCCATGGCTGCTGGAAACTTCGTGACATTTAGGGGATAATATACAAAAGTGGGCTGTGCAAGAGGTTCAACCTACTTTCTTTGGTTAAAGCAATTAAAATCAAACTTGTGAAGCATGTTAAAAACCACATACTCCTCACTATAATTTAAATGTTTACATTTAAATGGTTCTGACATGTGCATAGTATATAGAAATGTTATATTTTCTTGAAATCTTAAGAACCAAATCTGTCAGTTGAATTAACATATGAGTAAAACCATCACAATAGCACTATGTTATGCATCAGTTAGCTGTAGTTACAGGATAAGTAAACATGTACACAAAACTTTTCATATAAATTTTATTATAAAGCTTGCAAAAGTTATAGAAAAGATGGACAACAAGATAAACTTGTGTAGGCATCATTGTAAATACATTTTTACTTCAAGAAAGCTGAATAGGATAATAATCTCAAGATGGCTTAAATTGCATGACACATATCACCAATCAGGTATTTTCTGTTGGAGAAATAGTCTGGTTTTTCAGAAATTTTTCATTTGTTCTTGTGAAAAACCTTGTATCAAACAGCTGTTTTTCTATGATCAATCCATTATTACATGCATGTAATTTTGGTAACCCAATGGCAGCCATCTTAAGGCTGTATGCAAACCCCCTGATAAACATGTCTACATAGTTGGTCTGCATTGTGCAGGTCCCAGCAGTTTTTTATTAGATGCTGTGAATGTCTCCTTCAGTTCCATGTGGATGCCTCTGACATAAAAGTATTAGCCTATGATAATTTTATTAAGTGCTTTCTTACTGTATTGACCTATATCAATGGTGACATAAGAAAATTTTTACTGGTTCGGGATTTGAACCCATCTCTCCTGCTCTCGAGGCAGTTGCACTGACTACTTCACTACCCAGACACGGTGCCCATCACGACTATGCGGATTACCTCAGCAAGTCTCCTATCTGACCCAAAATTCCATATGTCACTACTACTGCAGTAGTACCCTCACTACAGCAGCTCCTCTCACTCGCCGTATCTGTGAGATATTCCTGCAAATGGCTCTGAGTGTATGAGTGCATCTGAACTGAAGAAAGTTCCCCAATGCCAAGCTAGGCTATGTGTAGATCCAATTGTATGCACGGTGACTGTTCTTTCGGGTGTCTGAAAGAATGAATACCGTGCATATTATTGTAGAAATATAACTAGTTGTCTTACGACCGAGGTGTCCATGTCAGTTCTGAAGTCCGTGGAATCTAGTTTAAAAAAACCGGTGGCACCTGCATAATGCAGACCAAGTATGTGATACATTTATCTGGTGGTTTATGTATAGCCTTAAGATTAATGGGATGCCGAAACTAGCTGCATATAGTAAAGGATTTATAAAAAGAAAAACAGCTGTTTGGTACAAGGTTTTTCACAAGAATTTGAAGCCAGCTGCAGTCCTATATTCCACCTCTGATGGATTCACAAAAAGAAGAAAAAATCATTCATTCCCCTTAGAATTTCTTCGAAAATATTACCCATTTCCAGGAATGACCAGAGGTTGCATTCAGAATAAGAATCTTGGAGACCTATGTAGGACCAATGCCTGGTAAGTGCTAGATCAATATATGACCTCTTCCAACACCTCTTCATTTTCTACCTTGTGCATTTAAGAACTTGTTCACACACGGTGATCGTACAGACATACTTGATTTTGCCCATCACACAGACTGGCACGCGATTGAACTTGAACATGGCATCAGAGCTCACTCCCCAGAATTTACAAGAATTAGGAGACTTGTGTGGTCAGATGTGATGCCAACTCCCTCCAGCGACCTATCGAGGCTTCGTCGATTCCGTGCAAAAATGCATCGTCACTGTTATCTGTGCTATTAGGTAGGTGGTCAAAATGTTCTGGTTAATCAGTGTGTGTAGCTGTACTTAGTCGAGGATAGACTGTAGCCATTCATCAAGTTGATCACTTATTTTCATTTCTTTACGAGAATATAACATCGTTTCAATCTATAGGAACAGGAAACAGTTCGTTAGAGAAATCCCACAAGCAGTGTGGTGGGGTCAGTCTGGCCCCAAACTTACCTGCTCTAAACACAACCACTTGGTTTTACAGTTCAGAGTGCAAAGTATGCAGACCTACAGCACTACAATTTTACAAGCATTCAATCTAAACATAAACAAAATTCCCTGGCACCCGTATTACCCCACCACACTGGTTATGGGTTAGACAGGATACGCCTGATGACTTGGCAGACATTTGTAAAAGAAAGAAATGAAGGTAGTTAACTGAGGTGATGGATAAAAAAGAGGCAAGTGAAATTAAAGAGTATCATTGAAGTAAAGATGCACTTGAAAATTGCATAAAAGAAGTAAATTTTGTGAATTAATTGGAATATATTTCAAAATCTTGCAGAGTACAGAAACAACTAACTTTCAGTTTATTTAAATAATATTACTATTTGCCTAAATAAACACTTGCATAATATCGTACATACACTTTCAATAAAAAAGTTTTTGTTGCAGGCAGCTTTTCAAGAAGTGATGTATCTTATACAAATTCATCCCACCAAATACAGTAATAAATTGTAAAGTGAAAGAGTTAAAATGATTGTTTCAATAATTTTCTGTAAAGTTATCAGAATAATAGTGTTAACCCATTCTACAGAAATTCTGGAAGTTCTTCTTAGTATTTCAGCAAGTTGTATGATTCATGTTTTATGTACTTTTAAATTATTCATAATTTAAGTGAACACACTGAAAACAGGAAAAATATAATAATTCAATTAAAAATAAATAAAATAAATACAAGCTGGCAGGACCATGAAACAAAAAATGCAGATTGAATTTCCATGTACAATGTACCATTATATCTGTATAGGAATTTACTTTTATTTTTTAAAATAAATGAAAAAGGAAAAAGCATGCAAGGATTAAATAATTATGGGTAAATCACCAGAAAATATTAAGCAAACAACAGTATATGTTTTAGCCACATTTGACGACTATTTAGTAATGCATTTCAGACATTGCCCATCATCAGAATATCTGCCCAGAAACATCACAAAATATGTATGACACATTAAGCGTACTTAGATTCATAGGCAAATAAGTTAACATACCAGAGAAAAAAACTTTACTTCAGAGTATCATGCCAAGTGTTATCTATCATAACTTTGGAGCTCTCAACTCACAGCATTCTCCCATCACATAATTAGCTGTTATTACATACCACTAATTGACTTGGTTGTAGAAGTGCTGAGTTCATTTGTCATATTTTGACAGATAATTAACAAAAATGAACTGAAAAACCATAAAAACAGTACATCATGCTAAATGATTTTTTATTCCTTTAGGAAAACTAATAATCACAATTGAGAGTGCAAAGTTCACATTGGAACAAAAGTCCAGTATTAATACAGGTGGTATGGGCAAGAGACAGAAGGAAGGGAAGGGACAAGGGGGATGTCGTGAGAGGCTTCCAAATTAATCTCAGCTTATGTAAATGAGAACCAGTAATCTCTGGTATTAATAAACTTAAAATAGGGAATAGAAGCTTACTGTAAGTCTATTAGGTATTGCACATACACATAATAAGTTGAAGGTGAAATTTCTTTAAAGTGCCTAAACAGGTTATTAAATTATTCCAGCACTTAGGTAAGAACACATAATATATCCAATATAATGTTATTCGAGTGTGGAGAAGCCATCAGCCTCTGTCAAACAGTAGTAAGTCACATATTTAGCTTTTTTTTGTTTGTTTTTATAGTTTAATTCTTAAGTTAGAAACGGTAGGATGGATAGGGTGTGTGTTGGACACAAGAGGAGCTGGCTGCAGTTCATGATTGGCTGAAGGTGCTTTTAACTACGGTCAGCTGTCTTCAGGTGTAATGGTGGTGGAGAAACTGGTGCATTGCTTGGAACAGCTCGGGTAGCATTTGTTTCACCATAGGCTCTGCTGTTGAGGCACCTTCTAGTGTATCTGATGTGGTGGGTCTGGCCTGACCATAGGGTGAGTGGCAGTCGATAATATATTTGCATCACTTGAGGCAAGGGGTCAATGTTCAGACAGATCATTGGGACAGGGGGGTGGGGGTGGGGGGGGGGTGGACTGCACATGGTAAAGTGAGCATTCATGATCAAGGAAAGATGTGAGCAAAACACGGTGGAAGGAGGGTTGGGGCATGGAGGTGTACAAAATAAGAGTAGAAGAGAGGAATATCTTTGTTTGATTGTGGAACTACACTCCAGAAAATACCCTCTATATGTTTTGATGGCTATCAATGTCAACACTAATAGGTAAATTTGGATATCATCTTATAATGATTGGTATTGGCAGTCATTAGGAGTAGTCTAATGGTCTTTGTGATATTAGTCTGTCCTGTGATTTTGGAATCAGCTGAAGGCGTTTTTCCTTCTACGCTTGTTTTGATATATATACATATATATAGTACAAACAATGTTTTTTATTCTCATGACTATTATTGAATTGTTGTGTGTGTTTGCATATTCAGCAAAGCATGATATTGTTTATAATGTTTGAATTCTTTGCAGTATTAGGCATGTAATAAATGTTTTTGCTGTCTATGCAAATTCCAAGTTGGAAGTAAGTTTGCTATTAATTCAGATAGAACACTGCTGTATAAATTGGGATCATGCCTTATGACATGTAGTCCGTAGTCTTGTCATAATTCTGTGACATAATCTCTTCTGGTTTTGTATTTATTACGACTCAAAACCACCCCCTGCCCCCTTGCCACCACCATTTAGTCACTATTTATTTTACTTCTACCCTTGACCATACCTCCTCAGCTTCCCATTGCTCTTGCACAATCCAACCCCCTCCCCCTCCCTCCAAACAACATTCTGTATATGAAATTAGGTCAAATCTGTTGAAGAAATCATCAGCCAAGTCACGAGGACAAAGACACAGCATGGCTTCTATTCTGTGGTGCAATGGGTAAGTTAGAGTGTAAAGAGGCAAGGAATCAGAAGAGTCTTTTTCTCACCAAGGAAAATTAAAGAAAGGTTGTGACCTGACAAACATACTCTCAGGCTATAATATTCCTTGTGATTATGGTATCAGTTATGTGAGACAGCCTATAAACTACTGCTAATTGCTGTGTTGATCATCACCTTAAGCATGAAAAAATGAAAATCAGCAGTTTCTGAGAACTGTTTAGTGAGTAAATGCAAGATAGACTTTAAGCAGATGAGGATCTGGCCCATATTTCTAGCTGTTTGGTCTCTGTAATTACAGAAGCAGCTGAAATTAGACTGTATGATCACAACAATACACACGCTGGCTATGTAATTGTCACTTTATTTATTTGCTATTTTCTAATACAAGAACAGACCACATGTTGCACATGAGGCAGTATATTTGAATATAACACAATACTTTCACACAATTTCGAATTAATCAGTATAATTAAGCAATGTGTGGAAGCATGCACTTCAGAAAGAAAAATTACAGAGAAAAACTTCACATAGTTCACCACCTATTACAAGTTATGGCACTGCAACCTGTGCTGGACAGCTTGCAAAAATGTGACCTATGGATGCAGAGAGTGTTGCTTTAGCATATACTTTCTCCATGATGTAATTTAGCCAATTGCATTGTGTCCACTGGGTATAAGTGTGAACCTCACTAATTTTATGACAGTCAGACTTGGCCCCTGACAATAGTGATAGAGGCATTAATCAAAAGCATGGGATTCTATTCAGATTTGATGTGGAATCTTATGAGGGAACTTTAATCCATGTGAGTAAGATAATTGTGTAAAAGTGATAGTTTGACATCTTACAGAAGCCTCCTCATTGTCTTAGAGTTTTACACTCTCATGTCAATATGTTAACCCCCTAATTTTATTTGGTGTTAATAAGAAGTGTGAATTAAGGATTATTTGTGAAATTAAATGCCATAATACTTGCACAGACTGTTTCTCTGCCTTGGATTCAGAATAGAAATTTACATTCTGGTGCAAAATCAGAATTTTATCCATGATTGGTGGTGCTGATCTCCATGACTGTTCCTTTAACACCCTGTGGTCTAACAGGTTGCTGACAGGCATCAGACAGAAAACTGGAAACCCCAATATTAAATAAATGTAATTACTTCTGAAACAGTGATTTACTGCCATATGGAGTTCTGCTCCACAGACAACCCCTGCCAATGGGTCTGAAGATGACCACAAATAAATTAAAATTGTGATTGAGAATGATTTAAAGTAAATTATCCAAAATAAATATAAAGTAAAAGAGTATCTCATTAGCCTCCTCTCCTATAATTAATCATAATGTTTGGACTCAAGGATGCATGTACTGGATAACAGTAATGTTCATATTAAACAGATATTTAACTTAACAGATATATGAACAGCTGATGGTGCTCTCTAAAAATTATAAAATGGTTTGTATGAACTATTAGAAGAAACAACAGTTGAGTAAAAAAACTATTTCTAGCTTTCTGTACTCGTAGTTCCTTCCTCTGGGAAGATGAATACATTTGGGAAGACTGGGAATGAGGGGAGTGTCGCTCAGACCACAAGTTGAGAGAAACCCACCTGTATTGAACACTGATGCAATACATTCTGGAGTACCACTTGAATTTTTGGGATCCCCACCAGGTCAGTATAAGGAAGAAACCAAGTACTTCAGAAGTGGGCTTCTAGATTTCTTACTGGTAGGCTCAATCAACATGCAAGTATTATGGAGATGCTTCATGAACTCAAATTTGAAAACCTTGGACAAACATGTTCTTTACATGCAACACTATTGAGAAAATTTAGAGAAATGTCATACAAGATACCCACCACCACATACCATATTGTAGCTAGCAGACTATGTTTGTAAGACAGAATATGTAAAAGAACTATGAGTGAATGTCTAATACATTAAAACATACAGTATCACTCTGAATCTTTGTGATTTATCTTAAATGTTTTGTTACACATTTCACTGTAACTGATAAACTGTGATTGCCAGTGACCTACATCTATAACAGTCTCACAACTTGGAGATGTGAGTATTGTCTAGACCCATTAATCTATTAATAATTCCACATTCAACATTGTTTATCACAATGGCATATGAACATATCCCGGTTTATGAAAAACTAGTTAAGGTATAGGAAGATGCAGTTCGTGCATAACACTGACATATACTTCTTTGTTTACATAACAACGACCAAAATTGAAGCATAACACATACTTTGCCAGGGGCACAATATTGCGACCCCCCCTCCCCAGGAAATCTATTCTATGGACTTCTCTATGATATTATCTGAGGCCTAGAGAGGGTGATAATTTCGTTAGTTGTGGAACTCGTAAAGTTTGAGTGCGGGATAATTGTTGTGGTGACAAACGGACATATGGCATTGCCTAATATTTATGTTTGCGTTATATTTGAAGGTACCATATTTATCGCACTTCTCGCAATAAAACTTAAAAGAAGAAGGTAAAATCGGAAAATATAGTTAATGAATAAGCATTCCAAGAATATTTTGATACATATTATGAACAATATCATACATAAACTGCAGAAAATGCAAGGAACATGTATGTAACTTTTACATATATTTGGTCTGCTTTTCCGCATTTGTCATGGCTGCAACCTGGTTAGTTTGTCATTTGCATTCGAACCTAATTTTTATATTTAATTCCGATAAGTTAAGCTCCATTGAATAATCTGGACTTATTTGACGTTACAAAATGACAGCTGTGTGCAGATCTACATGTAGGGCTTTTTAAACAACAGGTGAGCGACGTCGCTAATGTCAATAGAGCTCGTTACACTTCTTGTCACCAGGCAGAGCTGCTACACACGTTCTCTCTCCCTGATGACTTCTTTAGCCTCAACCAATCAGCAGACCCAATTCCTTGGCGTCCCCTAGACGCAAGTCTCATGGAGGTAAAAATGTTTTACCTCCATGCGGAAGCGATGCCTCGGGGCCTACGAGATGCACGTCTCCATGAGCGCTCGTCTACAGCAGTATCCTTGAGTCTATTGACATTTTACTGTAGTAAACTGTTTTGTCATTCTCTACGTTTCAGAATTAAATGGAATAACGTTTTATTAATCACTTTCAGATAAAACATAAACTTACTTTCCCTGTCTAAATAAATATTAAGTTTCTTTCTTTTTGTTGCAAGTTATTAACTGAAAAATACTAGGCTATACTTTCTTTTTACTTTCTTTGAACTTTGTTTTTACCAATATTCCCAAGGAGGTTTATATAGGTCATTGAATATTGCAGTCTTTTACTTTATTGAGTTTTGGATTTACTTCATTATGAAAAGATATATTCGAGATATTAGTCTGCTTTGAAAGATGCCTTTAAATATTTTTCATGAAGTAGTTTGGGGATAAG
The DNA here is from genome assembly GCF_023864275.1 of Schistocerca cancellata. NCBI lineage: Eukaryota > Metazoa > Arthropoda > Insecta > Orthoptera > Acrididae > Schistocerca > Schistocerca cancellata. The sequence goes on along the minus strand of NC_064636.1, from coordinate 101,768,460 downwards.
GCACAAGTTGGGTACTGACATTTTCAATTTAAAAACAGCTATTTCTTTAATTCCTGCAATTGATTGGTTTACAGGTAAAAGTTAGCATTTTACTTTACGAGTGCTGGTTCTCTACCCAATACCCCTCTAAGAGGAAAAATAATAAGTAATAAAAAATACCTGAGTGTCACCGCCACTTTTCAACGATATGAACTTTAAATAATAAAAAAAAGCTAAGCCACTTCAGAGGTAGACCTCCGTGACCCACTAATATTTAAAACTCAAAAAGCAACACTCGATGATCTCTTTTAGAGAGAATTGCGGTGTTCTCTAACAAACAGTTCTTGATTTGTCATTTAGGGACAAGGTGAAAAGCTATCAAATTCTCAATAAACTTCCGATTGTTTCTCAACAAATAACTGTCATGTAGGACACCTGTTCTCTTTAATATAGCCTGCACACTCCATGCATCCAACGAGATTTCCGGAATTTACTATACTACAACACTCACGCCGAAGTCACATAAGAAATACGAATCAAATATCATTAAGTAACTATTCCTCCATGCTATGGTAGGCTACACCTATACAACCACAATAATGCAATGCAACGCTACTATCCCTTAGTGCATGCTTTAATCCCCAACCACAAAGTAACTGAACGACTTCTCTCAAACACGTCTCTTCACACATACCATGCAACAGAAAATCACCCAAAAATAGTGAAATACAGTTTGCCTACAAATGCATGGCTATTAAGCAGTACAATGCACCATTACCAAAAATGGAGAAATAATCATTTTCTACACAAGATGATAATTTTCTCAAAATATCTTTCCAAACGACTTAGAACTGCTTTGAACACACTTGAGTTCTATCCCATTGCAGACTAATTCAAGTATCTCAGTTACATTGGAACAGTGGAGTGTGACTGGCATTGCAGGACAGGGATATGTAAGAAGAGGACAAAACAGGGATAGTTGGAAACTTTGATGTGAGAGACACTGCACGGTGAAGGAAATTTACAAAAAGAAGAAGAAGAAGAAGAAGAATTGCTAACTCTGTATATAAAGAGAGAGGAAAATTTAATACTCGTGGTAGACTGGAATGTGGTTTTAGGAGAAGGAACAGAAGAAAGGCTAACAAGAGAATATGGACTTGGTAGTATGATTGAGAGAGGAGAATGACTAATTGAGTCCAGCAATAAATTTCAGCTAGTAACAGAGAAAACCGTGTTCAAGAACCACAGGAGGAGTGGTTACACTTGAAAATGGCAGGGAGATACAGGAAAGATCCCAGGTAGATTACACAATGAAATCAAATATTGGATTGTAATGCATACCCAAAAACAGATATAGACTCATATCACAATTTAGTTAACATGAAGAGCAGTTGTATGGGCACAATTTATAAATAAATAAAGTTCACTTAGGAATGTAGCAAATAGGAAGTGCAAGGAAGCTAAGGCAAAATGGCTACATGAAAAATGTTAAGAAATGAGAAAAGAAATGTTTGTCAGAAGGACTCACTCAGCATATAGAAAAATCTAATTAACCAAAATTAAAAGCAAGGGTTGTAACATTAAGAGTGATATGGGAATTCCACTGATAAATGCAGAAGAGAGAGTGGAGAAAGAGTTGATTGAAGGTCTCTGTGAGAGGGAGGACTTGCCTGATGATGTGATAGAAGAAGTAACAGGAGTCGACAGGAAAGAGATAGACCACCATCATTTAAAAAAGTTTGTGATAACTTAAGACCAAATAAGGTAGAAGGGTTAGTTAACATGATGTCAGAATTTCTAAGGTCGTTGGAGGAAGCGGCAACCAAATGACTACTCTCTTTGGCATGTAGAAGGTAGAGATTGGCAACATACAGTCAGACTGTGTATATACCATCACAGTGTATTTCACATTTAATTGACATTTATCATCCCTTTTAAATTCACAAGATGACAATATTTACCTGGGGGATCTGTAATTTGTACTGTTAGCAATTGCACATCATCAACGTTAAAACACACATCCTTCCAGCCTGACTTAGACCTTGGGCTTTGCTACACGTTAGTCAGTCATCACAACCTAGACTTCAGGGCAGGATTGGGAGACAGCCCAATAAAACACTCTGGCAAGAATTTATCAGTAAATACACAACAAAGAAATTTCCGTATCTCACAGCTAAAACAAAAGGAGAACAGAATTTTCATTATTTACTCACTGCATATTTCACAATTATTTATCATCCCTTTGTAATTCACAAGACGACAATATTTAGTTGGGATATCAGTTATTTCTACTGCTGCCAACTGAACTTCATCAACATTAAAACACACAACCTTCCACCCTGACCTACCAACCTGACCTAGACCTATGGCTTCTGGGGGATCTGCAAATTCTACTGTTGACAATTGCACATTATCAACATTAAAACACACAACCTTCCAGCCCGGCCTAGACATTGGGCTCTGCTTCAGGTTAGTCTGTCATCACCTCCTAATCTTCAGAGCAGGATGGAGAGACAGACCAATAAAACATTCTGAGAAGTATTTATTAGTAAGTGCACAACAAATAAATTTGCATATCTGCCAGCTAAAACAAAAGGAGAACAGAATTTCATTATTTACTCACAGAGAATTTCACATTTATTTATCATTCTGTTTCGTTCATAACACAACAAGATTTGCCTAGGGGATCTGTAATTTCTACTGCTGACAATTGCATATCATCAGCGTTAAGACACACAAGCTTCGAGCCTCACTTAGACATTGGAGTTTGCTACTGGTGATTCTGTCATCAGAGCCTTAACTTCAGGCAGGAAGAACAGACAGACCAATTAAGCACTGTGACAAGTATTTATCAGTAAATGCCCATCCGAAAAATGTACGTATCCGACAGCCAAACCAAAAGGAGAACAGAATTTTCATTCTTTACCCACAGTACATTTCACATTTACTTATCATACCTTTTTAATTCACAAGATGACAATGTTTAATTGTGGAATCTGTAATTTCTACTGTTGACAACTGCACATCATCAATATTAAAATACACAAACTTTCATCCTCACCTCCACCTTTAGCTACACTACTCGTCAGTCCCACATCATAACGAACATTTCACCGCAAAATGGACAAACATGCCAATAAAACCCATTGACATGTATTTATCAGTAAATGCACAACAACAAAATTGCATACTTGATATTTAAATCAAAAGGAGAACAGAATTTTCATTATTTACTTACAGTGCATTTCACATTTATTTTCATCCCATTAAAATACACAACACAACAACTTTCAAATGGGAGATCATCAATTTCTACTGTTGCAAATTGCACTTTACCAGCATTAAAACACACAACATTCAAGCATGAACTAGACCTTTGGATTTGCTACAGATTTGTCTGTCATCACCAGCTAAATTTTAGGGCACGATGGACAGACAGACCAATAAAAGACTGTGACAATTATTTATCAGTAAACGCACAACAAAACATTTATGTATCTGACTGCTAAAACAAAAAGAGAAGAGAATTATCATTATTTACTCATACCAAAATCACATTTTTTAATCATCCCATTTTAATCCGCAAGACGACAATATTTCCCTGGGTTATCTGTAATTTCTACTGTTGGCAATAGCACGACATCATGTTATAACACACAACGTGCAGCCTGACCTAGAACTTGGGTTTTGTTACAGGTTAGTCTGTTATCACCTCCTAATCTTTAGAGTAGGATAGAGAGACAGTCAAATAAAGCACTCTGAGAAGTATTTATTAGTAAGTGCACAGCAAAAGGTTTACATATTTGACAGCTAAAACAAAAGAAGACCTGAAGTTTCATTATTTACTCACACTGTATTTCACATTTATTAATCATCACCATTCAATTGTCTAGACGACAATATTTATCTGGAGGATTTGTAATTTTTACTGTTCACAATAGCACTCGTCCAATTTTAAAACGCACAACCTCCCAGCCTGACCTAGATCTTGAGCTCTGCTACAGCTTAGTCTGTCATCACCAGCCAAATATTAGGGCATGCTAGACGGAGAGACCAATAAAACCATTTGACAATCATTTACCAATAAATGCACATCTAAATAATTTATGTATGTGACAGGGAAAAAGAAAGGAGGATACATTTTTCATTATTTACTCTCAGTGTGTTTCACATTTATTTATCATCCATTCTCCATTCATTAGATGACAAAATGCACCTGGAGGATCTGTAATTTGTACTGTTGGCTATAGTACAACACCAATGTTAAAACACTCAACATCCCAGCCTGACCTAGAACTTGGGTTGTGCTACAGGTTAATCTGTTATCACCAACTATACTTTTGGGCATGATGGACAGATAGACCAATAAAACACTCTGACAATTATTTATCGATAATGCACAACAACAAAATTTATGTGTGTGACAGCTAAATCAAATGGAGACAGATTTTTCATTATTTACTCATAGTGTATTTCACATTTCTTTATCATCCCTCTTCCATTCACTAGGTGACAATATTTACCTGGGTTATCTGTAATTTCCACTGTTGGCAATAGCACAACATCAGTGTTGAACACACAACTTCCCAGCCTGACCTAGACCTTGGGCATCACTACAGCTTAGTCTGTCTTCACCAGCTAAATTTTAGGACATGATGGACAGACATACCACTAAATCACTGTAACAATTATTTATCACTAAATGCAAAATAAAAAATGTTACGTATGTGACAGCTAAAACAAAAGGAGAAGAGAAATTTCATTATTTACTCACAGTGGAAATCACATTTATTAATCATCCCATTTTTATACTCAAGTCGACAATATTGTCATGGGTTATCGTTAACTCCTACTGTTGACAATAGCACAAAAGCAATGTTAAAACACACAACCTCCCACTCTGACCTAGACCTTGGGCTCTGCTACAGATTTGTCTGTCATCACCAGCTAATTTGTTGGGCATGATGGACAGAAAGACCAAAAAAACACTGTTACAACTATTTATCAGTAAATGGACAAAAAAAATTTATGTATCTGAAAGCTAAAACAAAAAGAGAGCAGGAATTTCATTATTTACTCACAGTGAAAAACCACATTTATTAATCATATCACTTTTATACACAAGTCGTCAATATTGTCCTGGGTTATCTTTAATTTCTACTATTGGCAATAGCACAACATGTATGTTAAAACACGCAACCTCCCAGCGTGACAGACATTGGGCTTTGCTACAGCTTAAACTGTCATCACCAGTTAAATTTTAGGGCACATTTGACAGACGCACCAAAAAAAAAGCCACTTAGACAATTATTGATCAGTAAACGCACAACTAAGAAATTTACATATCTGACAGCTAAAACGAAAACAGAACAAAAATTTCATTATATAATTACAGTGAAATTCACATTTATTTATCATCCCATTTTAATCCACAAGATGAAAATATTTACCTGTGTTAACTATAATTTCTACTGTTGGAAATAGCCCAACGTCAAACTTAAACACACAACCGCCGAATCTGACCTAGACCTTGAGCAATTCTACAGCTTAGTCTGTTATCACCAGTTAAATTTTAGGGCACGATGGACAGACACCCAAAAAAATCACTGTGATAGTTATTATTCAGTAAATGCAAAATAAAAAATTTATGAATATCACAGCTACAACAAAAAATGATCAGAAATTTCATCATTTACTCACAATGAAATTCACATTTATTAATCATCCCATTTCAATCCACAAGATGACAATATTTACCTATGTTATCTATAATTTCTACTGTTGGCAGTAGCACAAGAACAATGTTAAAACACACAACGTTACAGCCTGTCAAGGACCTTGGGCATTGCTACAGATTTGTTTGTCATCACCAGTTAAATTTTAGGGCACAATGGACAGACAGACCAATAAAATACTGTGACAAATATTTATCAGTAAATGGAGAACAAAAAAATTTACATATCTGACAGCTAAAACAAAAAGAGAACAAAACATTCAATACTTACTCACAGTGAAACACATTTATTTATAATCCTATTTCAATCCACAAGATGACAGTATTTACCTGTGTTCTCTATAATTTCTGCTGTTGGCAATAGCCCAACGTCAAACATAACACACAACTGCCGAGTCTGACCTAGACCTTGGGCATTGCTACAGCTTAGTCTGTCATTACCAGTTAAATTTTAGAGCATGTTGGACTGACAGACCAAAATATCACTGTGACAATTATTATTCAGTAAAAGCACAACAAAAAATTTCCGAATATCACAGCTACAACACAATTTGATCAGAAATTTCATTTTTTACTCACAATGAAATACACATTTATTAATCACCCCTTTTCAAATGACAAGATGACAATATTTTCCTGTGTTATCTATATTTTCTAATGTTGGCAGTAGCACAACACCAATGTTAAAACACACAACGTCCTAGTCTGGCGGAAACCTTGGGCATTGCTACAGATATGTCTGTCATCACCAGCTAAATTTTAGGGCACAATGGACAGACAGTCCAATAAAATACTGTGACTATTATTTATCAGTAAATGCAGAACAAAAAAATTTACTTATCAGACAGCTAAAAGTAAAAGAGAACAAAAAATTCAATACTTACTCACAGTGAAATTGACATTTTTTTATCATCCAATTTTAATCCACAAGATGACAATATTTACCTGTGTCATCTATAATTTCTACTGTTGGCATTAGCCCATTGTCAAACTTAAACACACAACCGCCAAGTCTGACCTAGACCTTGGGCATTGCTACAGCTTAGTCTGTCATCACCAGTTAAATATAAGGGCACGTTGGACAGACAGACCAAAAAATCACTGTGACAATTATTATTTAGTAAATGCACAACAAAAAAATTACGAATCTCACAGCTACAACACAATTAGTTCAGAAATTTCCTCATTTACTCACAACGAAGTTCAAATTTTTTAATCATCCCTTTTCAAACAAATAGATGACAATATTTACCTGTGTTATCTATATTTTCTACTGTTGGCAGTAGCACAACACCAATGTTCAAACACACAATGTCTCTGCCTGGCGAGGACCTTGGGCATTGCTATAGATTTGTCTGTCATCATCAGGTAAATTTTAGGGCACAATGGACAGACAGACCAATAAAATACTGTGACAATTATGTATCAGTAAATGGAGGACAAAAAAAATTTATGTATCTGACAGCTAAAACAAAAAGAGTACAAAAAATTCAGTACTTACTCACAGTATAATTCACATTTATTTATCATCCCATTTTAATCCACAAGATGACAATATTTACCTGTGTTATCTATAATTTGTACCGTTGGCAGTAGCAGAACACCAATGTTCAAACACACAACGTCTCAGCCTGGCGGAGACCTTGGGCATTGCTACAGATATGTCTATCATCACCAGGTAAATTTTATGGCACAATTGACAGACACACCAATAAAATACTGTGACAAATATTTATCAGTAAATGCAGACAAAGAAATTTACGTATCTGACAGCTAAAACAGAAAGAGAACAAAAAACTTAATACTTACTCATAGTGAAATTCACATTTATTTATCATCGCATTTCAGTTCACAAGTTGACAATATTTACCAGTGTTATCTATCACAACACCAATGTTAAAACACACCATGTCACAGCCTGGCGGAGACCTTCGGCATTGCTACAGATTTGTCTGTCATCACCAGCTAAATTTTAGGGCACAATGGACAGACAGACCAATAAAATACTGTGACAAATATATATCAATAAAAGCACAACAAAAAAATTTGTGTATCTGACAGCTGAAACAAAAAGAGAACAAAAAATTCAATACTTACTCACAGTGATATTCACATTTATTTATCATCCCATTACAATCCACAAGATGACAGTATTTACCTGTTTTATCTATAATTTCTACTGTTGCCAATAGCCCAATGTCAAACTTAAACACACAACCGCCGAGTCTGACATAGACTTTGGGCTTGCTACAGCTTAGTCTGTCACCACCAGTTAAATTTAGGGCACGATGGACAGACATAACAAAAAATAACTGTGACAATTTTTATTCAGTAAATGCACAACAAGAAATTTTCAAATATCAAAGCTACAACAAAAAGTAATCAGAAATTTCATCATTTACTCACAATCAAATTCACATTTATTAATCATCCCTTTTCAGTCCACAAAATGACAATTATTACTTGTGTTATCTATAATTTCTACTGTTGGCAGTAGCACAACACCAATGTTAAAACACACAACGTCTCAGCCTGGCCGAGACCTTGGGCATTGCTACTAATTTGTCTATCATCACCAGCTAAATTTTAGGGCACAACGGACAGACAGACCAATAAAATACTGTGACTATATTTATCACTAAATGCAGAACAAAAAAATTTACGTATCTGGCAGCTAAAACAAAAAAAAAGAACAAAAAATCCAATACTTACTCAAAGTGAAATTCACATTTATTTATCATCCCATTTTAACGCAAAAGATGACAGTATTTACCTGTGTTATCTATAATTTCTACTGTTGTTAATAGCCCAACATCAAACTTAAACATACAACTGCCGAGTCTGACCTAGACCTTGGGCATTGCTAAAGCTTAGTCTGTCATCACCAGTTTAATTTAGGGCACGATGGACAGACATACCAAAAAATAACTGTGACAATTATTATTCAGTAAATGCACTACAAGAAATTTTCGAATATCCCAGCTACAACAAAAAGTGATCAGAAATTTCATCATTTACTCACATTGAATTTAACATTTATTTATCATCCTATTTCATTCCACAAGATGACAATATTTACCTGTGTTATCTATAATTTCTGCTGTTGGCAGTAGCACAACACCAATGTTAAAACACACAACGTCTCAGCCTGGCCGAGACCTTGGGCATTGCTACAAATTTGTCTATCATCACCAGCTAAATTTTAGGGCACAACGGACAGACAGACCAGTAAAATACTGTGACTATATTTATCACTAAATGCAGAACAAAAAAATTTACGTATCTGGCAGCTAAAACAAAAAAAAAACAAATAATCCAATACTTACTCACAGTGAAATTCACATTTATTTATCATCCCATTTTAACTCAAAAGATGACAGTATTTACCTGTGTTATCTATAATTTCTACTGTTGGCAATAGCCCAACATCAAACTTAAACATACAACTGCCGAGTCTGACCTAGACCTTGGGCATTGCTAAAGCTTAGTCTGTCATCACCAGTTTAATTTAGGGCACGATGGACAGACATACCAAAAAATAACTGTGACAATTATCATTCAGTAAATGCACAACAAGAATTTTTCGAATATCACAGCTACAACAAAAAGTGATCAGAAATTTCATCATTTACTCACATTGAATTTAACATTTATTTATCATCCTACTTCATTCCACAAGATGACAATATTTACCTGCGTTATCTATAATTTCTACTGTTGGCAGTAGCACATCACCAATGTTAAAACACACAACAACTCAGCCTGGCCGAGACCTTGGGCATTGCTACAAATTTGTCTATCATCACCAGCTAAATTTTAGGGCACAACGGATAGACAGACTAATAAAATACTGTGACTATATTTATCACTAAATGCAGAACAAAAAAATTTACGTACCTGGCAGCTAAAACAAAAAAAAAAGAACAAAAAATCCAATACTTACTCACAGTGAAATTCACATTTATTTATCATCCCATTTTAACTCAAAAGATGACAGTATTTACCTGTGTTATCTATAATTTCTACTGTTGGCAATAGCCCAACATCAAACTTAAACATACAACCGCCGAGTGTGACCTAGACCTTGGGCATTGCTAAAGCTTAGTCTGTCATCACCAGTTTAATTTAGGCACGATGGACAGACATACCAAAAAACAACTGTGACAAATATTATTCAGTAAATGCACAACAAGAAATTTTCGAATATCCCACGTACAAAAAAAGTGATCAGAAATTCCATCATTAACTCACATTGAAATTAACATTTATTTATCATCCTATTTCATTTCACAAGATGACAATATTTATCTGTGTTATCTATAATTTCTACTGTTGGCAGTAGCACGACACCAATGTTAAAACACACAACGTCTCAGCCTGGCCGAGACCTTGGGCATTGCTACAAATTTGTCTGTCATCACCAGCTAAATTTTAGGGCACAACGGACAGACAGACCAATAAAATACTGTGACTATTATTTATCACTAAATGCAGAACAAAAAAATTTACGTACCTGGCAGCTAAAACAAAAAAAAGAACAAAAAATCCAATACTTACTCACAGTGAAATTCACATTTATTTATCATCCCATTTTAACTCAAAAGATGACAGTATTTACCTGTGTTATCTATAATTTCTACTGTTGGCAATAGCCCATCATCAAACTTAAACATACAACTGCCGAGTCTGACCTAGACCTTGGGCATTGCTAAAGCTTAGTCTGTCATCACCAGTTGAATTTAGGGCACGATGGACAGACATACCAAAAAATAACTGTGACAATTATTATTCAGTAAATGCACTACAAGAAATTTTCGAATATCCCAGCTACAACAAAAAGTGATCAGATATTTCATCATTTACTCACATTGAATGTAACATTTATTTATCATCCAATTTCATTCCACAAGATGACAATATTTACGTGTGTTATCTATAATTTCTACTGTTGGCAGTAGCACAACACCAATGTTAAAACACACAACGTCTCAGTTTGGCCGAGACCTTGGGTATTGCTACAAATTTGTCTATCATCACCAGCTAAATTTTAGGGCACAACGGACAGACAGACCAATAAAATACTGTGACTATATTTATCACTAAATGCAGAACAAAAAAATTTACGTATCTGGCAGCTAAAACAAAAAAAGAACAAAAAATCCAATACTTACTCACAGTGAAATTCACATTTATTTATCATCCCATTTTAACGCAAAAGATGACAGTATTTACCTGTGCTATCTATAATTTCTACTGTTGTTAATAGTCCAACATCAAACTTAAACATACAACTGCCGAGTCTGACCTAGACCTTGGGCATTGCTAAAGCTTAGTCTGTCATCACCAGTTTAATTTAGGGCACAATGGACAGACATACCAAAAAATAACTGTGACAATTATTATTCAGTAAATGCACAACAAGAAATTTTCGAATATCCCAGCTACAACAAAAAGTGATCAGAAATTTCATCATTTACTCACAATGAATTTCAGATTTATTATTCATCCCATTACAATCCACAAGATAATAATATTTACCTGTGTTATCTATAATTTCTGCTGTTGGCAGTAGCACAACACCAATGTTAAAACACACAACGTCTCAGCCTGACCGAGACCTTGGGCATTGCTACAAATTTGTCTATCATCACCAGCTAAATTTTAGGGCACAACGGACAGACAGACCAATAAAATACTGTGACTATATTTATCACTAAATGCAGAACAAAAAAATTTACGTATCTGGCAGCTAAAACAAAAAAAAGAACAAAAAATCCAATACTTACTCACAGTGAAATTCACATTTATTTATCATCCCATTTTAACTCAAAAGATGACAGTATTTACCTGTGTTATCTATAATTTCTACTGTTGGCAATAGCCCAACATCAAACTTAAACATACAACCGCCGAGTGTGACCTAGACCTTGGGCATTGCTAAAGCTTAGTCTGTCATCACCAGTTTAATTTAGGCACGATGGACAGACATACCAAAAAACAACTGTGACAAATATTATTCAGTAAATGCACAACAAGAAATTTTCGAATATCCCACGTACAAAAAAAGTGATCAGAAATTCCATCATTAACTCACATTGAAATTAACATTTATTTATCATCCTATTTCATTTCACAAGATGACAATATTTATCTGTGTTATCTATAATTTCTACTGTTGGCAGTAGCACGACACCAATGTTAAAACACACAACGTCTCAGCCTGGCCGAGACCTTGGGCATTGCTACAAATTTGTCTGTCATCACCAGCTAAATTTTAGGGCACAACGGACAGACAGACCAATAAAATACTGTGACTATTATTTATCACTAAATGCAGAACAAAAAAATTTACGTACCTGGCAGCTAAAACAAAAAAAAGAACAAAAAATCCAATACTTACTCACAGTGAAATTCACATTTATTTATCATCCCATTTTAACTCAAAAGATGACAGTATTTACCTGTGTTATCTATAATTTCTACTGTTGGCAATAGCCCATCATCAAACTTAAACATACAACTGCCGAGTCTGACCTAGACCTTGGGCATTGCTAAAGCTTAGTCTGTCATCACCAGTTGAATTTAGGGCACGATGGACAGACATACCAAAAAATAACTGTGACAATTATTATTCAGTAAATGCACTACAAGAAATTTTCGAATATCCCAGCTACAACAAAAAGTGATCAGATATTTCATCATTTACTCACATTGAATGTAACATTTATTTATCATCCAATTTCATTCCACAAGATGACAATATTTACGTGTGTTATCTATAATTTCTACTGTTGGCAGTAGCACAACACCAATGTTAAAACACACAACGTCTCAGTTTGGCCGAGACCTTGGGTATTGCTACAAATTTGTCTATCATCACCAGCTAAATTTTAGGGCACAACGGACAGACAGACCAATAAAATACTGTGACTATATTTATCACTAAATGCAGAACAAAAAAATTTACGTATCTGGCAGCTAAAACAAAAAAAGAACAAAAAATCCAATACTTACTCACAGTGAAATTCACATTTATTTATCATCCCATTTTAACGCAAAAGATGACAGTATTTACCTGTGCTATCTATAATTTCTACTGTTGTTAATAGTCCAACATCAAACTTAAACATACAACTGCCGAGTCTGACCTAGACCTTGGGCATTGCTAAAGCTTAGTCTGTCATCACCAGTTTAATTTAGGGCACAATGGACAGACATACCAAAAAATAACTGTGACAATTATTATTCAGTAAATGCACAACAAGAAATTTTCGAATATCCCAGCTACAACAAAAAGTGATCAGAAATTTCATCATTTACTCACAATGAATTTCAGATTTATTATTCATCCCATTACAATCCACAAGATAATAATATTTACCTGTGTTATCTATAATTTCTGCTGTTGGCAGTAGCACAACACCAATGTTAAAACACACAACGTCTCAGCCTGACCGAGACCTTGGGCATTGCTACAAATTTGTCTATCATCACCAGCTAAATTTTAGGGCACAACGGACAGACAGACCAATAAAATACTGTGACTATATTTATCACTAAATGCAGAACAAAAAAATTTACGTATCTGGCAGCTAAAACAAAAAAAAGAACAAAAAATCCAATACTTACTCACAGTGAAATTCACATTTATTTATCATCCCATTTTAACTCAAAAGATGACAGTATTTACCTGTGTTATCTATAATTTCTACTGTTGGCAATAGCCCAACATCAAACTTAAACATACAACTGCCGAGTCTGACCTAGACCTTGGGCATTGCTAAAGCTTAGTCTGTCATCACCAGTTTAATTTAGGGCACGATGGACAGACATACCAAAAAATAACTGTGACAATTATTATTCAGTAAATGCACAACAAGAAATTTTCGAATATCCCACCTACAACAAAAAGTGATCAGAAATTCCATCATTAACTCACATTGAAATTAACATTTATTTATCATCCTATTTCATTCCACAAGATGACAATATTTATCTGTGTTATCTATAATTTCTACTGTTGGCAGTAGCACAACACCAATGTTAAAACACACAACGTCTCAGCCTGGCCGAGACCTTGGGCATTGCTACAAATTTGTCTGTCATCACCAGCTAAATTTTAGGGCACAACGGACAGACAGACCAATAAAATACTGTGACTATTATTTATCACTAAATGCAGAACAAAAAAATTTACGTATCTGGCAGCTAAAACAAAAAAAGAACAAAAAATCCAATACTTACTCACAGTGAAATTCACATTTATTTATCATCCCATTTTAACGCAAAAGATGACAGTATTTACCTGTGCTATCTATAATTTCTACTGTTGTTAATAGTCCAACATCAAACTTAAACATACAACTGCCGAGTCTGACCTAGACCTTGGGCATTGCTAAAGCTTAGTCTGTCATCACCAGTTTAATTTAGGGCACAATGGACAGACATACCAAAAAATAACTGTGACAGTTATTATTCAGTAAATGCACAACAAGAAATTTTCGAATATCCCAGCTACAACAAAAAGTGATCAGAAATTTCATCATTTACTCACAATGAATTTCAGATTTATTATTCATCCCATTACAATCCACAAGATGACAATATTTACCTGTGTTATCTATAATTTCTGCTGTTGGCAGTAGCACAACACCAATGTTAAAACACACAACGTCTCAGCCTGGCCGAGACCTTGGGCATTGCTACAAATTTGTCTATCATCACCAGCTAAATTTTAGGGCACAACGGACAGACAGACCAATAAAATACTGTGACTATATTTATCACTAAATGCAGAACAAAAAAATTTACGTATCTGGCAGCTAAAACAAAAAAAAGAACAAAAAATCCAATACTTACTCACAGTGAAATTCACATTTATTTATCATCCCATTTTAACTCAAAAGATGACAGTATTTACCTGTGTTATCTATAATTTCTACTGTTGGCAATAGCCCAACATCAAACTTAAACATACAACTGCCGAGTCTGACCTAGACCTTGGGCATTGCTAAAGCTTAGTCTGTCATCACCAGTTTAATTTAGGGCACGATGGACAGACATACCAAAAAATAACTGTGACAATTATTATTCAGTAAATGCACAACAAGAAATTTTCGAATATCCCACCTACAACAAAAAGTGATCAGAAATTCCATCATTAACTCACATTGAAATTAACATTTATTTATCATCCTATTTCATTCCACAAGATGACAATATTTATCTGTGTTATCTATAATTTCTACTGTTGGCAGTAGCACAACACCAATGTTAAAACACACAACGTCTCAGCCTGGCCGAGACCTTGGGCATTGCTACAAATTTGTCTGTCATCACCAGCTAAATTTTAGGGCACAACGGACAGACAGACCAATAAAATACTGTGACTATTATTTATCACTAAATGCAGAACAAAAAAATTTACGTATCTGGCAGCTAAAACAAAAAAAAAACAAAAAATCCAATACTTACTCACAGTGAAATTCACATTTATTTATCATCCCGTTTTAACTCAAAAGATGACAGTATTTACCTGTGTTATCTATAATTTCTACTGTTGGCAATAGCCCATCGTCCAAGTTAAACATACAACTGCCGAGTCTGACCTAGACCTTTGGCATTGCTGAAGCTTAGTCTGTCATCACCAGTTTAATTTAGGGCACGATGGACAGACATACCAAAAAATAACTGTGACAATTATTATTCAGTAAATGCACAACAAGAAATTTTCGAATATCCCAGCTACAACAAAAAGTGATCAGAAATTTCATCATTTACTCACATCGAATTTAACATTTATTTATCATCCTATTTCATTCCACAAGATGACAATTTTTACATGTGTCATCTATAATTTCTACTGTTGGCAGTAGCACAACACCAAGGTTAAAACATACAACGTCTCAGCCTGCCCGAGACCTTGGGCATTGCTACAAATTTGTCTATCATCACCAGCTAAATTTTAGGGCACAACGGACAGACAGACCAATAAAATACTGTGACTATATTTATCACTAAATGCAGAACAAAAAAATTTACGTATCAGGCAGCTAAAACAAAAAAAAGAACAAAAAATCCAATACTTACTCACAGTGAAATTCACATTTATTTATCATCCCATTTTAACTCAAAAGATGACAGTATTTACCTGTGTTATCTATAATTTCTACTGTTGGCAATAGCCCAACATCAAACTTAAACATACAACCGCCGAGTGTGACCTAGACCTTGGGCATTGCTAAAGCTTAGTCTGTCATCACCAGTTTAATTTAGGGCACGATGGACAGACATACGAAAAAATAGCTGTGACAATTATTATTCAGTAAATGCACAACAAGAAATTTTCGAATATCCCAGCTACAACAAAAAGTGATCAGAAATTTCATCATTTACTCACATCGAATTTAACATTTATTTATCATCCTATTTCATTCCACAAGATGACAATTTTTACTTGTGTTATCTATAATTTCTACTGTTGGCAGTAGCACAATACCAATGTTAAAACGCACAACGTCTCAGCCTGGCCGAAACCTTGGGCATTGCTACAAATTTGTCTGTCATCACCAGCCTAATTATTGGGCACAACGGGCAGACAGACCAATAAAATACTGTGACTATTATTTATCAGTGAATGCAGAACAAAAAAATTTACGTATGTGACTGCTAAAACAAAAAGAGAACAAAAAATTCAATACTTACATTGAAATTAACGTTTATTTATCATCCCATTTCATTCCACAAAATGACAATATTGACCTGTGTTATCTATAATTTCTACTGTTCGCAGTAGCACAACACCAATTTTAAAACACACAACGTCTCAGCCTGGTGGAGAACTTGGGCATTGCTACAGATTAGTCTGTCATCACCAGCTAAATTTTACAGCACTATGTACAGACAGACAAAAAAATAACGCTGACAATTATTATTCAGTAAATGCACAACAAAAAATTTACGAATATCACAGCTACAACAAAAAGTGATCAGAAATTTCATCGTTTACTCACAAGGAAATTCACATTTATTAATCACCCCATTTCAATCCACAAGATGACAATATTTACCTGTGTTATCTATAATATCTACTGTTGGCAGTAGCGCAACACCAAAGTTAAAACACACAACATCTCAGCCTGGTGGAGACCTTGGGCATTGCTACAGATTAGTCTGTCATCACCAGCTAAATTTTAGGGCACAATGGACAGACAGACCAGTAAAATACTGTGACAAATATTTATCAGTGAAAGCAGAACAAAAAAATTTACGTATCTGATAGCTAAAACAGAAAGAGAACAAAAAATTAAATACTTACTCACAGTGAAATTCACATTTATTTATTATCCCATTTCAATTCACAAGATGACCTAGACCTTGGGCATTGCTACAGCATAGTCTGTCATCACCAGTTAAATTTTAGGGCACGATGGACAGACAGACCTAAAAACCACTGTGACAATTATTATTCAGTAAATGCACAACACAAAATTTATGAATATCACAGCTACAACAAACAATGATCAGAGATTTCATCATTTACTCACAATGATATTCACATTTATTAATCACCCCATTTCAATCAACAAGATGACAATATTTACCTGTGTTATCTATAATTTCTACTGTTGGCAGTAGCACAACACCAATGTTAAAACACACATCGTCTCAGCCTGTCGGAGACCTTGGGCATTGCTACAGATTTGTCTGTCATCACCAGCCAAATTTTATGCCACAATATACAGATTCACCAATAAAATACTCTGACAAATATTTATCAGTAAATGCAGAACAAAAAAATTTACGTATCTGGCTGCTAAAACAAAGAGAGAACAAAAAGTTCCATACTTACTCACATAGAAATTCACAATTCTTTATCATCCCATTTTAATCCACAAGATGACAATATTTACCGGTGTTACCTATAATTTCTACTGTTAGCAGTAGTACAACACCAATCTTAAAACACACAATGTCTCAGCCTGGCAGAGACCTTGGGCATTGTTACAGATGTGTCTGTCATCACCAGCTTAATTTTAGGGCACAATGGACAGACAGACCAATAAAATACTATGACAAATATTTATCAGTAAATGCACAACAAAAAAAATTTACGTAGCTGACAGCTAGAACAAAAATAGATCAAAAAATTCAATACTTACTCACAGTGAAATTCACATTTACTTATCATCCCAATTTAATCCACAAGATGACAATATTCCCCTGTGTTATCTAATATTTCTACTGTTGGAAATAGCCCAGCGTCAAACTTAAACACACAACCGCCAGTCTAACCTTGAACTTGGGCATTGCTACAGCTTAGTCTGTCATCACCAGTTAAATTTTAGGGCACGATGGACAGACAGACTAAAAAATCACTGTTACAATTATTATTCAGTAAATGCACAACAAAAAATTTACTAATATCACAGCTACAACAAAAAGTGATCAGAAATTTCATCATTTACTCACAATGAATTTCAGATTTATTATTCATCCCATTACAATCCACAAGATGACAATATTTACCTGTGTTATCTATAATTTCTGCTGTTGGCAGTAGCACAACACCAATGTTAAAACACACAACGTCTCAGGCTGGCGGAGACCGTGGGCATTGCTACAGATTTGTCTGTCATCACCAGCTGAATTATAGTGTACAATGGACAGACAGACCAATAAAATACTGTGACAAATAATTATCAGTAAATGCAGTACAAAAAAATTTATGTATTTGGCAGCTAAAACAAAAAGAGAACAAAAAATTCAATACTTACTCACAGTGAAATTCACATTTATTTATCATCCCATTTTAATCCACAAGATGACAATGTTTACCTGTGTTATCTATCATTTCTAGTGTTGGAAATATCCCAGCGTCAAACTTAAACACACAACCGCCGAGTCTAACCTAGACCTTGGGCACTGCTACAGCATAGTCTGTCATCACCAGTTACGTTTTAGGGCACGATGGACAGACAGGCCAAAAAATCACTCTGACAATTATTATTCAGTAAATGCACAACAAAATATTTACGAATATCACAGCTACAACGAAAAGTGATCAGAAATTTCATCATTTCCTCACAATGATTTTCAGATTTATTAATCATCCCATTTCAATCCACAAGATGACAATATTTACATGTGTTATCTATAATTTCTACTGTTGCCAGTAGCACAACGGCAATGTTAAAACACACAACGTCTCAGCCTGGTGGAGACCTTGACAATTGCTACAGATTTGTCTGTCATCACCAGCTAATTTTTAGGGTACAATGGACAGACAGACCAATAAAATACTGTGACAAATATTTATCAGTAAATGCAGAACAAAAAAATTTACGTATCTGACAGCTAAGACAAAAAGTGCACCAAAAATTCAATACTTACAGTGTAATTCACATTTATATATCATCCCATTTTAATCCACAAGATGGCAAAATTTACCTGTGTTATCTAATATTTCTACTGTTGGAAATAGCCCAATATCAAACTTAAACACACAACCGCCAGTCTCAACCTAGTCCTTGTTAATTGCGACAGCTTAGTCTGACATCACCAGTTAAATTTTAGGGCACGATGGACACACAGAACAAAACGTCGCTCTGACAATTATTTTTCAGTAAATGCATAACAAAAAATTTTTGAATATGACAGCTACAACAAAAAGTGATCAGAAATTTCATCATTTACTCACAATGAAATTCACATTTATTAATCATCCCATTTCAATCCACGAGATGACAATATTTACCTGCGTTATCTATAATTTCTAATGTTGGCAGTAGCACAACACCAATGTTAAAACACACAATGTCTCAGCCTGGCGGAGACCTTGGGCATTGCTACAGATTTGTCTGTCATCACCAGTTAATATATAGGGCACGATGGACCGACAGGACAAAAAATCACTCTGATAATTATTATTCAGTAAATCCATAATAAAAATTTACGAATATTACACCTACAACAAAATATGATCAGAAATTTCATCATTTACTCACAATAATATTCACATTTATTAATCATCCCATTTCAATCCACAAGATGACAATATTTATCTGTGTTATCTATAATTTCTACTGTTGGCAGTAGCACAAGACCAATATTAAAACACACAATGTCTCAGCCTTGCGGAGACCTTGGGCATTGCTACAGATTTGTCTGTCATCACCAGCTAAACTTTAGGGCACAATGGACAGACAGACCAATCAAACACTGTGACAAATAATTATCAGTAAATGCAGACCAAAGAAATTTACGTATCTGACAGCTAAAACAAAAAGAGAACAAATAATTCAATACTTACTCACAGTGAAATTCACATTTATTTATCATCCTATTTTAATCCACAAGATGACAATATTTACCTGTGTTATCTATAATTTCTACTGTTGGCAGTAGCACAACACCAATGTTAAAACACACAATGTCTCTGCCTGGCGTGGAACTTAGGCATTGCTACAGATTTGTCTGTCATCACCAGCTAAACTTTAGGGCACAATGGACAGACAGACCAATAAAATACTGTGACAAATATTTATCAGTAAATGCACAACAAATAAATTTACGTATCTGACAGCTAAAACAAAAAAAGAACCAAAAATTCAATACTTACTCACAGTGAAACTCACATTTATTTATCATCCTATTTTAATCCACAAGATGACAATATTTACCTGTGTTATTTATAATTTCTACTGTTCCAATAACACAACACCAATGCTAATACACACAACATCCTAGCCTGACATAGACCTTGGACATTGCTACAGATTTGTCTTTCATCACCAGCTAAATTTTAAGGCACGATGGACAGACAGACCGATTAAACACTGTCACAATAATTTATCTGTAAATGCAGAACAAAAAAATTTGCGTATGTGACAGCTAAAACAAAAGGACTCAGAATTTTCATTAGTTTTTCACAGTGTATATCTCATTTATTTATCATTCCTTTCTAATTCACAAGATGACAGTACTTACTGTAATTTCTACTGTTGGCAATTGCACATCATCTGCGTTAAACGACACAACCTTTCAGCCTGACCTAGACCTTTGGCTTTGCTAAAGCTTAGTCTGTCATCACTACGTAAATTTAAATCACGATGGACAGACAGACCATTAAAACACTCTGACAAGTATTTACCAGTAAATACACAATAAAAAAATTAGTGGATCTGACAGCAAAAACTATAGGAGAACACAATTTTCATTATTTACTCACAGTGCATTTCACATTTATTTGCCATTCCTTTTAATTTCTGAACACAATAATATGTAACTGTCAGATCTGTAATATCTACTGTTGGCAATTGCGCTTCTTCAACATTAAAACACTCACCCTTCCAGCCTGACCTGGACTTTAATCTTTGCTACAGGTTAATCTGTAATCACATCCTGAAATTCAGGGCTCGATGGACAGACAGACCAATAAAACACCCTGACAAGTATTTACCAGTAAATACACAACAAACAAATTTATGTATCCAACAGCTAAAACAAAAGGATAGCAGAATTTTCATTATTTACACACCGTGTATATCACATTCATTTATCACCCCTTTTTAATTCACAAGCTGACCATATTTACCTAAGGGATCTGTTATTTCTACTGATGGTAATTACACATCATCAACATTAAAACACAAAACTTTCCAGCATGACCGAGACCTCAGGCTGTGCTGCAGGTTAGTCTCTCATCACCATCTAAACTTCAGGGCAGTATGAACAAACTGACCAGTAAAATGCACTGGCAAGTATTTACCAGGAAATACACAAAAAAGAAAGTTGCGTATCAGACAGCTAAAACAAGAGTAGAACTATTCATTCACTGTGCATTTCACATATATTTTTCCATGTTTTTTTAATTTGACAACACAACAATATTTAACTTCGAGATCAGTCATTTCTAGTGTAGGCAATTGAAATTCTCCTACATTAATGATGACGGTTCAATCCCGCAACCGGCCATGCTGATTTAGGTTTTCTATGATTTCCCTAAATCACTCCAGGCAAATGCCGGGATGGTTCCTCTGAAAGGGCACAGCCAACTTCCTTCCCCATCCTTCCCTAATCCGATGAGATCGATGACCTCGCTGTCTGGTCTCCTTCCCCTCACAACCCACCCAACTCCAACATTAATAAACACAAACCTCCACGCTTACCCAGACCTATTGCTACGCTACTGGTCAGTCTGTCTTCATAACCAACATTTCACAGCAAAATGGACAGACGTGCCTATAAATCACACTGACAAGGATTTATCGGTAAATACACATCAATAACATTTGCGTACCTGACATGTAAACCAAAAGGAGAACTGATTTTTCATTATTTACTCACAGTGTATGTCACATTTTTTTATCATTCCTTTTAAATTCACAAGGCAGCTATATTTACCTGGGGCATCTGTAACTTCTACTGTTGGAAATTGCATATCATCAACGCTAAAACACACAACCTTCCAGCCTGATATAGACCTTGTGATTAGGTCCAGGTTTGTCTGCAATCGCCACATAAACCTCATTGCTGTAAGGACTGACAGACAAATAAAACAGTCTGACAAGTATTTATCAGTAAATACACAACAACAAAAATTTGCGTAACTGACAGCTAAAACAAAAGGAAAACAGAATTATCATTAACTACTCACAGTGAATTTCACATTTATTTATAACTGACTTTAAATTCACAAGATGACAATATTTACTGGGGTGGGGGATCTGTAATTTCAACTGTTGACAACTGCACATCATCAATGTTAAAAGACACAACCTTCTAACCTGAGCTAGACCCTGAGATTTGCTACAGGTTAGTCTGTCATCACCTCCAAAACTTCAGGGCAAGATGGACAGTCTGACCAATAAAACACCCTGACAAGTATTTAACAGTAAATACACAATAAAAAAATTTGCGTAACTTACAGCAAAAACAAAAGGAGATCAGAATTTTCATCATTTACACACAGTGTATTACACTTTAATTTATCAAACCTTTTAAATTCACACTATGACACTAATTACCTGGAGATGTGTAATTTCTACTGTTGGCAGTTGCATAACATCAACGGTATTACACACAACCTTCCAGCCTGACCTAGTCCTTGGGCTTTGTTACAGTTAAGTCTGTCATCACTACTATACTTCAGGGCATGATGGATAGCCAGACCAATAAAACACTCTAACAAGTATTTCTCAGAATATACACAACAAAATTTGCGTATCTGACAGCTAAAAGAAAAGGAGAACAGACTTTCATTATATACTCACAGTGCATATCACATTTATTTATAATTTGTTTTAAATTTACAACACACAATATTTAATTGGGAGATCAGTAATTTATGCTGTTGGCTATTCCATTTCATCAACTTTAAAACACACAAGGTACCAGCTTGACCTAGACCTTGGGCTTTGCTACAGGTTAGTTTGTCATCACCTACTTAACTTCAGGGCAGAATGGACAGACTAGCCAATAAAACACTCTGACATGTATTTATCAGTAAATACACAACAAAAATTTTACGTATCTGAGAGGTAAAGCATTGGGAGAACAGGCGTCCATTATTTACTCACAGTGCATTTCACATTTATTTGTTGTTGTTGTTGTTGTTGTTGTTCTTGTGGTCTTCAGTCCTGAGACTGGTTTGATGCTGCTCTCCATGCTACTCTATCCTGTTCAAGATTCTTCATTTGTCAGTACATACTACAACCTACAGTTTTCTGGAGCTGCTTAGTGTATTCATCTCTTGGTATCCCTCTATGATTTTTACCCTCCACGCTGCCCTCCAATACAACATTGGTGATTCCTTGATGCCTCAGAACATGTCCTACCAACCAATCCCTTCATCTATAAAAGTTGTGCCATTTTCATTTCACAACACAACAATATTTAACTGGGATGTCTGTAATTAGTACTGTTGGCAATTGCACATTATCAACATTAAAACACACAACCTTCCAGCCTGACCTAGACCTTGTGCTGTGCTACAGAACAGCGTGTCATCACATCCAACAATTCAGGGCAAGAACCACAGACAGACCAATAAAACACTCTGACAAGTATTTATCAGTAAATAGACAACAAACAATTTTGTATCTGACAGCTAAAACAAAAGGTGGAGAGAATTTTCATTACTTACTGACAGTGTATTTCCCATTTATTTATCATTGCTTTTAAATTCACAAGACAACAATATTTACCCCAGCCTGACCTAGATGGTTCAAATGACTGTGAGCACTATGGGACTTAACAGCTGAGGTCACCAGTCCCCTGGAACTTAGAACTACTTAAACCTAACTAACCTAAGGACATCACACACATCCATGCCTGAGGCCGGATTCGAACCTGCGACTGTAGCGGTCACACGGTTCCTGACTGAAGTGCCTAGAACCACTTGGCCATGCCAGCCGGCCCTGACCTTGACCTGGGGCTATGCTATAGGTTTGACTTTCATGAGAACCTAAACTTCAGAGCAGGATGACAGACAGACGAATAAAGCATTCGGGCAAATTTTTATCAGTAAGTACAGGACAGACAATTTTGGGGTACGAGCCAGCTAAAAGAAGATGAGTACAGAAGTTTCAATATCTACCCACAGTGTATTTCACATTTATTTATCATCACTTTTAAACTCACATAATGACAATTTGTTCCAGGAAGATCAGTAAATTCTAGTGTTTTCTTTTGCACAACATTAACGTCAAAACACACCACCTACCAACATCACCCTGACCTTGGGCTTTGCTACAGATTTGTCTTTCATCACAACCAAAATTTCAGGGCAGGATGGACAGACAGACTAACAATACACTCTGACAATTTTTTTATCAAAAACTACACATTCTAATATTCATGCTCCTGTCCTCGGTGTGAATGAGTGAGTCTTTCTGTATTTGATGATATGTGTGGTAGTTTGTAAGATTTAATTGCCAGCGCAATATGGCGAACTGTGTAAAATAATGGCTGGAAGTATCCACTGCAGAAGGAAGAAGGGCGGACAGTGCTTTGATACCAGCGGCATCATTAATTCGATGAGTAAATTCGATAAGATGTGATCATAATGCTCGATTCATTCACATCCTTTGTGCAGGGATATAGGAGCCTCTACATAGCGAAGGGGACGTTTGTGTGTGCTGAAAGCAGGAAGAGAAACCTCATTAGGTCCGCAAGGGAGACTGCATTCGATGTTATTCTGCGCTATTTTCCTAAACAGGTTCTATTAGGGCAAGAATTTCCGTGCACACAAGCTGAGACATCAAGAAAGAGAGCGTTAACTATTTATGGGACACTATACAATTTCCGTGAGGTCGTCTCGGTTCTTATTTTTACATAGTCATGTGACATGAGTATAAGGTTGAGAATGTCGTTAAATGCGCTTGCGACGATCGCCCCGTCTGTGCCTAGACAGTGATCTATTTCCAAACAAGGAGAACGCTCTTATTATTAAGGGTGTTTTCAGAAGCGTGCCACCTTGTGGCGTCTGTGCTTTGAAAATAGGTCTTCGCTCCCGTACGATCGCAGCATCAACGGCGCCTAGGCGACCACGCATTTGGAGAGAAATTTCTCAGGTGTGCCAAGTATGATGGGGATGCTGCCACCTCATGCCTGCGGGACCCGAACCCCAGATCACGTAAGATTCTTACGTGATCTGTGCCCTAACGGACACCTGTTTGTGGTTTGACAGCTGACGGCGGGTTGGCCCATGGACGCCACAGAGATGCTGTGTTGGCCGCGGCCGAGGAGGTGTCGGGGCAGCGGGCTTCAGTGCCCGAGTGTTCCATTTGAGTTGCGTTCAGATTTCTACTGCACGATCTCTCACGTCGATATGCGCGTCACACACACACGTCACGAGCAGTGGAACAGCACTATCTGTGACATCGGTATCCACGCGTCAGAGGTGTCCCATTAGAATGGCGATAGAGAGAAAGCTGTTGAACAGGTGAGAGGGATGATAGCGCCATCTGATGCCGGTACTGTGTACTATCTCAGTTGGGCTCTGGACCTCGTGGCAAACACACCGGATGGCGGTAGTGCCTCAAATTGATTAAGTAAAGACTGGTCTTTTAGTGGTTCGCGTGTCTGTAGGCTGTGTGACATGACCCCAAGCATGTCAGAGTGTGTTTTTTGTACCAGTGTAATAAATATACTCCATCCTTAAATAAATTGTTCCAAAATAAATAAAGCACACTCCTTCCTCTCTCCACCATCCCAGTGCAGGCTTAGTCCTTCTCCCACGAATCCCTAGGAGGAGGTGGCAGTCGGGTGACTTAGGTTAGTCAAAGTGTCCTTTCTTTCACGCCATTTTCTTACAGTAGCAGAGGCAGCCCAATTGACCTCTCTTCCCGCCAAAATTCAAACCTCCCACCAGCTCCTAGGATGAGGTGCGAGGTTGGTGATGGTAGTCCAAGTGTCCTTTCTTTCTCATCATTTTCTTAGCCAAAATTCAAACTTGGCGCCAGTTCCCAGGAAGAGGTGGCGGTCAGGTGGCTTAGGTTACTGGAGGTAGCCCAAGTGACCTATATTCCCGCGATTTTCTTAGCTTAGTAGATTTAACTGTGGTCTCATGAGTTATCCTGTTTTAATTTGAACTTCCCGCCATTTTGGTGATGGAGGGGAGTGTGGCACTCCCCCGCCAAAATTCAAACGTCCCGCCAGGGGGGTGTGACGGGGCTTCTGACACTTGCGTCATCAGTGACGTCACGGACGTCATTTGGGGTGACCTACTTTGGGGCGACGTCCTGTTCTGGGGTGACCTACTTTGGCGCGACGCTGGCCTTGGGGTGATGTCCCCCTTGTCCGCCTACTGGCAGAATATTGGAAAACGAATTATGAGAAAAATCTGAGACTGATCCAAGAATTTAAATTATTATATTATTATGCGAGTGCATTCTTATGTTTAAAATGTTTGTTGAAAGCCGTGTGTCACCAGATTTCTGTTTAATTTATCAAGAAATAATGTCTGTTTTGCCTACTCCCTATTCGTCGATAATACTATGACTTGTCCCCGTCCCCCACCCAATTCCACTAGTTTATATCGTGGGTACGCCCTTCGATATCACATTCATGGGGACAAACCGTGAGGATAAGGAGTCGTATGAATAAACAGAGGTTATTCACCAAAGCAGATTCTCAGAGCAAAAGAATATTCTCTGAGAACGCTTGCAGGTTCCTATGAATCAAAAATTGGAAGCGTATTCTCTGGCGAGAGAGTTTCATCCCCACTGCCTCCCCACCTCCCTGAGAAGGTTCTCTGTGTGTGTCGTCTGCCGTGTCACGCACAGAACGCACGCGTAACGCCAGACTTCATTCAGCTCGCTCAAACAGGCAAACCGTTCAGTGTACGAAGATGGGACTGGCCTCAGTGTGTTCTGTAAAGAGTTGCACTATGTTTCGATTTCACTTTTACTTGGGACAACGAACTGTTCAGACGAATTATGACAATTTAAGAAAATGGGTTTCCTGCTATCTTATCGAATTAACGATATGCGGGAACCTCTTCTGTTACTGAAGTTAGGTGAACACATTATGTGAATGAAATCTTAAAATTACACGATTTTTCATCTACTCCAAACCAGAACTGTGGCAGAGTTTTCTAACACGAGATAATTTTGGTTGAATACGACGCGGAATGGTGTGCTCGTGTGTCAAGGACGCAAGCGATCGCCCATGGGGTTCGTTACGAGAAACAGATCGCTAGGTTTGTAATCAACCAGCTATCAATTTTTCTGATCCGCCTATATTTTTAATGTAACAAGACATAAGATTTATGCTGTGAGAAGACATGATGAGGAATATCTGGAAATGTCAGCGGCACAGTTGATCTGCTGACAGACCGCAGTAATAGTTTCAAAAACAAACTGAAATCATACCTCCTTCTATACCATAGATGAATTCT
Organism: Schistocerca cancellata; assembly: GCF_023864275.1. Taxonomy (NCBI): domain Eukaryota; kingdom Metazoa; phylum Arthropoda; class Insecta; order Orthoptera; family Acrididae; genus Schistocerca; species Schistocerca cancellata. Next base: position 101,740,846 of record NC_064636.1, on the reverse strand, counting down.
TGAATATGAGTAAATAAATCTGGAGATATATGCATTTTGTGCCATTTAAGGGAATGGGATAGATAATAGAAATATTTAAGTTCCACACAATAACGATTTTCCATGCTATTGATAAATGGAATACACAACTAACTAACTGTGTATACCAAAGTCTTCTCGTGCATCACTTTGAAAAAATGTTGTAATATTCACTTCGTTCGGAAGGTCTCCCCTCTTTTTTTTCATGATTTTCTCGAAGGAAATTCGCCAGGCAAGTGCCGTTTTTTATTGCAAAACCCCTATAAGCTTCTACAGTTTCTTTCTTGTGTATTTCTTTGGGTTACGTATGCCTTCTTGCCTGCCAGGAAATGTAAACTCTGCCTTTACTGCAAAGAAGTCGGTAAAAATTAACCTCAACAGAACTTACTCAGGTCGATGTATGATTCAGAGATCACTTCAAGAAACGGAGAATGTTCTCAGTTCGTGATTCGCTCCTCTAGTTTCACTGATGCGAAATCGGAGCATGTTCTTTGTTTTGAGCGACTTCCCCCACCCCTTTACTCAAGCTGAGGACGTTCTCGGGCGGAGTGTATCCTCCGACTCGCTTTATTTGTGCGAACCTGGGAGTGTTCTCCAAAATTTAGAATATAAAGTAGACTCTCCGTTTTATTCATACGACCGAAGGTCTCGATTTTGTATGTTGCACCAAACCATGATGACGCACACTCAGTGAGGTAATTCGGCTCAGAAATTTTCCCACTGGTTGGCGGCAAATATTGGGCTTGCAACAGTCTGTTTCTGAAATTGTTACGTTATTCACTCTGAAGTTGCAAATCGAAATGTGTAATTCTATCCCAAATACAGCAACACTGCTTGTAACCAACGTTTACCCCACATGATGCGGTGTACTTTTTTCCGAGGTTTATACCTTATACCTGTGAATTTCTGAGGGCTTTTGGCAGAATCACGTGATGCCAAGACTTACTTAGGGCCTTTTCAATTAATGGGGCCCAACACTGTATTGTCAATCGGCAGAAACGTTGTGTTACATAGTGCTTGCGTGTTTATTTCTGTTTCATTTCTCTTTAATCTTCTCTCCTCCCACTTTGGGTGGAATATGCCTGAGTAAGTTCTACCAAGCTTAGCCCGAATTATACACAAATTAACTCCTGGTTTTTAATTTACGATTTCCCAAGACCATTTACAATTAATTTTCAAAGGTACTAAGACCCCACATCGTGATTAAAGTACTTTAAAGAGAAAGCGCGTAATCCATTTGTAGTTGTGAATAATAACAAATCCAACACCACATTGCATTCAAGCACTGCCGATGGGGGCGCCACCAACTTGTAAGTCAGTTTCAGCCAGGTATCCAGATACTTTTGACAACATAGTGTATGTGAAGGCATCGTCATGATTTATTGAAATTGTTGTCCCATCGTGCAGATAGTGCAAAATCGTCTAAATCTATGACAGCAGGTAGGAAATGTGTTGTCCAGTCATTAAACAATCGAGCCACAGAATGAACATCAGTACAGTAGTTACATGTGTAGTGAATTTGATCTGAAAATATGCTATGGAGGATACTGTTAGACATGGCCAAAGAGGAATAACATGTCTATGTTGGACAATCCATGTTCACAGGAAGATCATAGGTACATAAAATCAAACATCTTTGGAAGAACTATGTTATCAGTGAATACATTTATAAATAAATACATCTTTGGAAGAACAGTGTTATCTGTGACCACAAGGTGTAAACAGTATGTTTGTAGAAGGAGAATATGATATCATTCGGAAAGGAATACCCACGTCGCATGCAGGTTTAAATGAGAAACACGTCCATATGTCATACATACCATGCTACAGAGAATTGCGAAAGTTTGCCATTAAAATATTTTTCGTTGTAACCAATATGTTGCAGAACACTATAGTGTCAGGCCTATGGCCTGAATGTCAAAGTTGATAGTGTAATGAATGAACATATTAGCAGCTCGAATTCGTGCAGTCTCTGCTAATTCAGTTCTAGCGAGATGAGAAGCCAAGATAACGTGCAGTACTGCACTGGTGTTAAGGATACGAATTACATTGGCACAAGGACGATAAAGATGCCCCATTTAATGATATATTAACAGAAAAAACAATGAATAAATTCTAGTGTCCGATTTCACCCTCGGCTTTGACCACAGAATGAGGATTCAGATGCACAGAATTTATTTTCTGTTGTCGATATACACTGCCACGGCGGACATATGATGTTGGAGCGGCGTAGGTTTCTCCATAAAACGTCCTATAAATTTTGAATGCGGCCATATCGTTAGTACAGATAGATTCCCTTCGTATGTGTTGTGTATTTGGGACAGGTGTTTTGTAGACACCTTATCAATTTGCATTTGATACCTAGAATAAATTATTCTCAGAGCTTTGATGAGCAAGATGAGCTGGCATCACGTCACAGCACCGTCACATCAGCTTGTATTCACACTGTCTCTCACGTCATGTAACGTCAATTCGCTTAGTCCGTGTCAGAGTGTAGTATTGCAACTGAGAAACTACGGCTATTAATGGCCAAACCAAACCTCATAATGTATGTTCTAGATCAGTTATGTTTGTTGAAATGCTGAGACGTGGAGCAATATTTCAAAACATCGACATTTCTGTGTTATGGAAAAGAGGGCGTCTGTTCTGTTATTGTCATACCTGAATAATTTGCTTCCAGATATCTCACATTCCTTGTGTTAAAACATCTAGTGGAAATAACTCTAAACATTTACAATTTGCCACGAAAACGAAGTACAATAATTCAATGAAGTTTAAGAAGATGCAAAACCACAAGATCCACTACTATAAGACGAGCGAGCGCGGCAAAATACATAAACTTACGATGACAGCAGACGATGATACCGTCGACACTTCCTTGCCGGCAAACCTTGGCCTGCCGTGACGCGAGGTGACGGTCTGTTGATGACTTGTCTGAAAGCCGCCATTTCAAATGCATTGTGGAATGTTATGACTTGACATTACACGATTTGATGGCCAAGGTGAACTGGTCTTAAAAAGAGTCATCCCGAGATCATGTGACAATTTCAGTTTAATGTTGACAACATGCGTAGCACGCGATACACACTCCAGAGATTTTTCTACTCTGTGGCTTTGACCGACGTCATATCTGAGTCACAGACGCTAGTTACAAGGGAATGGTCAGACTTGTCATGTCGAAACCTGTGTTGCTTTTTTTACCACTGTGAGTTAACATTGCAAGAAGGCTGTATGCAGAATTTTAGCTGCTGACATGACCTGGAAGTCTGTAAACAATTTTATGAAGTAAGACATTATTGTCGCATAGTTTCCGCGCTTATAACTGCCTCTTGTACAACCCTGACCTCCCTGGCTACGTTATACCGACGCCATCTAGGGACAAGCTGGCGTCAGCTAGGCGCCGCTCTCTTGCCACAGCAGTGAGAGAGCTGATTCCCCCAGTGAAAGCGATCGTATGATAATTAAAGGTTCGTTGACAAATATGGCCGATATGTTATCTACAACATTCTTTCCAAATAGCAATGAAATAGACACAAATAAATATACGGTTTAGAACACGTCCAAATTTTATTTCTTGTAATTACGGCAAAAATGCGAAATATTGATACAATGTTCAAAATTTAGGTTTTTTGTGCACCAAGAACATACAAGCAAAGACGACCCTGCGAATCACAGACGTTGTTAGATGTCCGCAGACAAAACTGGACTGGTGTTAGGAATGAATCAGGCCTAGTATCAGTATATTTCGAGGAGTGCCACGCATATTTAATCAAATTCTGAAACCGTGGGGAGGAAAATTGATAATGTACTACTGATTGCAGCTTGAGGATATTGTCACGGTGATAGACAGGAAATTGCAGTGAACTGCACACAATAATTTTCTCTGTTAGTTTTCTGTAAAATGCCTTCCACTGACGGAAAAATTCTCTGTTTAAAGGTTGGATTACGTTCGTCGTGCCGGGGAGGAATCTGAAGTATCTCTACTTCTTTGTCAGGGTGCGCTCCAAATACAGCTTTAATGTATCAGACCTTTTATGACCTGACCACGAATCTAGGAGAAGAGATTTGTTCCTGCTGATCGGAATAAAAGCATGACGCATGAAAAGTGTAACGTTTTCATTTCCCAATTTTCCAGACTTCGATGCGTCTACCGCAAGATTGTTTGCGTAGAACATTGTTCTTTTGACACGTGGTCCAAAACGTCCAGTTGCTTCTTGAAGACACACATATAGTTTAGGCAGCAATGAACCATCCAGACTAATTATGGGCATTATAGTGTATGAATGGGTGAGTGAAGTCGTGGACTGCGCAATCGCCTCAATATGTTTATCCCCTTTGAATGACAGTGTTCTTTTCGTACGCATTTCTTTTTGAAAACCTGACTGATCTGCATTGTACACGTACGATTCACTAAAGCTAGAGATTTTACTTTTATGCATTCATAAGAAAAGCTTCTATCATTTCGATTTGTGTCACTTCATTTTCCGACCTGTTTCTCGATACAAATTTTGTTATTTTTCTTGCCACAATTTTATGTGATCTTTTGATGCGACTAATCCAACTTTGAGAAGCTGTAAATTCTTTAGCGCCTATCGCGATGGAAATCTCTAACGCCCAATTACGCAAAGTTGTATTGCTGACACTAAATGACTGTTGTCTGGCATCGGTAAATAGCTCAAAAAGTCGAGCATTTATCTCCGTCGCAATTTCCAGTAGACTCATACGTCGCCCAGCGACTTCCTTTTTCCATCTATACAATTCACGTTCAGAACGGACAACGCGATACTTATTTTGAACAGTACTGACACGTAGGCGTTTCTTACCACTTTCGTTCAATCAGTAGGTCACCGCTTTTTCTTTGTCTGATAAGGTAATTGTAGTTGCTGGTGTTAATTTCGGAGAAAATTGATGATGGTACGTGGCACTATCACTCGAAGAGTTTTCATGAGTGCAAGTTTCGTCGGTGTCTTCGCCGTCTGTAGATTCACAGTCTGCAATATCGAGTGTTCCAGTTGTTTCTAGCCACATGTCTGCGCCATTTACATGCTCGTCTAGAAGTTTAACAACCATGTCGCACAACACATAGTCTTCACGCGTGTTTTCTGTTGATTGCTTCATTTGGCGTCTGTGGTATATCTCCGTGGCAAGCAGCAAACCATTTACAGGATTCGCCATCACCTGTGAGGGGAGATTGAATGGTCACCGTAAAGTGGCTTGCGGAGTATAGATGAACATGTACAGAACATCTTTCACATCTCTAACCAGTTGCAGGACGGTATGTTTCGAAATACGTACCAGAAATTAAAAGGACGTGCATACCACAGAAACGAATATTCGTTTCCCCTTCCCACCAAAACCGCGCAGCGATATTCCTCTTTAGTGAACGCCGCGATAAGACGGTCGCACTTCCCGACCATGCGCAGAACGCTCGCGACACGCCATTTCCAGGGGTGGCCAGCCGTCACTGCAAGAGCCAAGCAGGAAACACATCCATGTTCGTGATTTTTTTAGGTGACTTCCAGTTCATGTCAGCAGCTACAATTTTGCATACGGACCTTTTTGCACAGTTAAATAACAGTGCTAAAAAAAGCAATACATGTTTCGGCATGTCAAGTCTGACCATTCCCTTGTTAGAGGCGTCATCTGAAGGCAATGAGGTTTATTCCTAAACCAGAGAAGGTATCTCAGAAAAGAAAGATAATACACATACATACAATAACATCCCATTGCAGCTCACGGGATTAATTACATTGTTGAAATTGGGGTAACAGAAAAGAATGTAACAACTTAAAAAAACATACATGCATTAAATAAATTATTATCACAGTTTACACGAGCAAGTGAAAGAACCATAGACGGCCTTCAAAGTCCACTGCAATATCACTCGTAGTAAACTCGTAATCTACATCTACATGCCGGCCGCTGTGGCTGAGTGGTTGTAGGCGCTTCAGTCCGGAGCCGCGCTGCTTCTACAGTCGCAGGTTTGAATCCTGCCTCGGGCATGCATGTGTGTGATGTCCTTAGGTCAGTTAGGTTTAAGTAGTTCCTAAGTCTAGGGGACTGATGACCTCAGATGTCAAGTCCCATAGTGCTTAGAGCCCTCTACATCTACATGGACACTTTACATATCACACTACGTGCTTAGCAAAGGGTTCATCGAACCACCTTCACAATAATCCTCTATTATTCCGATCACGAACAGCGCGCGAAGAAACGAACACCTATATTTTTCCGAGCGAGTTCTGATTTCCTTATTTTATGATGATGATCGTTTCTCCAGATGGAGGTCGGCGTCAAAAAAATATTTTCGCATTTGGAGAAAAACTTGGTGATCGAAATTTCGTGAGAAGTTTCTAGAACAACGAAAAACGCCTTATTATTAATGTTGTCCGCCCGAAATTATGCATCACGTCTCTCCCCTCTTTCTCGATAGTACAAAATGTACTGCTCTTCTTTGAACATTCCCGATGAAGTCCGTTAATTCTATCTGGTAGGGATCCCACCCCGCACAGCAGCGCTCCAAAAGCGGACAGACAAGCGTAGTGTAGACAGTCTCTGTAGTCGATCTGTTGCATCTTCAGCCAGTAAAACGCAATCTTTGGTTCGCTTTCCCCCACAACATTTCCTGTGTGTTCTCTCCATTTTATGTTGTTCATAATTGTGATTCCTAGGTCTATCTATATCTGGATCCCGCTCCAGCTACTGCCGGGTCTGGGTGCTGAAGTCCTCTCCATTTGTTTCGGTCCTCCCACCACTTTTCTTCCTCCACATACTGCCAGGTCACAACTGTCCTATCCACAGATATTCTGACTCCCGTTTTCCACCGTGTTCTTGGGCGCCCTCTAGGTCTTTTTCCATCCATCTTTAGTTCTTCCATAATTTTGGGGAATCTCTGCCCACACATCCTCTTAACATGCTCGTGCCATCTTAATGTCTTTTTTCTGTTTCTTCTCTCATGCATTCTTGTTTAAGGTCCTTTCTGGTATCTACGTTCCTTACTCTGTCCATTCTTGTTTTTCCCTTAACTCCTCTGAGAAATTTCATTTCCCCTGCTTGCAGTTTGCTCCAGTCCCTTCCTGTCATTGTCCATGTTTCTCCTCCATAGGTAACAATAGGGAAGCATTAACTCTCATACATAAGGAGTTTTGCTTTTTCTGAAACTTCATTATTCCAAATCAGGTGTTTTATTGTTTAGTAGAAATTACCTCCCTTCTGTAACCTCCTATTAATTTCGTTTGTTATTCTTCCATCACTAGACATTTCACTCCCTAAATAAGTGAAACTGTCTACCATGTTGAGGGGTTCTCCATTCAAAGTAATATATCCATTGATCCCTCTGTCTCTTCCAAATACCATTACTTCACTCTTATCTTTATTTATTTTTAATCCATACCTTTTCATTATTTCCTTCCACACATGAAGTTGCAACTGTACATGTGCCTCTTTATCGCCCCATATTACCATATCATCTGCAAAAACCATCTTTTTGTCTTTTTCTTTTACTATATCTTTAACTGCCCTATTCATTTCTCCATCACAGCATTAAAAAGTGCAGGAGGTAGAATACTTCCTTGTTTAAGTCCTTGTCTTATTTCGAAGTATTCAGAGTTCCCTAATGATGTTCTAATTCTATAATTGTGTCCTTTGTACATTGTCTTCATTACATTAATTTATCCATCTTCTATATCTATTTTCTTCATTTTTTACCAGAGTCTTTCACCGTTAACGGAGTCATATGCCTTTTCTATGTCGATAAAAACAATTATCACCCTTTTGTTATATTCCCAACTTTTTTCCATCAGTTGACAGCTCCTTTTCTATCTTTCACTTATTCGATTTAGTAAAATTCTTTCAAAAATCTTGGCTATATGACTAATACGGGTTATTCCTCTGTAGTTTTTTACAAATCATTTTATTGCCATTTTTTAAGATGGGAACAGTGTCTCCTCTTCTCCAATCATCAGGTACTTACTATTTTACACTTTGAAGGGTGCGTATCGTGCCACCACCTATCGAGTCTTCATGAAACTATGAGGGCTCAAGCGGAAGTATTCCACGATTCCCCACAACATATTCCTCATTTCTTTCAAGCAAAACTGGCGGAGGAAAACAAATGTGCTGCATTACTTACTTAACGCCTCTGGTTAACCCTAAATTACAAATACTGTAATTACTCCGAAAGTACTAACTAGATTTTGAAGCGCGAAATGCTGTAGACTTGGTCTCTTTGAGAACTACGATACTAACAGCAGAAACTACAACAGTCCTATTGCAAAAAGCTAAATTGATGCCGATATCCGTGCGATTAATATAACTATGAAAAGAGACTATACGTCGTTCACTGAAGCCTTTCTCACAGTGTTTAATATGGAGGCAAATCGTATTACAGTATCTTAAACGAGTCCAGAAATGTGACTTGTGGTGCTCAGCTGTATCACTGTGTGTCTTGGGATGAATGATCAGTGTGCTAAAGGTGGCCTCACTCGCTTTATGGGCTCCACATGTGAGCGATCCTTCGGTGATTGTAGGCAAAGTGACTCTGGCGCCGGAAGGCTGCGGCCGCTGTCATTTAATCACTAACACGTATTATGCGCTTTGCTTTCAAATCCTCACGATACAAAAGACAACTAAAAGATCCAAGGTCTGCGGAGTACATGACATCGCCTGAGAGTCGCTAAGATGCTTGGCTACGCCAGCCAGGATAAAACATCACCCCCCCCCCCCCTGGTGTGCAAGACATATGAGGCAAGCAACGTATCCTCAGACTTCAAGAAGAATGTAACGATTCCTGTCCCAAGAGAGGCAGGTGGTTACAGGTGCGGAGACAGCAGAACTTCACTTACCCGACCCTCCTTCATTCAGATATGTCGCTCTTCTGAATAACTATATGGTATTGGATACTGCAGAGGGAACAATCGATGGTGACAAACACTAAATGTAAATACAGCCACTGGCATACAGAGATCCAAGCGCAGTGGCAGTTAACAAGTCAACATCGAGTTGTGTAGTTTCCTCTATTGGCCCATCTGTTGCGAGTATAGAGGGACATGAAAGAGAAGATAGTTGTCTTGCAGAGGATGGATAAAGTAGAACTGTTGAACAAAATTGTTGTTTAATTTGTTGTTGGAGCTTCAACGATGTCAGATAGGAAGAGGAAACGGAAAAGAAATTGAACACCTTTGTTTCGAAATGGTGAGTCCTTATGGTGATATTGCTCCCTTTTCTTCGTCTTCGGCCAATGTAAACAATTCAGCAGGGACACCTGTGTGGTCCTGATGAGCACAAACAATGTACGAATACGTCTAAAATTAAATCCACCGGTTATTTCACTGTATAAAAGCCATTGTACTTCTTTTGTATCTTGGCAAAATTTAAGTGAAAATAACTTACAATTTGTGTGTTGCCATGAAAATAAATTTAACTTGTTTTAATGGCATTTAACCAGTGTCTTCTAACTGTTGTTTTCTTTCATTTCCTGGTTACCCCTGTCCCACCTACATACACTCCTGCGCCCACACGCCTGCTGTGCAATTCACACTTAAGTGCCTGGCAGAGGACTCGCCGGACCGCCTGTCTGCACTCTGTCTGCACCGAGCCCTTCTCGAACACCACGTGGATAAGACGACCACTTAAATGTGGTGTGTTGTCTCTTAGTTTACCACGGCGATCATTTCTCCCTGTGTAGGTGGGCGTCAACAAAATATTTTCGCCTATCATATCCGTGTCACTCTGGTCCTATATCGCGATAACACGAAATGACCTGCCCCTCTCTCAAATTTTTCTGTGTCTTCCGTCAGTCCTATCTGGTAAGGGTCCTATACTGCACAGCAACACTCCAGAAGAGAACGGACGAGTTTCGAGTAGGCATTCTCTTCACAAGACCTGCTGCATCTTCTAAGTGTTCTGCCAATAAACGCCGACTTTGGTTAGCCTTTCCCGCAACATTATCTACGTGATCGTTCTAGTTTAAGTTGTTCGTAATTGTAATCTCTAGGTATTTAGCAGAATTGACGTCCTTCAGACTTGTGTGAGTTATCGTCTAACAGAAAATTACCGGATTCCTTTTAGTACTCGTGTGGATCGTGTCAACTGCCGCTTCTCGCATCAGACAGATATTTTGTACTTTGCAGCTTCGTGTGGCGAGAGTTTCAAATTGAAAACTTTTGTTTATCGTAACTTCACACAAACGGATTTTTTCCGATAGCGTGAGAGGTGTTGAATTCTTGGGCAGCATTTATACTTGCTTTGGGCTGCATGCGGCTCGTGCACTGTGCGTTCGACACCCCTGATGTAGGTTAACGACAACAGTGGGCGCTGTAACACATTCTTGGGTAACGCCAGGTAGGACACCTGTTTTAGTCGATGACGTCTCGTCATTTACTGCGAACTGTGACCTTTCTGACAGGAAATCACGAATCCAGTCGCTCAACTTGGACGGTACTCCGTAGGCGTGCAGTTTGATTACAAACATAGTGTGTGTTCCAGAATCCTATAGCAAATTGACGTCAGTGATATGGGTCCGTAATTCAGCGGATTATTCCTGTTCCCCTTCTTGTGTAATGGTGCGACGTGTGCCGATTTCCAGTCTTTAGGTACGGGTCTCTCGTCGAGCAAGCGAATGTATACGATTGCTAAGTACGGGACAGTTACATCTGGAAACTGACTGGCGTACAATCTGGACCTGAGGGCCTGCCCTCATTAAGTGATTTAAACTGCTTAACTACTCTGAGGATCTGGACTTAAAAGTTTCTCATATCTGTAGCTGTCATTGACTCTAATTCTGGAATACTTACTTCATCATCTTTGCTGAATTTGGGGAACCGTTTTCAGTGACTGTCATAGGAAACATCAGAATTCCTATCGCAGAGTGCAGGTGGTGGCTTTGTCTTTACACTGGTGTACTTTTACTATGACCTGAAACTATCTCATTTTCTGCCAGTTTTCGAGACACACTTTCTTTGTGGGAACTATTAAATTCATCTCACGTAGAATTCCACGCTAAATTTCCAGCTCAAGTAAGGACATCGCCAGTCACGATTTTGCGTTCTTTCTGTCTTGCTACGTCGGTACCACACTTGATAGTTCTCATGTACCAAAAGCGTACCTGTCAAGTGAAGATGTTCATGACCCTAATTATTAGAAAAGGCAGTTAGTCCTGAGTACACATTACATTTTTACCGTTTCTGTTTGATCAATGTAAACCGTATCTGAATCGTCTGATAAAGAATAGTGCCATCAAAAGGAAGTGAAGAAAGGTGGGAGAGAGGTCGGACAATTTACACCAAATAGCTAAAAGGGCTGTGACTAAGACGATACCTGAAAGTAACTTGTACAAAAACTTTATGATGCAGCCATGTTAAAATCTCAAGCACTTTGGAATTGCTATAAAGGTCCCATAAAGCTTGTGAAAGCTATCTAGAATTGACTGGAAAATCCCCTACTTATCCATGTCAAAGACGATGGAATACACAACATAACCACGGGACCTGTGCGAAACATGCTTGCTCTTACAGTTTTAAATAATGTCAGTATTTGGAATAAGTTTAGTCATTGGTATAAGGGTACTTGGAGGAATAAGAGTAAACATTTTTAAAAACTAACCGAACGACGTGAAATAATAGTCGTGGATTATGTATGATACGTTCATGTTTCCAGAAATGTGTTTTGCATTCGGACTGTTTGTCCCGGTTTGAACGAGTGGCAGAGACCAGGGACTGTCAGAGCATCCACGTTTCCTGTAACTTCCTCTCGAGAGACATTTTCAGTTACAGTAAGCACGTTAGATCATGGTGGCTCTAGGTAAATCAGAATTGAAGGTGGCAATGGCAGATATGTCTGTCGTTTCAGAAGGTATACTCGATTAGGAAAGTCAACTTGTATAATGGCAGATATAGCGGATAACTGCAGTGGCCACAGACATTATCTGTTACTGTGCTGTATACAAACTGTCTTGTTAATAAGTGCTTTACAACAAATAAAATTATTTTTGTAGCAAGGTGGTATGAAGAGGGAGACTGTTATTCCTGTTTAATAACTTAGCTTCGTAGACTATAGGTATGATGCTCGCCATCCGCCATACCCTTTTGCGTGTGACAGTTGAAAGTCTCCTTTAAGCTAAATTTTCCACAAGTAGCAAAATTTTAGTGCAATACTAATATGGAATGACAGAAGCCGGTTAAAAAACTTTCTAACGATACCTCATTTACCCCCGTACGATTAGTATGTGTTGAGAAAAAGAGATGTTGGCTTGTCTACTAGTATGAAAAAGTTGGCCTTAATTTGAGGACGAAATTTCTTGGGGTTTACGCTTGTAGCACAGTTTTATATGACCGTGAGACGCGGACTGTCTGAAACCCAGAACAGAAGAGAATAGAAGCATGTAAGACGTGGTGCTACAGGAGAGTGTTGATAATTAGGTGGACTGATGAGGTAAGGAATGAGGAGGTTCTCAGAAGAGTCGGCGAGGAAAGGAATATATGGAGAAATCAATGACAACAAGAAGGGACAGGATGGTAGGACAGCTGTAAAGACATGACGGATTAACTCGCACAGTGCTAGGAGGAGCTGTAGAGGGCAAGAACTGTAGAGGAAAACAGAGACTGGAGTACAGCCAGCAGACAGTTGAGGACCTGGGCTGCCTGCGCTACTCTGAGGTGGAGAGGTCGGCACAGGAGGGGAATTCGTGGCGGACCGCGTCAAACCAGTCAGAAGAGTGATGAGTGAAAAAATAATAAATAAACGGTACGGAGTGTCGAATAGTGGTGAATTGAGCGATGATGATACTCAATGACAATGACTCAGAAACGTCAAGATGTGAAGGGGACGTCAGACAAGAAGTGATAACTGATTACAATGGTTCCGGTTCGGTAATTTCGTGGTCCGCTAATTGCAGTGTAGGTAGGAGTAAATTCCGTTCGACAGGAAATCTAGATGTAAAAATTTCTTTGGAGATGCTCCACAATCATTTAATAGCAAAACTTTTTTATGACAGCTTGCTACAAAGATGGCGTGCGAGACGAACAAATGTGCTGAATAGTTCATAAACGCACACGCAGGATACATTAAAACAGCGATCGTTTGTTCGCAAATGGGTAGAAAAAAGTATGGGGGAATTTTAATCTTTATTCGCTATCTTATTCCTCTCAGGGTTTATTTACAGAGTTAATTTTGAAATGTACTATTTGAGGTTCCTTCTTTTTACTGACAAGAGTGTTTATTCAAAATGACTCTGGTATTCCCGTTGAATTGTGTAGATACAGATCTGTCATTGATCATCTATAGAAAACATTTGAGGAGGCTTTTTACTCCCGGACATGAGTTATCCAATCATGAATCGCTGTTAATTGTGGAAAGGGCGGGACGTCTATCAATCTCGCTTTGATATTAAATAGTTTCGCTTGTGTAAAGCAGGTAGCGGTTCTTTGTGACACTTTGTAACTTGCAGTGGGGAAGACATTGTGTTTTAGCCACAATATAGTGAATATCCTCTAGCGTCTAAAGTCTTTGCTTCACCGATGTTTTAACAATGGATATACTTTGTCTATATTATTAATGAGCGGTTCGATTTTCTCGTTTCTAAAAGCAGTGGCTGCATTGGAACTGTTAGTATTAATGGGAAAGAAATGCCAACGGCTTCGAAGGAAGCAAAACTCGAGAGAGGTAAATGTAAGACCTCTTACAAAGAGAAGCTGATGGCAGTGCGGTGGCGAGACAACAGAGACGTGTACACGCTTCCCTGTGTTTACAGCGGCGAGCTGCGGCTGACTGAGGAGATAAAAGTGCAGTGGAAACCTGGAGTGATCCTGGAATGCACGGACAGAACGGCTGGCGTTGATTCAGCTGACCAATACAGGACCATTTATTCGGCCACGAGGAAACGTCTTCGAAAATATATATGCAGCGATTTGGCCATTTCATGGACGTAGCAGGTCTGAATCCGTACCTGTTGTACAACCGACTTGGTGGTAAAATTCCGAAGACTTGAGTTTCAAATGAACCTCACAGAAAGAGGCTGTATCGACGTCAGTTGATGCTCTCAGCGTGGAACCTCGACAGGTGTCGGTGCCGACACGTCTGATGGGACGACGTCTTCCAGAATAACACACACAGTCTTTCGCGTAAAAGCAGGCGCCGAAGCGAAAATGCCGTGTGTGTTGCCAGTCGGGAATAAGCGAGAAGAAAAGCTCGTGTGTTTTGTGTAGAGTGTGAAGTTGGGGTTTGTGGAACACGATGCTTTGAACAGTATCATACAAAATCTAATTTGTAATAAATTTGTTCGACAAAGCTGCACATACACTGATCCAACCAATATTAAACTCCAGAATATCGAAACAAATACAAATTATATTTATTTTTATAAAAAGATCGTTATTGTGGAATGCTGGAAACTATTTTCTAATAACAGTCGCCCAGTTTGAAAAACTCGGGCCAAAGCGCCGACCGAGGTGATTCTGTGACGTAACCTACAATTTACTCGTGAAGCAATAATTTGTATAACTGCAGATTGCTCCTCTTAAAGGAAGAGAACGTAAACACATATTTGAAGCATGAGAAAATATATCTCGTTTGCTCTCTGTTCCTGTCATGATGGACAGTCTCTTTGACACGTAACAATTTTGTATGCAGCGTAATGATTCACAGATTCTCACACTTCTATCGATGTTCTAATAGACGAATATTTCTTTCAATGTAATTGTTTTTGCTTCAAGACCGAATCTGTTGTAGGATTCTTCCCGTTTTTGGCAGAGATGTAGCAACAATTGTGGAATTGGTGTGATCCGTGTTGGAAAAAGTTTCATTGTTTTTGATGTCTTATTACCACATTTGTGTGTTTTTCATTTCATCAACAGTTGTGTTGGCTTATTTGGTACCTTACGTAACGCAGATACTGCAATCCATAGAAGTTTCCCATGTCTCGCGTTCATTGATCCGACTGGAGGTGTTGTGAACAAAACTTCACGTCGTCGAATATACAACGTCTTTCTGCTGAAGGTCAAGTCTTCCGCTGTTTACCAGCCTCTTTGATTCTCTTGTAAGAAAACGACATCCTTCATTAAATATATGTTACTTACAAGAGAATCGTAAGTAAAAAGTCGCGTAATGTACCACTTCATACCTTCCACGGTCCTTAGGAAATTCAACAAAAAAAATGAGGTGTAATGTTTTAGTTACTGCAGATTTTTACAGCATTACAGACGTTCCCTGTTGAAAAACTGTGTTACAAATGAATATAAATGATGCTATTCGCATTCCTCGTATATCGCATTCAGAACTATAGCTTAGTGTCCGCTTGGAGCGCTGCTGTCAGGGGTGTATAGAGAGCGGGAAGGAGTGTCGGCAGTGTGTGTGTCGGACTGCGGTGACATTCACCACGAGGGGGGCAGAGGCGGGGGCCGCCCCCTGCACGCGGATGAGGCGCTTCTGTCTCCAGCTCTGCCTCCCTCCCTCCCTCCCCCCACTTTCCCCGTCTCTGTCCATCTGCCTGTCTATCTGTCTATCTATCTGAAGGACGCAGCATGTTATCTCGGAAGGAGACTTACCAACAGGTGTGGGAGTAGCTTGAGACACGCCTCAGGGTCGTGTGTTGCATGCACTGCTGTCCACGTCGTATGATAATGACCTTGGAGGCAATGTTAAGTCAGGCAGCAGTTCGTGCAGATGATACATTCTCTATAATGAAGGAGTGTCTGAATGAATCTGTACAATATTTTTATTCATATCTTCACATGATTTCAAAGTAAAGCAGGATTTGACATATTGCTTTAAGTGGGCAGAAATGTAAAATCGTGTGAAAGTGGTTCGACGAACACTCTGCCATCCACTTCAGTCTGTTTTGCAGAGAAGTTACGTACAAAATTGTGCGCTTAAAAACACGCAGAAACGTCGTATTCTGTGGTTGTTGTAATATTAGTGAGTCACTTTTGGAATCAGTCAACTCATAAAAAGACCTGGGTGTGGCACACTGTGGTGATATAAAATGGAAGTATCACATAGGCTCAGTTGTAGGTAAACTAGATGCCAGAGTGGACGAGACACTGGATGAATGTGGTGAGTCTACAAGGGAGACACCTTACTAAACACTCGTGTGGTCCATCCTAGACTATCGCTCGGGTGTGTGGGACCCATTACAAAGAGAACTAACAGGGAATATTGAACGCGTACAGAGAAGGGTAGTGGGAATAGACAAAGTAGTGTTGGCGTGAAAGCCTGCTTCCAGGAAATTCCAGAGCCAGCAGTGGGTGAGCAGGGCTCAGCCGGCGTGGGGACGTGTGCCCAAGTTCTGCGCGGGGCTCTCCCACCCCCCCCCCCCCCCAACCTCTCAGCCCCTCCTCCAACACAGCTCACATATCTCCGTGACGTTCAAAAGAATTCTAACTTCCGTCATTAACGTAGTACCAGTGTATCACCAAACGGTTACTGCGCCGACCGGTACGGTCGCAGGTTCGAATCCTGCCTCGGGAATGGACGTGTGTGATGGCCTTAGTGTGGTGTCACCGCCAGACACTACACTTGCTAGGTGGTAGCCTTTAAATCGGCCGCGGTCCGTTAGTATACGTCGGAGCCGCGTGTCGCCACTATCAGTGATTGCAGACCGAGCGCCGCCACACGGCAGGTCTAGTCTAGAGAGACTCCCTAGCACTCGCCCCAGTTGTACAGCCGACTTTGCTAGCGATGGTTCACCGTCTACATACGTTCTCATTTGAAGAGACGATAGTTAGCATAGCCTTCAGCTACGTCATTTGCTACGTCCTAGCAAGGCGCCATATTCAGTTACTATAAGAACAGATAATATTGTGAATCATGTACCGTCAAGAGCGACGTTCATCATTAACGGGTTAAAATTAAGTATCAAACTAATTTCGTCCGCTTTCTGAATTCTCATTCCTTGTCATGTTTCAGACCTCACGTCAGTATAGTCTTTCCCTCGTCATGCCAGCCAGCGAGAGCTAAAACGCGCGCATTTCGGCCTCCACTAGCAACACGGTGCTGGCTCTTCTGCCAACACAACAGTTAGGTTAGTTAGGTTTAAGTAGTTCTAACCTCAGATGTTAAGTACCATAGTGCTCACAGTCATTTGAACCATCTGAACTGTTACCACAGGATCAGATAAGTTTCACAAATTTTGTTCGAGATATACGCTTCAATGATTTCATCACTCGACTGTGCTCTGTGTTTACAAGATATTAAATGAGTTGTAGGTTATAAACATTAATGGTATTCACACTTTACACAGAACTTTTTTCCACGCTTTTTGAAGAGCACGTTCATGCATAATATGTTCAGAACTTAATTGTGGAACTACGGCGACAGTTACTGGCACGCTGGCAAAATTCTGTGGCCGATGTAAATGCTGGGAAACGGGTATGCAGCGTCACTCGAGTACTTCAGTATTAACGCAGGAGCTTCCACGTCACCAGGCACCGTTTGTCTGAGCACATTAATGTCTGACAAGAAATATGATACAACAATGTCTTTCGAACATTCACAACTTGTGTTTAAACTTAGCTTTTTCCCAAGGTTCTTAGATAGCATTTTCAGTTCTTCGTCCTGTACGCATTTTTAAACTGTCTGGAGAAAAAAAAAGCCGAATATTTCGGAATACTTAGCCAGTTGGCCAAACCTTTCTTTCAAAATTTTTAACACTGTCTCAACGACAGAGTAGAGAAATCGATTCTATATTTCTCCTCTGAAGGTTGAACTATGCAAACCATGTCCTCACCATAACCAAATTGTTTCGCCTTCTCGGCAGATCTCCTTTCTCCAAATTTTGCTTAAGTCTGTGGAGTTTCAGGTATCTCTTTCGCTGTTAACTGCACATTAACGAAACCTCCTTCGCGGAAATTCCAAATAAACGTAACTAGACTTTCGAGGGATTTAGTTGCCACTTTCACGTCAACGTTTGCTGCTCGAACTGCCTTAATTGTTGCGCTAATGGCAAAGAGAAGACCATACTATACGACAACGCCTACAATAAACTCGAAGCTTTTCAAATCGTCCACAGCAAGCGAGTGAGCTCCGCTCTTTGTTTTCGTTTCAACAGCGCTGTTGCTCACCTCAGGAAGGGCGCCTCTGACTTCTCTCGTCTGGCACTTTAACAGCTTTGACACTCTACATCCTACCTTGAATCTGAAAGATTCATCGCTGTTAAAGTTGGCCCCCTGCGCAGTAAGATTTCCCATCTCTGAGTGGATGCACTGAAAATAACGTATATTCTTTAAATTACATCAGAAAATGTGACTGCTTTTGCAGTAGATTTCGCCGCATCTGATAACACAAGGTTAAGACTGTGGCTGTCACATGGCATGTAAAATGCTCTTGGTTTGCACCTTAATATTCTGGCTTGAACACCAGTTCGATAACCTTTTATAATCGATAACGTTGGCTTCTGCAATCATGAATATCGAGCCCTAGTTCATCTAATTTCGACAAAACGGTTTCAGTCAAACTTTCTCTTGTTCCTGAAGTGACGTTCAGAAAGTCGAGGAAGTGTTCTTCTACCTTGACTGCGTCTACTTATAAATTACAAACGTAACAATCAATGTCATTTGTTCCTTGTGGCATGTATGAGGAGTACAATCAAGTACGTCAGAAAAAATTTCCTTTCGTTTACAGAATTAACAATGGTGTGTTTTACTTTGTTGGCAACCAAATTTATGAATTCGTTTTGAATGTTTTTTTACAAGACAATGGTCATGATTTTCTTGGGCCTTTACCACCTCTAATGTTCATGCGAAACGGGGTAAAATTCTGATGTCAATTCGATCAAACCAAGAAAACTACGATTATTTTCTTGATAGGGCAAGTCGCTGCTTCCCTTTAAGGCCATATTACGTTGAACTAGGTACCTGATGGTGGGTGTAATGCTTTTTAGAACCTGACGCTAATGTACTTTCTGTGATGCTTGATTGTTAGCGACAACAGTGAGTAGAAAGGGCGCGGAGAGGCGCTGAGAAGCAATGAACCGAATATACGCATGGGCAATAGTCATGTGTTAATAAACAGTACCGTAGTGCGTCGGTATCACAATAACCCTGGTTCCCTCGACTCCGGTGCTGGCATAATTTTCTGAGAGGTACTCAAGTGGCCACAGCAGTGTCACAGTGAGCGTAGAATTGGATTACATTACGTTGAAAGTACATTCACAAACATGTTACTTTATTTATTTCAATTTATCTGCAGTAACAAAATTAGGATGACACTCTTCGTATTACATTCGCATGTTCTGCGGGCGGCCCCTGGAAGCGCTGCCCGCTGTGTGAGGCCCCGTAGCAACTGCAGTTGGTACCTGCCGGCCTCGCAGCCGTTGGCAGCACTGACTGCGTGCCAGACACCTGCCGCTTCACATGTTTCTCGCATTTGTAGCGAGTCGTGTCCAGTGTGACGTTCTGCGTTGGTATTTCGTGCTGCTGCTGCTGCTGTTAGATCCGTGTGTCATACTCACATACTTAATAAGGTAAGGATTACTGTTTTCATGCGTTCCCGAGGTCTTTAATTATTTCTTTTTATTGTTTTTGCAAAGCCATCGTAGCTGTACGGTCTCATTTAATTCCCAATGGAGCCTATTGCGTATAAATCAAACCGCTTTCGGTTATTATACTCTCAAAATACTAGCGAACTTCGTATTACAAATCCTGGTATTTCAAAGTCCTACCGACATTCCTATTAATTCTGTTTTACAGACTTCAGGCAGGAGTGAAAAGCATAGGCTTGGACGAGATTTCTTCTTATTCGCGCCATTTTGTTGAGTTGTTGTTGAAATATGGGATTGTATTCGTACACATTTGATGCATAAAAGGGCTACTCTCCTTGTTAGGAATAACAGAACGGAATGGTGGAACATTGCTTCTGCAAGTACATACTGTTCAATGACAGAACTTGGACCACTCATGTATTAAGCAATTACTTTCCGCCAGGATACTGCGTAGACCTGGGACAGTCTGCTCCTATTGTTTTGTGGCTCGAAATCAAATCAAGCGAGACGCGTTTTGACAGTTCCGTAGTGGTGCATTGAATCGGGTATATTCGAAGTAGTCGGCCGAATTTAGTACAACTAATCTGCTAGCTTCTTCCTCCCAGTCCCTTATTAGCAAACATCAGCACGTTAAGTCACGTAAATGTGTTGTAGTACAGAACGCTTTTCCATTTAATTTCGGTATTTGTCACTTTTCTAGAGTAATGTTTTTGGTTAACGTCTGTTGTGTGGTGAGTAAGATAGATAAGATTAGCCTCCATTTCGTCTTTACTGTGTATGTGTATGCAGAAATTAATGAATTCTTACGTTGACCCAAAATTGATCTTCTTGCTACAAATGTTGTCAAAATGTCCGTAGTTTTCACTTCCGTTAATAGTGTATCTCCAGACACCGACTGGCTACAAATAGCAAAAAAAGTAGTCCCTTTTCTAATAAGGGAGTATCTGAATGAAGAGTGCCCCACGTAAAGGACCAGTATTGAAACACTTTTACAGTAAAACCATCCATCCTCAGAACCTTTTCTGATAAGTCTTTGTCGTTGCTCAGAACGATATCAAAATACAGTGTATCAGTTACAAATCGTAGTGCAGAACTCAGATCGAACAGTCCACAGGTGTACTTCTGGTTCATAGTGTGTCCATTGGACAATACGAACAGGCAGTTCACCTGTGGACTGTTTCATCAACAAATACGTTGGGAGAAACTGAAGATTCACACACATAGGCTTGTTAAACCAAACGGGAGCTGCTGAGTAATACTTTATTCATTGTTACAGCTGTAGTTACCTACAGTATAAAGCGTGTTGCTGTTACGTAGAGAAAGCTATACATAGTTTATATCACAGCAAGTGGATCTCTTGACATTAATACGTTAAGAGTAATTTCATCGACTTTTGTGGAAGTAAATGAAAAATAGCAATGCAGATGGTTGTAGACAAACTTCCAGGAAGAGGGGCTGATACGATAGCTTCTTCCCCACCTCTGTAAAATACTGGTTGTGCAGACAAATTGGTCTGTATACATACATACATGCATACATACATACATACATTAATCCTTATTCCATAGGTCATGAAAACGACATTCCGTAATGACATAGAATGTCACTTTACGTTTACTTTACACAATATAATTATTTTTTATAGTTAATACTTCATATCTAAAAATTCATCTATTGAGTAGGAGTTGTCATTCAGAAATTTTGTTGATTTGCCTTTACATGTTTGGTTATCAGTCAGACTTTTAATGCTATTTCGCAAATAACCAAAGATTTTTGTGGCAGCATAATTCACCTCTTTCTGTGCCAAAGTGAGATTCGATCCAGACTAGTGAAGGTCATCGTTTCTTCTAGTGTTGTAGCTATGCACTTCATTGTTATTTTTTAATTGACATGGGTCATTAATGACAAATTTCGTAAGTGAATATATGTACTGTGAATATCCCGATTTCCTTAAATAAATGTCCGCAAGGTGATCTTGGGTGGGCTCCATCAGTTATTCTAATTACTCGCTTTGGTGCAATGAATACTTTCTCTCTTAACGACGAATTCTCCAAAATGTGATGCCACATTTAAGAAGTGAATGAAAAGAGGCATAGTAGGCTAGTTTACCAATATGTTTATCACCAAAATTTTCAATAACCATAATAGCATAAGTAGCTGAACCTAACCATTTCAGCAGATTATGTATGTGTTTCTTCCAATTAAAGTTTTCGTAAATGCAGACAACCAGTAATTGAGTATTGTGCCTTAGCAACAGACTTTTGCTCATCTATATTTATCAATGGTGTTATGCCATTTACTGTACAGAATTGTGTAAACTGTTTGTTCTCAAAATTTAGTGAGACCATTTGCAGAGAACCACTTAATAATTTTCTGGAAGACATTAGCCTATTTACAATTTCTGCAGCTGATTCTTGCTTATCAGGTGTGATTACTTGTATCATCAGCAAAAAGAACTAGCTTTGCATCTTCATGAATATAGAGTGGCAAGTCCTTAATATACATTAAGAACAATAAGGGACCCAAGACTGAACTCTGTGGGACGCCATTCTTGACGCTTCCCCAGTTAATGGACTCTGATTTTTGCAGACTATCTGTAGCTTTAATATGAATCTACTGCATTCTTCCAGTTAAATATCAGTTAAACCATTTGTGCACTGTCCCACTCAGCTTATCTGGAAGAATTTCATGATTTAGACCATCAGAAGCCTTCGAGAGGTGACAAAATAACCCAATGGGTGATGTTTGGTTATTCAATGCATTTAATATTTGATCACTGAAAGCATATATAGTCCCATTGCATCTTCTTGTGAAAAGCCTTTCTGAAAACCAAATTGACATTTTGTTAGTACTTCATTTTTAGAAATACGTGATGCTACACATAAATACATTACTTTTCAAGAATTTTGGATAAAGCTGTCAGAAGTGAAATTGGGTGGTAGTTGTTAGCATCAGACCTATCTCCTTTTCAATAGCGGATTTGTCCATCTGGAAAAATTCCCTGTTGCATTTAGCTACTACATATGTGGCTGAGAATCCTACTTATTTGTTGGGAACAAGCTTTAAGTTCTCTGTAGCAAAGCAAGAGGTCTAGGTTGGTTTGGAGAAAGAAGGTATGGTTGAGACGGATAAGAGAATGAACGTGGACGCGAAATATTACCGGCCATGACCTTCTGTGCGGATGCACACATATTCCCTGAACTCTTACGGGACTCGGTAAAAAATGGACGAGTAACGAGTGTGTTGGAGTTCAGAGATTACCAGACAGCTGACTCCAATACCTTCAGTGGCTTAAGTATTTTACTGCATTGCGGTACTACAGTGCGCTTTTACGCCACACATAGCTAATGTTGAAAAATTACCCTCGTTTGTTATGAATTTTCATCACTCCTGCTTTTAAATACAATACTATGTTCGCTAATATCGATGACATGTTACATTTTCCGTCCGGTCACCTAAGGAGAAAATCACCCGAGTTTTACCATATATTATTTCCTTCTGTTTAAAAATTCACATCCAAAGCTGTGTTGTCCTCTGCTCGTCTCTTTCTACGCCTGAACCGCCACTGCTCACACCAGAGCACGTTAGCTGGACCACTTGCCCGGCCAGCGCTGTCAGAGCCAAACGCGCCGGTAAAGCTGTTGTCCCGTATTACAGCACAAGTCGATACGCACAGCATAAAACGAACTTGATTGCACCTGAGACATCTTGGTTTCCCCTCCACCTGAAACCAAATCCAGTGAGTTTCCAGCAAACGCGGAAGAGTACATAGTGTAATGTTTACATGAAGATTTTTGTGATGAACGAACGGCCGTTGGTGGCCGAGCGGTTCTAGGCGCTACTGCCTGGAACCGCGCGACCGCTACGGTCGCAGGTTCGAATCCTGCCTCGGGCATGGATGTGTGTGATATCCTCAGGTTAGTTAGGTTTAAGTTCTAAGTTCTAGGGGACTGACGACCTGAGATGTGAAGTCCCATAGTGCTCAGAGCCATTTGAATCATTTCCCTCTCTCTCTCTCTCTCTCTCTCTCTCTCTCTCTCTCTCTCTCCGCGCGTGTGCGTATCTGGTCTGCGTTGTCATTGTCAATAATTTACAAATCTACATATTAAGTGTGAAGCTTGCAAATGCGAATAAATATTCACACGTTGATCATCTGGCAAAGCTAATTACCATTCAAAATAAAAAGCATAGAACTGACTGACGCATTTGCAAGAGAATAAAAAGGTGGCGTAGTCTCAGATATACATAAAATGTAGCCATATGTGAAGTGTATAAAATACAATTTACGGGCTAGTTTTTCTAGGCCACTTCTTTCCCAGACAAAAATCTCCCATTAAAGTACCTCTTCAACCACTTCTATTACGCTTTTCTTGATTTTATTACACCAAATGTTACAGATAGTGACGTGTTTCGAGAGATGCTAGCTATGTTTCGAAACGGCTTTACTTACTGGACACAAGGTGAGCTGATGGTTTACCTCACTTGTTAGAATAGCTGCCCCCCCTTTTTTCTGACTACGGACTAACTCCACACGTTTTCAGGTGTTTTAAAAATAAGTTTATTTTCTTGAGAAACTTAAATGAGCAGAATATTGGAATCTGTGCAGGCTGGCTTAAGATTCTTTTTGCTTGTAAATCAGTTATTGGTCTCACTTTTGGTGTTGATGAAGGCTTATTAGCAAAAGCAGTTAGCACAACTGTTTCAGTAAGTTTCGGAGCTAATTCTTGCCAACATTGTAATCTCTCCCTTATCCAAAGCCCGGTCCACATGAATGCAAAACTTTGGCGTCAAAATAACGTCATGTTTGCAGAAACTCCTGTGAACTGTAGGTTGCCCATAGCACAGCTGCAAGATCACACTCTACGGAAGACGAAATACACTACTGGCCATTAAAATTTCTACACCAAGAAGAAATGCAGATGATAAACGGTTATTCATTGTACAAATATATTATACTAGAACTGCTATGTGCTTATATTTTCACGCAATTTCGGTGCATAGATTCTGAGAAATCAGTACCCAGAACAACCACCTCTGGCCGTAATAACGGCCTTGATACGCTTGGGCATTGAATCGAACAGAGCTTGGATGGTGTGTACAGGTACAGCTGCCCGTGCAGCTTCAACACGATACCAAAGTTCATAAAGAGTAGTGACTGGCGTATTGTGACGAGCCAGTTGCTCGGCCACCATTGACCAGACGTTTTCAATTGGTGACAGATCTGGAGAATGTGCTGGCCAGGGCAGCAGTCAAACATTTTCTATACCCGGAAAGGCCCGTATAGGACCTGCAACATGGGGTCGTGCAGTATCCTGCTGAAATGTAGGGTTTTACAGGGATCGAATGAAGGGTAGAGCTACGGGTCATAACACATCTGAAATGTAACGTCCACTGTTCAAAGTGCCGTCAATGCGAACACGAGGTGACCGAGACGTGTAACCGATGGCACCCCATACCATCACGCCGTGTGATACGCCAGTATGGCGATGACAAATAGACGCTTCCAATGTGCGTTCACTGCGATGTCGCCAAACACGGATGCGACCATCGTGATGCTGTAAACACAACCTGGATTCATCCGAAAAAATGTTTTGCCATTTGTGCATCCAGATTCGTCGTTGAGTACAGCATCGCAGGCGCACCTGTCTGTGATGCAGCATCAAGGGTAACCGCAGCCATTGTCTTCGAGCTGATAGTCCATGCTGCTGCAAACGTCGTCGAACTGTTCCTGCAGATGGTTGTTGTCTTGCAGACGTCCCCATCTGTTGACTGAGGGATCGAGACGTGGCTGCACGATCCGTTACAGCCGTGCGGATAAGATGCCTGTCATCTCGACTGCTAGTGATAAGAGGCCGTTGGGATCCAGCATGGCGTTTCGTATTACCCTCGAGAACCCACCGATTCCATTTTCTGCTAACAGTCATTGGATCTCGACCAACGCGAGCAGCAATGTCACGATACGATAAACAGCAATTGCCATAAGCTACAATCCGAACTTTACCAAAGTCGGAAACTTGATGGTACGCATTTCTCCTCCTTACACGAGGCATCACAACAACGCTTCACCAGGCAACGCCGGTCAACTGCTGTTTGTGTATGAGAAATCGGTTTGGAAACTTTCCTCATGTCAGCACGTTGCAGGTGTCGCCACCGGCGCCAACCTTGTGTGAATGCTCTGAAAAGCTAATTGTTTGCATATCACAGCATCTTCCTGTTGGTTAAATTTCGCATCTGTAGGACGTCATCTTCGTGGTGTAGCAATTTTAATGGCCAGTAGTGTATTAATAATAATAGTAACCTCAGAGTTTTTCAGATGATCCAGTTATCTGTAATGTATTGTCTGCAAGAAGCTGCATAAATATTAAGTCAGATCTTGATAAGAATTCAAAGCGGTGGAAAAACGGCAACGTGATTTAAATGTTCATAAATGTAAGACTGTGCCTCCACAAAACGAAAAAAAATGGTATTCTATGACTATAATATCGAGTCACTGTTGGAATCGGCCGACACATAATTACCTGGTATGAAACGGAATGAAGACATACGCTTAGTTGTGGGTAAAGCTGGTGACAGACTTCCGTTTACTGGAAGAATACTGGCGGAGATCAGTCAGCCTACAAAGGACTTTGCTTACAAACCACTCGTACCACCGGTTCTAGAATGTTGCACAAGTATGTGGGACCCGCACCAAATAAGACTAACAAGGGATACTGAACGTATACAGAGAAGGGCAGCACGAATTATCATGGATTTGTTTGACCCGTGGGAGTGTAACGGAAGTACGCAAGTAACTGAACTTCCAGACTCAGACGCAAACTATCCCGAGAAAGTGTATTAACAAAGTTTCAAGAACCGCCTTTAGATGGTGATGCTAGGAATATACTTACAACCCTCTACGTACCGCTCACATAGGGAACGTGAGGATAATATTTGAATAACTACTAAGCGTACAGAGGCATTCATTCATTCTTCCCGCGCTCCATACGTAAATGGAACACCCTGACAACTGGTACTGTGGGACGCACTCTCTGCCACGGTCGTTTGCAGAGCAAGTAGATGTAGATGTAGATGCAAATGTAGAAGATGCTGTTTAACATCGTATTATCACAGCGTCTTCCGTACTTTCGGGCAATTCTCGTTGCCTTTTTCTTTTCTTTTTTCGTCACAGTGCATCTTAATTTTCGTTTCATCACAGACGCAGCAATTCTGCTGCAGATTTCTTCTGCACTTTCTCGAGCTGGCCTATTCATCCACAGTTGTTCCCACTTGTACTTCGGTCGATTCCAAGTTGAGCTCCGATTTCCTGTTTCAAAATTACCTAATGTTGTTTCTCATTTCAGCTCGCAAGTACTGTGGATTCCTACAAAATGTTAAAGATTCCAGTTTAAGTGGACTGCCTGTAGGTATTTATGATTTGCCTAAGGCTTCTGTGCATGTACTGTATCTCTACAACATCGAGCGTTTCCTTACCTGTACTTTCCAGTTCCAAAATTCCTGCTGTTTGTTCGCTCCCAAGTGTCTCGATAATGTCCGTACTTGGCTTACATACAGGGTGGCGCACGAAATGTTTTACCATTTTGTTTTTGAATATAAACTGTCAATACAATGAGGAACCGTCCATGGAGATTTGTTCTGAGCACATGCTCAATATGTCCGCCATTGGGGGGCCAATTTTGCCCGTCATTGAAGCAACCTGGAAGCCTGAGTGAAATGATCTGCACGTCGAAATGCTCGTGTAAAAACTCATAGTCCAGACCTCAATCCATGTGACTCTTTCCTTTGGGGGTTCCTAAAGAAAAAATTTCCCCGATACGTCCACAAGATTTAATGGAGTTCAGAAGACTTATTCCTCAAGCTTGCAGTGAAATTACGGACGACATGTGCCGTAGGGTAATCACTAACTTCAGTATTCGTTTGAAGGAAGGTCGGAAAGGAAATGGCGGACATATTCAGTATGCGCTGAGTTAGAGCAAATCTCCATGGGCGGCTCTTCATTGTAGTATATGTTCCTTTCAGATCGTATTGACAAAGTTCATATTCAAAAACAAAATGGTAACACATTTCGTGCGCCACCCTGTATGTTGCCAGTGAACATGGGCATTCGTTTTAGTAGGTTAAAGAATCCCCTATGATCACCATCAGTCACATCCCCCATGCTCCTGTTCTGGCCTCCTGGCAACCAGCCTTTCCCGCTCACTCCTTCCTGTTCTCCTTCTGTCCCACTTAACCTGTTTCCTGCCTCTCCAAGTGCCGCGAGGTTTGAGGCGCCGCGTCACGGATTGCGCGGCCCCACCCGCCGGAAGTTCGAGTCCCCCCACGGGCATGCGTGTGTGTGTTGTTCTTAGCATAAGTTAGTTTACATTTAAGTAGTGTGTAAGTCTAGAGACTGATGACCTTAGTAGTTTGGTCTCTTACGAATCAACACACACACACACACACACACACACACACACACACACACACACACACACACACGAACGCATCCGCGCGCGCGCGCGCGCGCCTCTTCAAATTTCGCAGTAACTTCAACAGCGATATCGTCCTTGATTTTGATTGCTAAGTTCTGAACGTTTCTTCCATATCATCATCAGTTTCTGAGTTCAGTCATCCTACTGTAGTCGTTAGGTACCATATTCGGCAACTAAATCTCAGTTCAGCTCCTCCTTTGACGCCAGCAAGTGTGCAGTCTGCCTTTAACTCTTCGCTGTGTGCTTATTCTTTTTATCAGCGTGGCCAAATTGGCCAGTCATGTTCTGCTCAGAGCTACATGCTCTGCTGCCCTCTGTTCACTTATCGTTGCTTCAGCCTCGCCCGCACTCACACTTAGTAAATTGTGCACTCGTCCCGAAACACTGCTAGCTGTGAGTGGAACAGGCTGTGCACGTCCTAAATCTAAACATCTCCGCTGCACCACTGAAGTCTGGCTCACTCATTTGCCTCGCATCGGAGGAACCTACTGTTTCATTTTGCACATTTTCGTGGCTAAAAGTGGGGAGAATCTATCTCCCACACGTCTCTGTACCGTCGCAGTCTCTTTTTTGGGCATTTCGTCTACTGACTCCTCACCACCTTTTTTCTTTTCTCCTCGTACTGCTTTTGGAGGGACTACACGCAACTATTTTCGAATAACGCAAATGAAAATTTTATACAGAAGAAACACACTTAAATAAAATGCTAAATTTTTACTAAGTTCATCACACTGGCTAAACAAGAGTATTCATCACAAGCAACCTAATAGAATGAAAATGAGCTTCACACGCAATTCCCAGCGCAAAATCGTCACACGAGCATTGATTACATTTAAAAAAACTCCCCAATGAAAAGGATTACGACGAAAAGCTCCCAAAGTACCATAAACACACTTAATTCAAAACAGACATCAAAGACGACACTGTTTCATAAAGCAAGCAACAACGCTGATCAACCACAATGAAGAAATTGTGTGAGATCTGTAGAAAATAAAATTTACATGTTAGTACACCCTAACAATGTCACAGCATCAACGTAAGATCCCTGGGGTGACCGAAACCCTGTGCAAAAGGGTCTCGCCATTATGAAGGCTGCCTGTTCTCCGCAAAATTCAGATTTAATGGCAAAGTCGGTGTTCCGAATGAAACCTGTTCCTGACTTCAAATACCAACAGCCACCAGGCAAACAGAGGTTATTTTCGTTTCATTGAGCACGCTCCAGACACACAAACTTAGATTGTGGCAGAAATTCGTTCATGTACTGGAAAAATAGCGGAGAAAACCACCACCTGCAGGCTGTTGTATGAGCTAAGGAATGAAATATCCTCGTACTGGATACACAAGACAACATATTACAATTTTATTGATTGATCGCTATTAAGGGAAGATAAGAACTGAATGATTTGAGGGAGCTTGACTAGGAAGCAGAGTGGCTCTATGAGGTGGTACGTAAAGAGCCACTCGACATTTATGTCTGAATTAAAACACACGAAAATATTAAATGGTGCTTAAACTTCGACATATGGTACGTCTCTCTCGAATGCAGCCTCCAAATGCGGAACCCAATCTGCTAAATATGGGGTAGGATTTACTTGATGCAGACACTGACCATCCATACATTATATAGTTTTGAAGAATGCTTGCTTATTCTGCTTTAAGTACACTGGGACAGAGATCAACTACTTTCGGCAGTCAACTTCTGAGGACAAAGGCCCATTGCAAGAATTCACTATAAATCCAATTATTAGACAGTACAGTTACCGAATAAGAGCACCTCTACTCTGTACTTGACAAAGAATTTTATGTTCGGTTTTGGCCTCTAATATGAGACACACAACACCTGTGGGGAATGAAGTGGTTCTGGCACTACACATTCCACCATCCAAAGGGAACTCACAATTGAAAATATTCTTTCCACAACAATATTTATGTCTGGTACAGCAGGAACAAAACTCACAAGCGTGTCTATATTTTTACATGAAGTACCTGTACTTTTAAGTGTATTGAAGACATCGCACAGTCTCTCATCTGTTTCCAAATTAGCTTTTTCCAATTCCTCAGGTTTCTGGGATACAATGTTGTTCACGCATCCTTCTCGTCTGAAATATTGCACATGTCTACGGCCTTAAGAATTATCAGAAAATTTATAAGTTCAGCCCAAGAAACAGTATTTTTTTTTGTGTTATCCAATGAAATGATTTCAGAGGTTGAGGTGGAGAACTCTACTTTTCCAAACAAATCACAAAAGTGTCGAAGTGTCTTAGAATTGGTAAAAGGCTCGTATTTTGACTGAGTGAAAGTACCTTCTTTTCCAAGTTAATTAAAATGGTATTATTTCTTGAAGCAAGCTGAAACCGTGGTTATTTCCAACTTTTGGATTGAATTTAAAAAACATTTTCAATGGGCATTGTGTGAAATGAAGCCAAAGAAGTGACTGTGGGTTCTCGAAAATTTGTTTCAGCAACGTGGGACACGTATTCTGAGGTAGAAAACAAGATTTCAAAGGTTCAATAACTTTTGTAACTGCTGGCAACAATGACAACCATCTAGTTTTAATACTACCCAGAACTTTGCCGTATCCAGTACCAACGAAATCACAGAATGATTTCAGTTGGTCCACACATTGAGAGTAAATGTGTGTCGTGCCCAGTGTAACTTATTTTAAGTTACAGTAGTACGTGAGCCCAGGCACCGATGATCTCAGCATTGATATCCCTGTAACGTTCTTTAACGAAAACTTGTCACACTCGTCCGTCGTTTCTGGAGTAGCAAATGATCGACACGAATCGCGAAGCTCGCGCGTAAGTCACTGGCACTCAGCACGATGACGGAAGATGTTGTGTTCACACCTCTCATCCCGTGACCAAAATACAGCGTCTTTGTTCCATCTTTGCGTTGACCAAGAGCGGTACTGGGAAATCAGTTGACGAAATCCGGTTTTTGGGGCGCCAGGCGAAGGGGGTGTGTTGCCAGCTGTATAGCGCGGTTCGAGATGACTGACTGTGGCGTGGGTGGGACGCAGGCGGTCCGGCAGTGCCGACACAGACGTAGACGCCCTGCTGCAGCCGTTCCCTCGCCTGCCGCGCGAGCTGGCAACGCCGCCCCGTGACGTCAGCGCTGGGGGGCGGGGGGGAGGGGGCAGCCGGCTGTCTGTGCGGCCCAGTTGTGACGCAGCAGCCTGGAGGGAAGCAGCGTGCCACGTTGTCCTGCCTGCCCAGACAGAGCTCGTGTATCCTGTGTCTGCACGGGAATACCTCAGAAAGGTAAGGCAGGAATGTATGGGAGTGGCGGATGTTCTGCACGCTTTTGTGTGGTTTTTGTCGCATAACTCACTGCTCTTGTCTAATACTTTGTCTTACTCTGAAAAATTACGACCGCTACGAACAAAGGGGGTGGCTAACAGTGTGTTAAATTACCGTTTTGAGTGTTCAGTGATTTATTGGTCGTTACTTATGGCCTTGCTCCAGTCCATGAAAACTTGAGCGACAATAACGTGGAACGAATGGAAAATAACGCCACATTCAGTCGGCTAGTGTTTCGATGTGCAAGTGTAGATTTCCACGGAATTCACGTACAACAGGCATTTAAAATGAAAACCTCGCGTTCGTAGGACGCAAGTTTACGAAAACCATCAAACGCAGAACTTTGCAGTAAGCGAGTTTTAGTGCGACAAGGCGTGTAGCGGCTTGCAGGCGTGGCAGAAATTTATTTTTTAATGTTTCGCGTAATGTGGCCGAATTGAGACATCTAAAATGTGGTCGTGATGTACTCATTCAGAGGTATAATCTTAAATTGCGGTTGTCACACAGTAAGAGAAGTACCGCAGTTGGAGACACTGCGCGTCGCGAGGTAACGTGACTAAGGGCGCTGAAATACGCGGACGTTAGTCGGACAGTATTTCAGAATGAGGGCAGTTACCGACTTCCAAGAAACTGCACGCAAGACTACGAGAACTGGAGAGATTTTTTCGCTACCCCCCCCCCCCCCCACCCTGCCAAATTTTCGCTGTTCATGGAGTCATCAGACATCGTTGTAATTTATCAGTACCTATCTATTCGCGACGCAGTTTGCAGACAGTATCCCCACACCCCGTAGGGTATCTGCAAAAATTACATCGTCGTACGGCCCACACATCCATCAGTAGACGTGACGTGTCAAAAATGTAGACGCGCGATAAACGGGCTTTTCTTTAAAAAGCAGCGCAAATTAGCCAGACTGTATTCACCCAGTATTTCCGAATGAGCACTTGCTTTCGAACACACGTGAAGAACAATTTCAAACCGTTTGTAAACTTTATCTCGCTTACATGCTTAACGTCACATGTTACTCATCTGGAAAGTAATGAGACGTAGGAAGCTGTTTCGTGCGTGGGCGTTGCGGATCCTGAAATCCGTTCGCGAATCACAACTCGTGGCGTCACGCCGACACGCTTGTGGCGGTGAGACGCAGCACTCGCGTTCATTTCCGTATTTTCACAATGTTCTGGAATTAAGGTTATGGTCAACGAGCAATCTGTAGCTTTCCCCAACACCCTCATTACACAGAGGCGTAGTAGTTGGCGAATTCTTGAGAATTTATCGTAATGTTTGTGCTTCACGAAATAAACATTTCGTATTTCTTATCGCTCTGTCACGTCTCCTCGTTTGTGATTTGCTGATGAAATTTTTTTTTTACCACTCGACAACGCTTCATCGCTTTGTTGGGCTGTTCTCGTGTTACTATTTGCCTGATGAGAGAGCCCGGTGTGTCGACAAAGCAACGCGTCAGCCATCTGTGAGGCGCGCCGTGTTCTGTGCGGCCTGCGCTTCAGTCGTGTATTATGTGAGGGAGGAGTCAATGTCGGTGATTCTGACGCCGTCACTTACCAGCTTCTTTATTTGACGTTGAAATTACACGATTAAAGTGCAGTGTAGATTTCTATGTGCAGCGTGTAACGGCGGCAGAACCTAGATTTAATTTGTGCCATTTCCAGTGCAACAATTGCGAGAGTCGAGGTAGATTTGTTGTTGGTTTCCGATAGAGGGCTGAATCACGTCAAAATTAAAACATTTGTGGGGGCATTTGCTAATTATGTTTGACAGAAACCTACAGTAAACATTATTTCGTTTAGCCAGATACTGTTACAGAAGCCTTACCCGTTATTGATGGTAAGTCACAGTTTCGGAATCGTGGGTGGCCACTGCCGTCGCATTTACAGACCCTTTGGCATGACAAAGTACTGAAGACGACCCGTCTTGAAGAGTTCAAAAATGCCATGTGTCAGTTAGACTGCACATCGTCGTAAAACGCAAATTTGAATACCAAAACCATAAAATTGACAATTTTATCTTCGGAAACAGGTAGATCAACACGACGACTGTCCAGTGTCCTCCCCTTATCCAATGGCAGCGAAGAACGCGTGACGTCACGGAAAAGTGACTGTCGTCACACGTGAGGGACACGATGATTTGATAAAAGTTGCGCGAATTTTATGTATAAAAAGCAACCCGGAATCAGTGCTGTAAATGCCCTTCACTTTCGTGACGTGGAACTATGTGTGGTGGCTTTAGTACTTATACTCGCCTATCACAAAATATGCAACACCTGTTCAAAACGTGTCGTGTGTAGCGAGATAAGATTTGCCGAATTGTAGAAAACTGTGGCGTTCACGGGTGAACAGTAGCGGCAGCCAAAACAGTTCCCTAAGAAGGCCTCCACTTAATCGCGAGTGTGTAGAATCAGCTCTTTAGGTCACACATAGATATCCAATAATAAGGGAGTAAGGTCACTCGTGGCTTAGGAATGTGTACAGTGTTTCCGGGTGCTTTCAATTCATTAGGTGTTTTGTCCACCAGCAAAATGTGATAGCTGCATAAAATTTTTCACTGTGGTGTCTCACATGATACTTGGGCTGGTAGTAAACGTGACTCAGCGTGGAGACGGTGGCAAGCTATCGCCCTCGTGGCTGAGGGTAACCTGCGTGCAGGAGTAACCGTGCTCTACCACTGGGTGCTTGCAGTCTGAAGTTGAGCCACTCACAGAGCTCCATCGTGGGCTGTGACTGCTGTATGGCAGCGAAACTTGGTATGCTAATGCGCCCTTGCGGAACCGATTTACACTGGAAAGAAATGGTCCTATATGTAATGCATTGGGAACGGAACGTGCACAGGAAGGGACAAACAAGTGAGAAAGGCAGAATGTCGATATTGTTAGCCACTTGTACAACTTGTTCAGTGTGAGCACCGGAGACTCCCGCGAGGTGTTGCACAGTGACAGATCCGCACCTGCTAACCAACATTGGAATTGATTTCCTCCGGCGCCAACTGGTTTCGCGTTAACGCATTAGCATGTCTACAGTGTTTCGCTGCCTTACCACACTCACAGACCACAGTGGACTTGGGTCAGTAGCTGCATTTTACTTACAAGCACCCGGTACTTGAATGTCTCGGACGGAGAAAAAATAGACGGTTCGTGAAAATTTCGCTGTCGCCTTGGTGGCCCATGTGGTCATAAACCATTCAGTAGTTCAATCAGTGAAAAAATCTGCAGTTTTCTCAGACTTCCGTCGTGCGTTTCACTTTTCTCAAAGCATCAAGGCTGTGCAAGTACCCGTATGTCCAGTACAGGCGGGTGCCTAAACTGGAGCAGCTCGCAGCTGCTGATAGCGGCCGTCGACATTGCCCCGTGGCGTAATGGTGTGCTGCGTGACGTCACACACACTCACGGATACAACAGAACGCGTGGCTGCTATATTATTTTCTGTAAAGTGTTGTGGTGGGAAAGTGATCCGTTGCTTGGCCAGAGTTCTGGTACAGGTTGTCAGGTTACAGTATGGTTGTCACTCAGCGGAGCCAAAGAAATGGAATGCTACAGTAACAATTTTTGTGTGGCACGTATTTCACGCATGTTAGCTTTGGAAGAGCGTTGTATGTCCGTTTTGGTGACGCACAGTTGGAATCGGCAGGTTCAGTGCTGGGCACCGCTTTCCCCTGGTGTGGGGGCAGGTCAGGTCCACACCTGTGCAGCCGGCCGGCCAGCCGACACGTGAGCACGGCAGACAGCGGCAGCCCCCACCCTCCGGACGGGCGCAGACCGCGCTCTCTCCCGCCCACTGTGTTTTTTGTCTGTTTTTTTGTACTGCGTCTCACTGTTACGTTCCTGTGTTTCGCGCCCTTTCAAATTTTCGCAAGCCCATTGGCCGAGTGGTCTAAAAAGAAACAAAATGTCTCAGAAGATCATCGTGCGTACATACCTGTGACGCGAGTTCTCGGTAACATCCATTATGGCCTCTACTTTGTGTAGTCAGTGATCGAGTGGCCTTCTGCTAATATTTCAAGTTCATTCGAGTCAGCCACAGTGCAATGAAACCCTATTTTAATCGCTAGATTTTCGAAAATAAACATTAAGAGAAAGAGGCCTGTAGCAGAATTATAAACATTATAACTTAAATATAGGAGCCAACCGCAGTTACGACACACAGTTTAATTACATAAACCCGTGACCAGTTTCAGATTTTCAAAAATCCGTTGTTAAGTGCTTTTACAAGCTGATCAGTACTTGCGTTAACCGCCATTTAAATGAATATTCGTTTCTGTACAAAATATCAAATTTGCGCGATTGGTTTTTCTGTGGAGATGGGAACCACTTCAGAGCTTTGTTTTCGGAGACCACCCTGCTAGATGGAAGGCAACAGTCACCTCGACTACGGATTCAGTGTGTTTTCAATGAAAAATGAAACTTGGAATTTAATCCGTATATTTCAACCATCTCACTCAAGAAAAAGATAATCGCCCCTTCAGAATTGTATTCAAATTTAATGACTTCTCGTATTGTTCTTCTGAGGATCTCATCGTTTCACAAAATAAGGAATACTTCGCAAAGGGTAATTTATGCTCAATTCATGCTTAAAGTTGTCATTCTGTTACCAGCAATTCGAACTAAAACCTGCAAAAGTTTGGGACTTTTTCTTCTGACTAAAAGGATAGTTGCTGATCACTTTTGGTCTGAGGTGCACTGACGAATCCACTGTTGGCCTTCATCAAAAAGTCTCTTCGCAAACAAAATTTAAATGTCTGGAATGATCGTCTTGTAATCCATTTCTAAAGCATTATAACATTTGAAAACACTGACAGGTTACTGAAACATTGATTGTAGAACACGGAGCACCAAAATCGTGATTCGGATGTGCAATGCTACTCCATGATTTAGTTGTTAAGCACAACTAGCTCTTTATTCACACGAGGTAATGAGAGTTGTCGGCAGAGGATCTCAAATTGATTCCATATTTATAAATGTCGAGAAGGCTCTTGACCGCGGTCAAGCGATAGCTTCTCACTTGTGCGACTGGATTCGTGGTTTCCTCTCAGAAAGGTCGCAGTTCGTATTAATTGACAGAAAGTCATACAGTAATACAGAAGGAACCTCTATCTTGCTCCGAGCAAGTGTTCAAGGCCCTCTGCTGTTACTGATCTACGTAAATGTTTTAGGAGACAATCCGAGCAACCATTTTAGATAGTATACAAATGGTGCTGTCATTTACCGTCTGATAAGGTCAGCAGAACATTGAAACCAAATGCAGAATGATTTGGAGACGATAACTTGCTGGTGAAAAGTGGCAACTGCTCCTAGGTAATGAGAAGTGTGAGGTCAAATAGAGAACCGACTGAAATTACCATTACGAACAACTTAAATTGGAAAGAACACAAAGTAAATGTTGTGGGGAAGCCGAACCGAAGACTGTGTTTATTCGCAGAACAGTTAGGTGCAACAGGTCTGCTAAAGGGACTGCCTGCGCTACGCTTGTCCTGCCTCGCTGGGAGTGTTTGCTGTGCGGTGATGGACGGTGACCAGGTGCGACTGACTGAGGACGTCGAGTGTGTCCAAAGAAGGGCAGCTCGTTTTGTTTTATTGCCAAATGTGGGAGACAGTGTCACGGATATGATACGCGAGTTGGGCTGGCAATAAGTAAAAGGAGATTCCGTTGCGGCGAGATCCTTCCACGAAATTTCAGCCACGAGCTTTGTCCTGCGAATGCGAGAATATTTAGCTGACGACCACCTGCATAGTCAGGTGTTCACCGTAAAAAGCAAAAGACACTAAAGTTATCGTGGCACAGTTTGAAGTGTCCATTTTTCTCCCGCGCTGTTGGGAAGTGGAACGGGAAAGATGCCTTAATGGCTCTCAGCACTTAACTACTCAGGTCATCAGTCCCCTAGAACTTAGAACTACTTAAACCTAACTAACCTAAGGACATCACACACATCCATGCCCGAGGCAGGATTCGAACCTGCGACCGTAGCGGTCACGCGGTTCCAAACTGAAGCGCTTAGAACCGCACGGCCACACCGGCCGGCGAACGGGAAAGAATTAGTGGGAGTGTAATTGGATGAAACCTCTGCCAGGCTCTTAAGAGCGAATTGCGAGCTACTCATGTAGATGTAGAAAATGTGGTGTGGCATAAACTGTATGAATACTAGATGTGAGCCCGCATCTCGTGGTCGTGCGCTAGCGTTCTCGCTTCCCACGCCCGGGTTCCCGGGTTTGATTCCCGGCGGGGTCAGGGATTTTCTCTGCCTCGTGATGGCTGGGTGTTGTGTGCTGTCCTTGGGTTAGTTAGGTTTAAGTAGTTTTAAGTTCTAGGGGACTGATGACCATAGATGTTAAGTCCCATAGTGCTCAGAGCCATTTGAACCATTTTTTGAATACTAGATGTGAAAAACTTTGTTGTATATTGGGTGATGAAATATACGTTTTTGTTACGAAATATCCTTACTGGTGCCACAGCACACTCACTGATCTCGCCGTAAGACGAGAAGCGCATGTATATGTCAGGTGTGTGTTTCGGAAATTAGTGGTAAGCTTCTGTGAGACGAACTGGTGAGCTGGTCGGTCCCTACATTTACGCACTGTATAATCTAAAACTATTTACGCTAAGGACCCCCTCCCCCCCCCCCCCCCCCACAGACACGACGGGGAGTGCCGCGCAAACCGTGAAAAGACGCCACAGACAGGGCGGCTAGCCCACGCGGCGGGGTCACCTTTGGAACTACTCGATAAGCTTATGCTTGAAATTTCATATCGGTTGAATTTACGGCAGCAGAGAAAAGTCACCTGAAAGTCGTCCAAAACGACTACAAATAATGGAGCCGCTGTTTTCTTAATATTGGAAAACGTGGGGAATGGTCGGATTCCATAATAAATATTTACGGCTGCCGAATGATAACGCAGCCTGATTCCTCACAGGAACTTGATAACTTTTCTGTACAGTTGTAAACTGAAACGACATACACGACCAAATAGTACCAGGACAAGCGCTCCGCAAACCTATTCCCCTTCGTGAGCACGACGACTCCCACGCACGCCTGCCCTGCCGTGTTCCGTGTGTCAGGCAGGCAGGCAGAGGCTCGGGTGCGGCCCGTGAGTTCGCCGGCGTGGCTGCCACGCGGCCCTCACAGCGTCGACGCGGAGCGCAGATGGCCGTAGAGCGGGGCGGTGCCGGACACACACACACACACACACACACACACACACACACACACACACACACACACACACAGCTCTGCTGCGCGTCCAGTTGCGTCCGTTCGACGTGTCTTCCAACCGTTGTACGTTTTTAGGTGAATTTGTGCTCCGCAACCACTTCACGTCTGCCATTTGGGCGTTAGTGCGAAGACGGAGAGGAAGAGCCGTATTACGATCTTCCACTGTGCGGCAACTTCAAAAAAAAAAAAAAAAAAAAAAAAGGTTCAAATGGCTCTGAGCACTATGGGACTTAACAGCTATGGTCATCAGTCCCCTAGAACTTAGAACTACTTAAACCTAACTAACCTAAGGACAGCACACAACACCCAGCCATCACGAGGCAGAAAAAATCCCTGACCCCGCCGGAACTTAAGAAAATATTGTAAAATATTAATTCGTTTTCAGAGGTCCGAATTTTGCGAAGTATCGCGTGTACAAATATGATCGGTCCGCGAATACAACTGTAAACTCACGAAGTGTACATTTTGCACTAAACAAACGTTCAGTGGGTGAGTCCTCTGCTGACATGAAAGTCGCCCAACCGGTAGTACTGTTTCTTCCGTACCTCACGCAGCAACGTAATGTCAGCGGTCAGCACAGAAACATTGAGGCGTTTCTGAGCTGTTCCCGTGTTCTTGGCTGTGGGGGTACGAAAACACGGCCCCTAATGAACCCCTAAGGAGAAAGTCGTTAGATCAGTCGACATGGAGGTCCAAAGGAACAGAGCCACATCATGTTGCACCCCTACGGCCAATCCAGCGATGCGAAAGTTCGTCGTTTAGGTAGCGACAAACATCGATGCTCCCACAAGGGTAGGCGTGTCTTGCTGGAACATGAAATTCCTGGAATCCGGAATGAGTTGTCGAAACAACCACAACTGCAACATATCGAGGTAAGATGTACCCGGCACAGTTGTCTCACAGTATCGAAACGGCCCATTCAGCTTCGCCTGTCACACTGCACAGGATACATTAACCCTCGGCGAATCTCCTTCATGCGTCGAAATTACGTGAGGTTTTTCAGTACGGCACACTCTCACATTGCGGAGATAAACTTTTTCAGAAAAGTGTTAATTGCTTTGTCGTTGAATATCAGCGTGGGGGCCAAATGTCCATCCTCAATTGATCCCTGCAATGTGGCGCAAATCTGAAGGCGCCGGCCGTAACAGTCCGCTTTTAATTGTTGTAAGGGATCCAGACGGTACGGTTTGGAGTGTGACCGCCGACGCACTGTCTTCCACACACTTTGCTGCGGTGTTCAGGGTTCGTGGCTTGTGCGTGCTGTTGACTTGTGTGGACTGCGTACAGAAATCTCGTTCAGCCCCCACCCCCTTACACGGTTTTTTGCAGCTGCCACATTTGGTCAAATACCTCGCATCTTCCAACACATGAAAAGTCTTGCCTTGTCTGTATTTTGGCAAGGCGCTGAATTCGTAATGGCATGCAATCATATTCGTACACGTAATACTTCGGAAAAATTCGAATTGTGGAAACGAGTGAATCGTTCATGGTAGCCCTCTGTTTCGCCTTTTGTCTGTCGTCTTCAGTTTGTACAGCAGTACGGTACTGAGCAGCTCAACTCGTGATCTCGATCCCCTTGCTGATCTTATACAAGGCCAAGAATTCTTTAAATTCTTAGTCAGTCTGGTTGACAACATTGCATTTACGAATTATTTCAATAACGTACGTAATATCTGTACACGTAATGTGCCTCCAAGAACAAGTGCGAAATGTTAACCATCAAAGTACTTCTGTGCCCTTACAATTAATCACTGCAGCGCCTAATATTTATTTCACAGAATCAGGTACTTTCTGAACACTCGTGGTACGTATGTACTGGGATTAAAGTCAGCACGTGAAGTGTGTACCTTAGTGTCGGGAATCTTTCCGTAAGCAATGAAAGATAATGTACGTAAATGATGAGTATGTGTCTACTTCTATTGCACCCATATTACTCCTCTGTGGTACACAATTTAATTATGTACGTACATGTAACCGATGCAGTTCCGCGTGTAACTGACGTATACAAAGACGCAGGTATCGTTAATAGGTCGAGTGTAAGTGTTTGAATTCTAAAATTGGATGTAGAAGTTCGTTATGTGGACAGCCAAGTACGGAAAACCACTGCACCAATGGCTTTACTCTTCTTTCAAAATAATGCTGAGAATTTTATACACAAGTGCTTTCTAACGCGTAAATACCTAGTGTATGGTGAGCTGTCAGTGTTGCTGTTCATTAACTTGTAATTCACGCCCTACCTACCCTTAGTTCACTTACAGCATCACTGAAGCGTCGTTCCTTTCCGTACGTAAAATTCCGATTACAAGTTACGAAATGCCACAGTAGGTGAAGTAACGTCCTCTATAAAGCACTGCAGGACCTTTGCTTGTCTGAGTTGCACAGCTGATACAATGAATTTTCGTTACCACTCACGAATAATTCCGTCTCTCGTTTATTGACGATTAAAATGCTTAATACTTGGGCAAATCTGCTGATAGCAAATATCGTTCTCCTTACTGTTTATCAAAATATGTCCCGGCCTTCCATGCCGCCTTTCTTCTGTCGTGTAAATTTTGCCAACTCCAAGGAAACAAGACGACCTCTTTCTTTTTCTCTTACAGAAATTAGTATTGCGTATTTCTTTGTACTTACCGCGTGTGCAAATTATTTCCTCTTTTTTACTTATTTACATAAAAATATGCGAATAATCATTACCACCTAGATGGACGTAAAACATGAAAATTATATCTATGGACGGTTAGTCTCTAATTTGGCTAAAAGAGAATTACTACCATCTTTGTATCCTCTTTTATGTACGTGCTCCAAAAACATATTCATTACATGATGAACTGTGCAGTTTTTTATAAACTCACGCAAAGATTTATTAACGTGACTTCTCTCGACCGAAATATTTCAGACAGGACTAAAGAAAACGATGGCGTCAACTCTTGGCAGTTTTTGTGTGGTGATCCACAGTGCGGACCTTACTGTAGGTAGTTTCTTACTGTGCTTAGTTTGAAGCGTCAGAAATTAAACTTGGTATTTGAATCTAAAGTAAGTGCAGCTTGCGGGGATGACGTCATACAGCGATATTCTGCGCGGTTATATTGTACCTGTACCTGTAACTACGAGATTTCGAGGGATTTTTTCCTTGCTCTTTGTTCAATACAAAGCCACAAATTGTGGCACCAGTGCTCCGGTAGTATAAAACCGAATACGGCGACCGGTCAGTCCCTTCTGCACCAACGAATCAGAGCGCAGACAACAGCCACTTACTGGGAACTGTTGAAAGTGACCAGCGCAAATATATAAGGGTTACTGCAAAAAAACAGCCGCCATAAAATAAGTTCTGGCCATCGTACTCGGCGCAGCACAAGGGAACAGACAGGAAAAATTTAGGTTCCTCTTCCGCCCACGAATGGCGCGTGGGTAGGGTGATCCTCGGTAAGGCGTCTGTATTGGCCGCAGTGTCTCGATTTTTCTCGTCGTCGTCATTTCGCTGCAAGCCTGGAAGCTTCGAGGTGACGCGCTGGCGCTGCGGAACAGCGCTTTGTGGGCAGGAAGCGGGCGTCCGCGCAGTGCAGACAACTGCGGGTCGTCAGTCCAGGGTCAGCGGGTGACGTCACGCGGCGAGGCTGGTGGAAACCGGCTGCAGTGAGAAGATTCCAAATTGATGGTACCGTGAAATCGTTTCTGACTTGTGACCCACACACAGAAATTACACTGTAGAAGGAAACATCACCACAATTGGAAGTTATATAAATATTGAAAAGTAGTTTCATGCTCGTCGTACTCATTGGAAAACTTGTAAACAACTTTAATGATGGACGAAATGAGACCGCTTCCTCATGGTTTTCCTGGGAAACGACACACACACAGCTAAATACCTGTTGCAGTTTGTGGAACATTCGGTAACGAAGACCGGTAGGGCTACCTTAAAGGTCATGCCTCTCCTAGGGCACCATCACGGCACTCCTATCGAGAGAGACTCCATGAAGAAAAACCTGTGTGGGTGGACAGCAAACAGAAAGCCGGTGCAGAAGACACACATGACAAGCAGCCACGTCCACTCATTCGCCCTCTGTCTGCAGACCTGCTGCAGACCACTGCACGGTGTGTGGTCGAACCACTGTCCTCCCGAATGTGAGTCCAGAGTGTCTCACCGCCGCGCCCTGCATATCCAGTCCACTACTTGCATTTCACGCATGTTTCTCTGTCGGTTACATAGCGCAGACACGCACGAAGATTGTCTCTCCAAAATATGCTGAAGGTGATCGGGACCATGGCTCTCTGTCTACTAATAATTCAGACGCGATCCCGCTCAGTATCTCGGCAAATTTGTGATTACCTAGAAAACCGTTTGAGTGAAAGGATCTGCGAAAGCTCAGTGTAAACTACAGTCGCATTGCGAGTGTCACAATAAAGTAGAATACTACACCACTTATCTCAGGATACATCAAAGATTTATAAGACAATGACGTCTGTTTCTTAGACGAGGAACATGTCGATGCTCGAAGACTGTATGGAAATGTGAACGGCTTTACAGTTTTTACCACTTCGTTTATTGACGTGCAGCACCACTTGGATGTAGGAAAATACGGTAACAATACCTGTAAACAACAGTAAAAAGTCGTTCATTATGCGATTATAACGCCAGTGTCCAAAGTTTTGAGCCCATAACATTGAGTGCATACTTGGTATGGGGAGGCGAAAAAACAACAAAGCGATATAAAACGGAAGCAAATGTACAACTAACTAATGAGGAATGGGGAAGGAAGACTTGGGTTGGTCGGGTGGCTTCCAGAAGCCTGCAGTGCACGTGTTGGCCTGCGACCCTGCGCTGACCTCCGGCGCT
Source organism: Schistocerca cancellata (assembly GCF_023864275.1). Lineage (NCBI taxonomy): Eukaryota > Metazoa > Arthropoda > Insecta > Orthoptera > Acrididae > Schistocerca > Schistocerca cancellata. The sequence goes on along the minus strand of NC_064636.1, from coordinate 101,697,535 downwards.
ACGCTCTGTACAGCACTGCCTCGGCGTCTCCATCCACGTCGAGCGGCCGCGACAGAAGCCTTGGGACGAATTCTTAGGCTCTCTCCTGGCACCGTAACGGTCCGGCAGACGTCTTACGCTGGTGTAATGGAGATGCTAAGTCGGCACGTTTCGAAAACAGTGGAAGCCGTGCTCGTGAAACCCACTTGTCTGAATTTACGAAACCAGTTTACACTGTAGGGTGTGGAACTATTTCACTGACTCCGTCGTTTGCCCCTCATACGACCAGCAGAGTCAAGAGTGATGTCGGAGCTGTGATAGAGCTTACTTTGGTTTAGCCATGACGTATCTGTCGTCTAATAAGTATCCGAACGTTCTGTGGGGCAAAGATGCTATACAAACACGTCCATGCCAAAAGGAGATACAAATGTATATTTGTGCGAAAGTTCCACAACACACGTTCTGGAAATGGAGGCAATGAGTTTAATTCCTAAACTGCTCAACCTGGAAATACTGGGTACACCATAGCTTCCAACATTCGGATAAAATGGCGACATGATTTATGATTGTATTACGCAGCATTGTTTACCACAGAGGTGGGCGCTGAATCTTTTTCTTAAGAAAGAAGACAGATATGTCTGTTAAAAGGAGAGTTAAATGTACTAATGAATTTAGACCCTTACAGCGGTTCAGAACGGTTCAAATGGCTCTGAGCACTATGGGACTTAACATCGGAGGTCATCAGTCCAATAGAACCTAGAACTACTTAAACCTAACTAACCTAAGGACGTCACACACATCCATACCCGGGCAGGATTCGAACCTGCGACCGTAGCAGGCGCGTGGTTCCGGATTGAAGCGCCTAGAACCGCTCGGTCAAGGCGGCCAGTAAAGTTTAATCGTGCCAACCCTGAGACATTAGCCGAGGAAACTGATTTCTGCATTACATGTACATTGCTTCTGATGTGTCACGGATCTGAGGAATTTGAGATAAGGAGGAAGAAAATATTTCTCAGAGGTGCCACGAGCTTGGATTTAAATATAAGTCCTGTAACTTTAGGGCTGAAAGACGTTTGTTGCTTTGCCAATTTTTTTGCTATGGCATAAATAAACCATCTTTTGACTGAGAACGATAACATTTTTAGAAGGTGCAAGCACTCTATCGTAGCACCGCGCTGGTAGTTACAAACTTTAGGTGATCACGAAGCAGTACGGACCCTTGTCATTTTAAGGAAACTGGTGACGTTGCAATTGATTTAGGGTGTACAACACTTTAACAGCTGTCGTTCCATAATAGTCTGCATGCGCCTCGTACAAGTGTTGAGGGTGCAGTGTGAGGGCTGCTCAGTGGTACTGTGTTTCAGGACCACCCACCATGTCGGCAGTTACGGAGGTTCAGAACACCACAACCGAGGCCCTGGCCACCCTGGTAGACGGGGGTGAAGACGCCCTGGTGACGCTGGTGGCAGGCGAGACGAGGGTGGCGGCTCACAGGGCCGTGTTGGCAGCCGCGAGCCCCGTCTTCGAAGCGATGTTCGCGCACGACATGCTGGAGGCCAACTGCGGCCAGGTGAGCATCGACGACGTGGAGGGCCCGGTGCTGAGGCTCCTGGTGGCCTACACGTATACCCTGCAGGCCCCCCAGCTGCCCGACACGGCCCCCCAGCTGCTGGCGGCGGCCGACAAGTACGGCTTGTCGGCCCTGAAGGCTGCCTGCGAGCGGCAGCTGATCTCGCAGTTGGCCGTCGAGACCGCAGCGGCGACGGCCGTCACGGCAGTGAGGCACTCGTGCCCGGACGCCACCAGGGCTGCCGTCGCCTTCATAAAGGACCACCTGCAGGTGATGGCCACGCGGGGCTGGGCGGACGCTGTGCTCGAGTGTCCACAAGAAGTCAACGAAGTCATCCGTCAACTCCGTGAGCCACCAGCAGAAGCCAGGTAAGCACGAATCCCTTTAGGCAGTGCTAGTGTGACTTTGACGTCGTCCTTGCTTTGTTCGTCATGGGTTTCTTTGCTGCCTAAGTTGCATAGAACCTTAACGTCATCTACTTACTGATCGTCAGTCACGATGCTAAGTCTCTCGCTGTTTTCACTTCTACTGCTTCTTATCAATTTCGCCTTTCTTTGATTTACTCTCATTCCATATTCTGTACTTACTACACTGTTCATTCCATTCAACAAACCATGTAATTGTTCTTCACTGTCACTGAGGGAATCAGTCATCAGCAAATCGTATATCGTTTCACCCTGAATTTTAATTCCACTCTTCAGTCTTTCCATTATTTCCGTCATCGCTTCTTCGGTATATAGATTGAACAGTAGAGGCGAAAGATTACATCCCAATCTGACACCTTTTTTAACCCGAATACTTCGCTCTTCGTCTTCAACTCTTATTTTACCTTTTTGCCTCTTGTACTTGCAAATTACTCGACTTCTCCTGTGGCTTACCCGTATTTTTCTCAGAATTTCAAACATCTTGCAACATTTGATATTGCCGAACGCTTTCGCCAGGACCACAAATCCTATGAATGTTACGGAACGTCAATTTTCTTTTCCGTTCTCCTGTGTATTATCCTTCTTAGCAACTGTTAAGCTGATTGTGCGATAATTCTCACACTTCTCTGCTCTTGCAGTCTCCCAAATCGTGATGATTATATTTCTGTCAAAGTCAGATTGTATATTGCCAGACTCATACATTCTACACACCAGTGAGAATAGACTTTTTGCCACCTCCTCCAATGATTTTAGAACTTGTGATTGAATGTTGTCTATACCTTAAGCCTTCTTTGATCTTAAATTTTCCAAAGCGCTTTTAAAATCTGATTCTAATCACCAATATTTTCCATACCGACTCCTGTTTGTTCTTCTGTCACGCCATCAGACAAGTTGTTCCAATCAGAGAGGCCTTCAGTGTACTCTTTCCAACTATCCCATCTCCCCTCTGTATTTAACACTGGAATTCCCATTGTGCTCTTAATGTTACCACGCTTGCTTTTAATTCCGTGGAAGATTGCTTGACTTTTCTATATGCTGTGTCAGTCGTCCCAAGAATCATTTCTTCTTTGATTTCTTCACATTTTTTGTGCAGCCCTTTCATGTTAGCTTCTCTGCACTTCCTATTCATTTTATCCTTAAGTGACATATTTCTCAATTACTGAATTTTCCTGAATATTTTTGAATTTCTTTCTTTGATTGATCAACTGAAGGTTTTCCTATATTTTCCATGGTTTCTTCGCAGTTAGCTTCTTTGTACCTACGCTTTTCTTTCCAACTTCTGTTACTGTCGTTGTTAAAGATATCCATTCCTCTTCAACTGAACTACCTATTGAGCTGCTTATTATTGCAGTATCTGTAGCCTCAGAGAACATAAATCTCATCGCTTCTTTCCTTAGTACTACTGTATTCCACTTCTTTGTACATAGATGGCCCCTTAAGAGTCTCGTAAAATTCAGCCTACTCTTCATCACTGCTAAATTGTTATGGGTCTACACCTACTCCTGGGTATGCTTTACAGCCCAGTATCAGATTTCAAAATGTTTGCCTGACAATAATATGGTGTGACTTTAAACTTCCCATATTACGGTCCTTTTCAAAGTATACCCCCTCGTCTAGTGATTTTTGAACAGACTATACCAGCTATTACTAGAATAAATTTACTGTAGAGCTTAACTAGCCTTTCTTCTCTCCTATTCCTATTATCAAGTACATATTCTCGTGTAACCCTTTCTTCTACTCCTTCCCCTACAATTGCATTTCAGTCCCTCCATGACTATTACATAGTACTGAATTACCTGTTCAATATCCTCACTTTTACTCTCTGCACCTAAACTTGCGACATCATCATGTATACCTGAACTATGCATGTTGATGGTTTGCTTTTCTCACGAGAACATATCTATACTCACTTTCTGCCCTGCCTTTCTATTGATACTGAATCCTACTGCTGTTGCTACTACCCTATTCTCATGTTACCAGAAATCCATTTCTTATTTTCTGGCTTCCGAACCACATTCGAACTCCTCACTTTCCAGCTCCCGAATCATAGATTGTTATCCTTTCGTTGGGTACTCGACCTTTTTCTTGTGGTCACCTCCCTCTTGGGCCACCTCGCCTGGAGGTTTGAATGGGGGACTACTTTTTTGCCAATGGAGAGACCATTATGGCTCTTGTTGAATCACATGCCACATGTCATGTTGATGCACGTTATGCATATTTACACAGTGGTTTACATTGCCTTCTGTGTCCTCACGTTGTTGATCATTGCCAATTCTTCCTCATTTCGGAGCAGTTTCAGACCTCAAGAGAGAGTGCCCTGAACCTGTCGACCCCTCCGCCCTCTTTGGAAAGGCTGTTGGCTGAAAGAGGGTGACACCTGATGCTGGAAGTCTTCAGACACCAATGCTGATTATTCTTATTCAAAATTCAAGTGATGGTGAGGTTCAAACCTGGGACTGAGGATATTCCTGATTACTAAAAAAGATGCTACCCCTGGGTGACTCCCTGAGATATCCAGTAAAGCAGGAGCTATGAGTGGAATCCTATGAGGTTTTCTGCTACTGGGATACAGCACATTATATTCGCTCTCCACCTACAGGTGTACGACATATCTCTCACAACGTCAGTATTGATGTGACGTTTTCATCCAGCTATCATTTGTTGCCTCTGTCACTCGGATACATATGCTCCATACAAGAATATTTTGTTTCCTTTTCAATTAAAAAAAAATCCCTAGTCAATAGACAACAGGTTACTTCACAAGTTGTAAACGTTGTCCATCAGATAAAATTGCATACACTGCGTAACCCATTTTTTTCTTTTAATGGTGGCCTCTACTGCAAACTGCTCAAAACGAAAATTGTTGTTTAAGAAACACATCACCACTGCTGTCTTTTCAATGAATCGAATTGTGGAGACATTACATGCATATATACAGTTCTATTTGCTTTACTCGAATGCAGATTTTGAATATACTCTCGATAACTTTTATAGCATAGTTCTTGCAATTCTTGTCCATCTTCATTCCCTCGGGCTTCACATCAAACAGCGCCTGCATATCCAGGACCGTATAGTTTCAACAGTAAGTTGATACCCCAACTTATCAGTTTGTTTCTCTCTCTCTCTCTCTCTCTCTCTCTCTCTCTCTCTCTCTCTCTCTCTCTCTCTCTCTCTCCCCCTCCAGTGATATAATTCAGCATCCATATATCAGTTTTCCAATTACCTCACAACCAAAAGTAGCAGCCAGTTGACTTTAACTGCTTCTAAATTCTGTCTGATAGTTGTTCTGTCAGGGCAGCAAAATTGTTGGCCCTTATGTTTGGGATTTGGTTTATGCTTCATTGTGAACAATTTGTTGTTTTGCATCTTAAGCTACGCCAATGGGGAATATGGCAGAAGTAGTGTAGAAAAAGATCAGTTAATTGGTGGCACAGTCACGTTAAGTGACAGGCAGGTGTTGTTGGCACTGTGTGTTGTGTTGCCCCGGTGGACAGTCCCTCAGCTGCACCGCCTGCAGTGAGCCCCTGTGTGAATACGCCCACCCACACAGTGTTTCTCTGCGCAGCTCGCCGACCGCCACAGGGGGCGGGTCCACCCCCAACTCTGACCGTCAACCCCACAGCCGGACTCCTGCTGCAGCTGCGCCTCCCACGTCTGCCCGACACACCCCTCCACCTGATGACGCAGCCGTCTCTCGCTTCCGGTGAGTTGTGTTGCCACACGTGCCCAAGTCTTACCCTCACAGTACTGCTTATTTTGGCATTAACCAGCCAATATAGTAAATAAAATAAAATACAGATTCCTTCAGTTTTTGGATAGAGGTTACAGTTGCCATTAAACATTACTCCTTTCTCACTTTTTTGGCTATGATATTTTGAAGATTGAGCACATATGCAGCAGATTTCTCGTTCTCTGTATTTGCAGTGAGAATTACGTTCAGTTCAGAGTCACTCAACTGTAGTTACGTAGGAAGTGTCCCATACAAATCATACCCATTTCCAAAGATTCTTTATATATTGATGTGTGGAATCTAGATTTTGTTTTGAGTGATGATTGTGTGTCTTACAAATTGATTCTGAATTAAATGGGTATGGAAACGGGATTTTTCACACAATTCCACTCAACAAAACCTATGTGAATGGTTGTAGATATAAGTTATTGAAGACACTCGGGAAGAAATGGCGAAAGAAAGGTAAACAGAAATACAAGTGAGAATGACAAAGTTAATATTTAGTACTGGAATGAGGATACAGCTTGTTTTGGGTATGTCTTAAAATGTAATTCGAATATTCCTTAAATGGTTCCCTGGTCAGTTACATCTGTAGTGACTGTTGAAAATCTGTGCCGCACTGTAACAGGAACCCAGATTTGCTGCTTATTGCAGGCAGTCTCCTTGAGCAGTCGGCTGCCTGAGCACACCTCCACTTTTGACTCAGCGTCTCATCGACACTTGCACTAGAGTTTATCCCGGGGGACTTTTGGGAAGAGTAGCAAAAGGGAAATCGAATCGGTGGATGTTACCCTACTGCAGAGGATGTACATGAGAACCTCTGGTGGTAGTGTTAGCAAATCATGGGTAAAAAAAATCATCCACAATGGTAATTCCATCTACGCCAGCAAACGCACTCAGGTGGTCTAATGGTTGAGGTATCTGAAGTCAGAAATGCAGTGGGTGTGGCTAAGTGGAGATGCGTACAGCACTGTATGGATCGTCAGTTGTAAACAAATTCCTGCAACTGATGGATGATAGAGGTCACCAGGTGTGATGAGTAGTGGTTTTGATTCACCGAGGAGTAATTTTGTGTAATTCCATGGTATAGCTAACTTTTATTTTTAGAAATGAGCAACCGACGTGGGCAAAGATAGTTGGTCCTACTGAAAAAAAAAAAAAAAATATATATATATATATATATATTTAAAAAGAAAGATGATGAGACTTACCAAACAAAAGCGCTGGCAGGTCGATAGACACACAAACATACACACAAAATTCTAGCTTTCGCAACCAACGGTTGCCTCGTCAGGAAAGAGGGAATTCCCTCTTTCCTGACGAGGCAACCGTTGGTTGCGGAAGCTAGAATTTTGTGTGTATGTTTGTGTGTCTATCGACCTGCCAGCGCTTTTGTTTGGTAAGTCTCATCATCTTTCTTTTTAAATATATTTTTTTCCCACGTGGAATGTTTCCCATATATATAACCAACGGCAGAGTTTCCACAATGATGGTGGTGCCACTACAGCGGAGTTACTAAATACAGTTTTCCTTAATTCCTTCACGAAAAAAGGGAAAACAACTATTCAAGAATTCGAAACCAGAACAGCTGTTAGCATGAGTGACATAAAAGTATATATTTTAGGTGTTGTGAAACAACTCAAATCACTTAAGAAAGGCAAGTCTTCTGGTCCAGAAGGAATACGGATCAGGTTCCTTTCAGAGTATGCAGACACAATAGTGCCTTTCTTAGCAATCATATACAACCGTTCACTTGGCGAAAGGTCTGTTCGTAAAGACTGGAAAGTAGCACAGGTCACACCAATACTCAAGAAAGGAAATAGGAGTAACCTATTGAATTACAGACACACATTACTGACCTCAATTTGCAGTAGGATTTTGGAGAATATACTGTACTCGAACATTATGACTCACCTTGAAGAAAATGACTTATTGATACATAACCAACACTGATTCAGAAAATATCGTTCTTGTGCAACACAGATTTTTATTCCCATGAAATAATGAGTGCTGTCGACAAGGGATCTAAGATCGATTCCATATTCCTAGATTTCCAGAAGGGTTTTGATACCATTCCTAACAAGAGACTATTACGTGGTGTATACGGCCCGGAAGATACGGGAAAGCCCCAGGAATTTTTTCATCCACAAGAAAACCGGGAAAAACAAGGGAATTTTCTAGAATCCCGGGAGTTTTTCATTGATTTAGTTTTCAGTTAATTTTTTGTCATTTTGACTGGTAATAACCGATACTCTAACAAAGGACGTTACTGTATCCCGCTACTGCAGAATAATACTGCAGCAACAAACGACGGAATGAAATTTAAATTGCAAAGGAAATGCTTCATATATAAACAAAAAAACACAGTGCTCATACAAGTGTCTGCCAACAGCAAAATGTGTGAAAGGCTGTAGGAAGACAATGCAGTGCTTCGTAACAACAAATTACCTCCGATGAGCGTTAAGTCACAACTGTTTACATTAGATTCATTTAAGCAGTTACGAGCGGAATCACGCGCATGCGCAGTTGAGTCGCGTCTGAGTACAGGGTTATTACAAATGATTGAAGCGATTTCACAGCTCTACAGTAACCTTATTATTTGAGATATTTTCACAATGCTTTGCACACACATACAAAAACTCAAAGTTTTATTAGGCATTCACAAATGTTCGATATGCGCCCCTTTAGTGATTAGGCAAACATCAAGCCGATAATAAAGTTCCTCCCACACTCGGCGCAGCATGTCCCCATCAATGAGTTCGAAAGCATCGTTGATGCGAGCTCGAATGCGTGAGGATTGTCTACCTCCCAAATTCGCACATTGTGTCTGTTCACTTCACCATTAAGAAAAAAATGTTGCTTCATGACTGAAAACAAGTTTCGCACTGAACGCATCCTCTTCCATGAGCTGTTGCAACCGCGCCGAAAATTCAAAGCGTTTGACTTTGCCATCGTGTGTCAGGGCTTGTAGCAATTGTAAACGGTAAGGCTTCTGCTTTAGCCTTTTCCGTAAGATTTTCCAAACTGTCGGCTGTGGTACGTTTAGCTCCCTGCTTGCTTTATTCGTCGACTTCCGCGGGCTACGCGTGAAACTTGTCCGCACACATTCTACCGTTTCTTCGCTCACTGCACGCCGACCCATCGATTTCCCCTTACAGAGGCATCCAGAAGCTGTAAACTGTGCATACCATCGCCGAATGGAGTTAGCAGTTGGTGGATCTTTGTTGAACTTCGTCCTGAAGTGTCGTTGCACTGTTATGACTGACTGATGTGAGTGCATTTCAAGCACGACATACGCTTTCTCGGCTCCTGTCGCCATTTTGTCTCACTGCGCTCTCGAGCGCTCTGGCGGCAGAAACCTGAAGTGCGGCTTCAGCCGAACAAAACTTTACGAGTTTTTCTACGTATCTGTAGTGTGTCGTGACCGTATGTCATGAATGGACCTACAGTGAATTTATGAAATCGCTTCAATCATTTGTAATAGCCCTGTATTTAAAAAAAATTAATGCAGATCGATTTAAAAATGCACTGGATGTGGTGTATTTCTCAAATTATTAAACTGAACTTGAAACACAATAACTCCACACATTAGAAAGCAATCACAACTATTTTTATGGCTGCTTAATAGTCTTTTCATAATAAATTAGCCCACACGGAATTAAATTCACTAGGATAGGATTCTCAAGGTTTGTGATTTGGGATAATCACAGGTGTAATATAGAGCGTTTAGCAGCACCATGATTGTTATTAAAATCAACCAAATTTCACAAATACCTAGTTCATTTACAGTGCCAAAAGTAAACAATTTGGTGGAAGGCTGGTGGCACTGGTGGCTGTTAACATGGCAGTGATGTAGTCATGGCAGTACTGTTGGCCTCGCCCTGTTATAGATCTTCTGAATTATATTTTTGCAGGGCCAAAAACAATGCCATGATAATGGTATCACCAAATGCAGCATCTGAGGTCCATATATAACACTCTTAAGTTCCTCTGCCTCAACACTCCAAGAATATGAACTACAATGTTCTGCTACTGCTAGTGAGATGTTAACCACAGCACTGGTCAGGCTCGATTCCTTACCCGTTGCAAAGGACACATTTCAGCTTGCGCTAACCACTCCTTTTCCATTCAGCCAGGCTACTTCCGTAGCTGTAGGGCTTCCCCACATCTTTTACATTCAACCCTGCGTTCCCTAACTATGGACCAAGTCATTTACAGTACATTATATAACAATCATTCCAGTAGTTATTTACGTTCATAAGCATAAATTGAACATTGTTCAAAAAGTTCACATAACTGAAATATGTATACATTGTCTAAGAATTTCCGTGACAGGTAAAACACTCTGCATATGACAGATACAGCACTCTACATAAGCAACTCTACAAATAGAAATATCAATACAAAGTAGGTCAAAAATGGATGTTACATATGCCCCAGGGTTCACTGAAGATTCCTGCTAGGCAAACATCAATACCAAGCAGTCGAAAATAATAATCACTTCATCCAGAGCTGAGCATGAAAAGAATACATTGCAAAACACATTAAAACACTACACACTCTATACATGTAATTACCAAAACAAGGCATAAGCAACATTATTCAATTATGTTCATCTGTCACAACTGACTCTCATTTTGTGAAACAGTAAGTTGAGTAGTAAGCAAAATTTATCTGTATTGCCAAGAATATTGAGTAGCATTTTGTAAGCATTAAAGAAATGTAGGTATACACATACAAGTATACCCCCTACATATATCACAAGCAATCTGACATTGTACATGCAACACATCCTATAGCATGATTTTGAAGTTACAAAGGAGGAAACTATCAATGCTGATTCTAATAATAGTAGTCCATTCTTTGATATTTACATAAACAAACAGATTTAAACTGTAATTACTATTCTTTTCTTACTGCCTTTATTTGAAACACAGTCCCTCTTTGAAAACTGTAGCAAAACACATACAACACTAACAGATATGAAATTAAAATAATTTTGCTACCTGCAATAGCATCTTGCACTGCATTTGACAACATTAACAAATTACATATCACATTAATCAATTGGCTGCCCATTTTGGGTTTCGGCAGTCTATTATAAACAGTTTTTTTTCCCCACTTTGGCAAGTCATCTATGCTGCCCATTCTGTATTTGAGGCATTCCACATTTCTTTTCAATTTGGCAACATTTGCTTGTAGCCCTTTCAGTACAGGGTTTCACATATTTTACAACAGGTTTTAGAATGTGAAACTTCTAAGATAGTAACAGCAATTTTACATAGGTAACAACATTTTTATAAGAACATAAATTACAGTTAAAAACAGTATAGTAGCTTCATAAGATACATACATTATTTCATCTACAGCATAATATACATTTTTAGTCTGGTATGATTTCTTCATTTATTCATTCCTAGGTACATACAGTTTGAGATCCACTACATTATGGGCATCAAGGAGCTTCTTCGACTCTGGGTAGATTAAATAGTAGGCATTGTTGTGAGGTGTCTTGTACTGTGAATGGCCCGTTATATATACATAAATTTAGAAATTTCGTGGTTAAGTTCACTTGATTATTCATGGGTCTTCAGAAGAACATAGTTTCCAATTTTGAACACAGCAAACTTCAGGTTGCTACTGTGCCTTTTAGATCTCGTTTCGGCTTTGTTTTTTCTTTTACCGATTCTTTCTTCTGGGCTAATCCCAAATCTGTAAATGGTGGGAACTCTAGTTTTTCTCAATTAAACATTTGCTCTTAGTATTGAGCAGAATTTCCCCAGGAGTCAACTCAGTAAACCCATGAGGCAAGGTCTTCATTAAACTCTCAAATTCACATACAAATCTGCCCTACGCTCTGTGACAATAGATCCTACATAACCATGCTATTTCTCTCATATACCGTTCAACAGGGTTGCTGCCTGGATAGTAGGCTGAAATATATTTAGTTTCTACACCATTCTGCTCCATGCCATCTTTCCAGGTTTTGGAATTAAATTGGGGCCATTATTGGGCAGTACTGCACTGGGTTTTCCAATGGTTCTCAAATACTGAATCATCCTATCGAATACTGACATTGCTGTCACCATTTTCAGGAGATACAATTTTATAAATTTAGAAAATACTTCCAAAATCACTAAAATACATTTACATTACCAGAAGTTGTGGGGAGGGGTCCATACAGGTCCACAGACAGTAAATCCATGGTATCTTTAGGTAGCGTGTTCTGCATTGGGCCTTGATTAGTTCTATTGGTTACCTTAGCTCCCTGGCAGATGTCACAAGACCTAATACGTTCAGTTACCTTTCGACGCGTACTATTGGCAATCACTGAAACACTAGCCAATTTATCTAGACACTCTTTTGGCCCAATGTGAGTGAAAATAATCTGACATCTGTATCAAATTGGGTAGGACAACACACCATCCATTCTTCAGTAATGAAGCCTCTCCTCTTATACAAGATACTTCTAAAAATCAAAATTTACTTATACAGATTTCTAATTTGGTTGCTCATTTTGATGATATCGCATGCTTTTGCAAATCTGTTCAAATTCATTTTTGCCTGATCTTCTTCATGTAATTTGGAAAGTTCCATCTCCATTGCATTCCTTGAGTACTTCATCAGTACCATTGGGACAATTCATTGCCACATAATTTTTTCTACCCTTTACATAGCAGAGTTCATAATTAAATAGTTGCAGGTATAAAGCCCATTGGGTGAGCCTGCCATTTAGAAGGCAACAATCTTTAAGGAATGTTTGAGCTTTGTGGTCAATGTGTGATGATCTTAAAACCCCACCAATCTGTAAATTTCTTTAGGTCCCATAATATGGCCAAGGCTACCTCCTCTGATATAGTTTAGTTCCTATCTCCTGGAAAATTTCAATACCAATCCCATAGGTGCTACTGTCAGTATTCATATTGAAAGTCTCTGACAGTACTGGGTGATGTAAAACATTATCATGTCAAAGTTTAATCTTAAGATTCACAATCCTGTCCAAACAAAAGCACTAAATCTTTTTATAGGTTGTTCAAGTGTGGATTGTTGAAGGGTTTCCCCTTAACAAATTTTCTGTAAAATCCATACCAACCTATAAAGGCTTACAACTGTTTCCTAATTTTAGGTGGGGTAAATTTTTCTAAGGCACGTAACTTTCTCCAGGTCCTTATTAATGCCGGTATTAGTAATTATATGGCTCAAGAATTTAATTTCTAATTTTACAAGTTCACATTTCTATAATTTTAATGTGATGCCTCCTGCCTGAAGAGCAACAGTTTGGAGCTTTTTTTGCCAGTTTTCATTGGAGATAAATAAATCATCTACATAAATAGTTAACCTGGAACTCAACTCCTCCCCTAACACTAAGTCCAGAGCTCTAATAAACACTGCCAGATAGGTATTCAGTCCAAATGGAACTACTTTGTATCGATAACATTTCCCGGTAAACAGGATTGCTTTATATTCATGCGATTCTAGACTTAATGGGATTTGCCAATAGCCAGCAGTCACGTTGAAGCTGGTTAAATACCTCATTATGAAATTTTTTCAACATTTTGTCCAAATTTTCAGGCCTGTCCACCTCTCTTTTTGCTTTGTTTAGAGTTTGTGCATCAATGGCAACATGTACTCCTCCATCCCTGTTTACAATGATAAGTGGACTGATATATTCGCTGTTACTGTGTTATATCACTCCTCATTCCATAATCTTACCTGTTTCATTCTGCACGGCCTGTTGTTTAGAAAAAGGTACCGAATACGGTTGCACAAAGAATGGATCATGATCCAGAGTTGCAATACAGTATCCAAAATTTTGAGCCAGTCCGGGTTAGCGGAAAATGATCTACTGTCGCTTTCTAAGATAGTAATAAATTCCGCTTTCTCAGGGCCGGCCAGAAATTCTGCACGCGTGCGGTGCTCCTGCACATGTGCAACTTCTGGGTCACAGCGTGCATGCCGCAGCCATCAGCATTCATGTAGTGCAAGTTTCTATGCACAGATGTCGCTTTATCCACTTGCTAGGGTACTCTGTACCAGCGCATTCTAGTGCTCTTTCCACAGCTTGCAAGCCAACCATGGGAAGGTATTTCGTGTATTAAAACATTTAAAATACTGTCAGTCTACTCATTGAGACGTCTATTTTTATGTTACCAGTTTAACCCAGTAAGACAAGAAATACAGTTAACAACTGTGGGTTTCTATTAAGGCAGCTTGACTGACGGCACGCAAATACGCGTAATGTTTTTGATCTAGTATTTAAGAAAGAGAGCAGTTAGTGACTTACAGCGAACCTTATTGATGATTTTAAATAACATTAAACTAATGCAAGGTTTCCTATAACTAATTCTCGGTGCCCTCAGTTACACCCACATAATTTCTGTCTCACTGACCTCTGAACAGAATGATAACCGCAGACCTCTCGAACACCTACTATTTCAATACTATTATCAGTTCCGTCTAAAATCTGCATAATAACAGACAATTAGATGAAGGTTATTGTTTATCGACCTCAGCTGAGCGTAGCCAGGGTGTATACATGGACAAGGAAAAAAAATTCCCGGATTTTTCCCGGATCTTCCGGTTAAAAATACATTTTCTCCCGGGTGAAAATACAGTTTTTCCGTGTTAAGTAACAGTATACTTTCCGTCTGAACTGTTATACTTATCAACCCTTTGAATGGATATAGTTTTATACAGCAGTGTAGAAATTCTCGGCACTTTAGAAAAAGAAACTCAGGGGAAAAAACGCGTCTCGGAAAGATCTTTGACGCGCACCAACATGTACGCTGCATATTTTCGTATTACGAAAGTATATATTCGAATTCCACCAACAGGAAAAGAGAATGGTTTAAGTTAATATACGTAGTGTTGCTACATGAAAAGAAAAGCTTTCGCACACAGTATTTGTCGCTAAGATTAAAAGCTACAAGAGATACTAAGTTTTCACATATAATGTTAATCTGAAACTTCCTGGCAGATTAAAACTGTGTGCACGACCGAGACTCGAACTCGGGACCTTTGCCTTTCGCGGGCAAGTGCTCTACCAGCTTCTGTAAAGTTTGGAAGGTAGGAGACGAGGTACTGGCAGAAGTAAAGCTGTGAGTACCGGGCGTGAGTCGTGCTTCGGTAGCTCAGTTGGTAGAGCACTTGCCCGCGAAAGGCAAAGGTCCCGAGTTCGAGTCTCGGTCGGGCACACAGTTTTAATCTGCCAGGAAGTTTCATATCAGCGCACACTCCGCTGCAGAGTGAAAATCTCATTCTATAATGTTAATCTGTTTAGCGTATGTTACACTTTAACATACATCACACAAATACGCCAGAAAAATTTTTAATACCGACATAAATCTCTTATCTTCTGGGCTCGAAATTCTTCTAAATGGCTCGTCATCAAAGAGTTGATTTTTAAAAAAAGAGCAAACGCTCTGTGATTCAAGAAATTCATCGTACATTCTCGCACATAGTTCATCTTGCGTAAAAGACAAATTTACTTTGATAATAACACTTTTCGAACAACAGTTCGCAATACTTTCCCGCGACCTGTTAGATTCATCTCAGCAGTTGCCAGACAGCGCTAGAAAGGAGGCGTCACCCCGTATGTTCGTACGTGTAAAACTTTAAAAGATCTTACATTATGTCATAAAAGAAACAAGACATCAGAGGATACTCCAAGACCGTCGGAATTTCGTGAACCATACTAAAATGCATAGTTCGCCTTAAAGCGCACATTCTTATCTCCAGATTTCCAACGATGTAAGCCTCGATCTGATATTAAGCTTTTCGGTATGGTTTTCGGGACGTAAATTTTCTTGGAGTGCCAATACTGTGTTATCTCAGGTTTGGTTCTTTATTATGGAATAATGCCATACGTGCTAGAAGATGAAAAGTGCACTTTAAATGCAGCGAACAGTTGAAACTAGCCAATAGTGTGGAATTAAACACTTCGTTTCAAATAAATTTACTGCCTCAGCAGGAAAGGTTAATAAAAAGCCAAATTTCTTTAGCAAACTGACAAAAATGACTTCATTGTTCTTCAAGGCGATTAATGCTTGACTGTCAGAAAGGTAGAAATAAAATAAAATCCGAAACTAGTAACATATTTTAGCCTTCCGTAATTATGTGAATGTATTTTAATTCACTTGATAGCGCACAGCCACCGAAATCCGCCTTGTTTTCATTGGACGTGAGAGCAATAAACGAAGAGGAAACAGAAAAATCACTAAATGTAAACACGGGTCAGTGGAGACTAACCCCCCACCACCACCAACTATAACTCAGACTGTTCTGCACATCAGAACGTTAAAAATTAAAAAAAGACTTTTCAAAAATAAGTTCATTTTTTAGCGCACATCTTTCTGAATAGTCATACATAAAAAAATAATTATCGAGGAAATGTAAGACATGTTATTTGGTCTTACGTGTGCCGAAGTGCAGTGCCACGCTCTTCACACAGCATTCTTCTATCGCACGTCACTGTATTTCGCTCTGTGGAATTGAAATGTGTATATTTTGTAAAATTCAAATGGTTCAAATGGCTCTGAGCACTATGGGACTCAACTTCTGAGGTCATTAGTCCCCTAGAACTTAGAACTAGTGAAACATAACTAACCTAAGGACATCACAAACATCCATGCCCGAGGCAGGATTCGAACCTGCGACCGTAGCAGTCTTGCGGTTCCAGACTGCAGCGCCTTTAACAGCACGGCCACTTCGGCCGGCTATATTTTGTAATGGACGCCATAAAACTATTTAAGGACAGTGGAAATTAAAATGTCCTGTAGTGCCTCTCCTGCTCCCAGTCGGCCGGTATGACATCCTGCCCCTCTTTTTCTTTTCTTTTTTTTTTAAAAAGAATCGCAATTAATACTGGATGGGATTATTTGTAACCGGCAGAACAAGAACTCTTCAGAAAATCTGGACTCTCTATTGCCTATTAGCTAATAAACTGCTTTCCTGTGTGACATAAAATTAAATATAGGATACCTAAAACCAGTAAAGACAAGAGACAGGCAAGACAGTACACATTTCTTCAATCCTTAGGTCCTAGCGATTTTTCTCTCTAAACTTGCTACAGCTTTCCTTTCTGTGAAAGAACTATTACCTTATCAAAGTTCGTCAAACGTTTTGCTACACGAAAAATCGAAATGTCGTCGTCTAATACTGAAAAAGCTGTTAATACAAAAAGTACCCACTGGTGTGGTTTCTCGATCTGATTACGTCTATTTTGTCACTGTATGTTGGATAAAACAAAATAGGCCTTTCTAATATTACGGCAATTGTAACACACACCAAATAAGCTAGACTGTTTTGGCAATAATGATAATTTTTATAGTACGACAATATAATTCACGAAGTACCAATACGAAATACTATTTGGTCTACTACAGTCAAAAAGCTTCATGTTAGGAAATAGTTTGTTATGCACTAGACTGAAAAGTAGTATAAATTTGGAATCATCATATTCTTCCATAATTTGTGTGATGTCCCCGTTTCTTCTCCTTCCTCGTTCTAATAAACAATCTTATCCCTAATTCTGTAACTATTCCTATCACTGCCAAAATTAATTCTCCGGCTAACTTTACTAACCCTGCCACAATCACCGGTTTAATTATCCAGCGATTATTCTCTGGTCAGGCGTGGTCGTACAACGCGTTTTCCGCGCAACTCCCAGAATGGAACTTAAGCAGCTGCTAGCTGGAGACAACAACTGGCCCTGTCTAATGTAGCGATCTGGCCAACTATTTTCTGTCAGAATTTCACTTTCTTGGATACACCAAGAAGATAATACATGATCTTTCTTACCTGTTAGTCGTTTATTTCCACTCTGGTAGTCTGAATGTATGGATTTCGATAGTAATTATAACAACGCTAAACATTTGCAAACCGAATCAACCACATAAACAAGCAGCAGCTGGCATTCACCGGTTCGGCTTTATTACGCTCAGCTCTATCGCCCCGTCCCGTTTTGTCTGCAGTAAAGTTCATCTCTAGATTCGACGAAGATTCCCCTGGCAGAGACATCACGTACACTATGCACGCATTCCAAAATCAACTTGTAATTCATTCAGAAATCAACTTAGAAGGTGTTCAAAAATGTCCAAAAACCAGCAGGGGTGCGTTTCAAAATTAGATGAATAATAGATAGACCGATGTGCACTGGATGCTAGGAGCTTTGTGAAACAAGTTTTTTTTCCCTCAAGAATATGAATTTGCCACGTGCCTCCGAAATTTCCGACCGGTTCAGATACCCCGGTTTGCCCCTCCCAGATCCGGGCCTGCAGCGCACGCGTGAATATAGCAGCTTGGACGCACCAGTAATATGTTTCCGGATACCCCATGTGGCTGGTTGCTGCTACTGCCGCTTACACAGCCAACAGCCACATTTCTGTAGCCAGCAGCGGGAGAAGAATCTAATGTAAACAGTTGTGACTTCACGCTCATCGGAGGCAATTGTTGTTATGAAGCATTGCATAGTCTTCCTAAAGCCTATGACACATTTTTCTGTTGGCAGACGCTTGTACGTGCACTGTCTTCTTTTATATGGCGCCTTTCCTTTGCAATTTAAGTTTTATTTTCGTTTTTTTCTCTCGTTCATGTTTTAATGCTGTAGTATTATTCTGCAGTAGCGGGATACAGTAATATCCTTTGTTAGAGTATCGGTTCTTACCAGTCAAAATTACAAAAATTTAACTGAAAACTAAAACAACGAAAAATTCCCGGAATTCTAAAAAATTTCCGGGTTTTTCCCGGTTTTCTCCCGGATGAAAAAATTCCCGGGTTTTTCCCGGATCTCCCGGTTGTCCCGGGCCGTATACACCCTGGTAGCCATTCACACATTAAAAAAAACCGTAAATGTAAGTATACATTGGAACAATCGGTTTAATGAGCAATTTTCCTGATAATAATATACCATGGAGCAGAATGATGCAATAATGCAGTGTTAGTAAACAATAATTTTTTATTCTGAAAGTAATAAATCCAAACACATTTATCACTGGTCATGAGAAATGATATAGTTAATATCGGGCATAAAAGATCAGCTCATTGACGAACGCAAGCAGTTGTGAAGATTTTCATCACTTATGCTTGATATAAACCTTGATTTATTCATTTTTATGACTCAGAAAAACCTTTCATAAACATATGTCAACCCGAACATGGACATAAGTCTTGCGGCATCTTTGTGCAGGTGTGGAAATTCTTGTTGTGAAAAATTTTCGTAGATTCTTTTGAACTTTGCACTTCAAAGAACTTGTCCTTCAGTCTTGTATTGCACTGTAGGTCGATCAGTTCCATCTGTAGATCATTTGGAGCATCTTCAACTGACGACGAGAACGGTCGGGCAAAGAGGCGAATGGCAGGAGGCAAACTCGTATCATCTGCAAATTGTGCTCGAAATTGTTCCTTAATTTTTCCAATTATTGAAACGTATTCTTGAAATCTAGCACTTCCATGGACCAGTCCAGGAGTCGGGAAATGTGCAGTGTTTTCTGTCATTTGCTGGCGCTCCCAAAGCGCAAGCTTCCTTTCAAAGGCATTTACTTTTTCCACCATGTGAGAAATTAAATTATTTTCACCTTGCAAACTGACGTTCAGGCTGTTCATGTGAGACGTAATGTCCACAAGAAATGCAAGGTCTGATATCCAACAAGGGTCTTCCAACATAGGTTCACTTTTTCCCTTCTCATGTAAGAATGTTACTATGACCAAACGTAGATCAAAAAATATTTTCAGCATTTTACCTCAACTGATCCAGCGTACTTCAGTATAGTAAGCTATGTCACCGTACTCCGCTCCTAATTCCTCAAAGAACCGCCGAAACTGGCGATTCTTATGCCCATGTGTCTTCAGGTAGTTTACAGTATGCACAACAATTTGCATCACGTTTGCTAATGTTACTGATTTTGCACAAAGCGCCTCTCGATGCAGAATGCAGTGAATTCCGTACGTCTCATTTGTGCGCCCTAGCTTTTGGCGCATCCGTGCTATCAGTCCTCTCCGGTAGCCTTGCATTGATGGTGCTCCATCTGTGGTCACTGAGCCTCACCGCCGGTCGGGGTGGCCGAGCGGTTCTAGGCGCTACAGCCTGGAACCGCGCGACCACTACGGTCGCAGGTTCGAATCCTGCCTCGGGCATGGATGTGTGTGATGTCCTTAGGTTAGTTAGGTTTAAGTAGTTATAGGGGACTGATGACCACAGAAGTTAAGTCCCATAGTGCTCAGAGCCATTTGAACCATTTGAGACTCACCTATTCTAATCCATACCGACACCATCAATCGCTTGATCGACAGCTTGGAGTAAGTCCGCACCTGTAGTAGTCCCTTTCAAAGGTACTAAGTCCAAAGTGTCCTATGTTCCACAAAGTGCGTTATCGACACCTCGTATGTATATCACAACTTGGGCTGTATCTGTAAGATCTGTTGCTTCATCGAGCGCAATAAAACTAACGAAAATTAATTACAGGTTTCTTGACACTTTAGAAGAAATCAAGGCCTAAACCAGATAGTGATATTCGTCACTTGATCGTATTTGTTTTTCAAAGATTAAATTGTCTCTCGTTTCTTCATGTTCTGAATCGCATAATCGAAAATGGAGTTCACATGACGCTTCTTCTGTGGAAGTTGGAGTATGTATCATAGTAATTATTTATGCGTAGTAGCTTGTGATGCCGGTCGGAGATGTACGTCCAAAAATCTCCTTTGCTTCTTTCTTTACTGGACAGCAGGTAAAATACCGCGTGTCCCTTCAACCAGTTGACGGCATTTTTCTTTGAGGTGGGGTATAATTCTTCTTCCGGGTATAAAAGGCACGTTGGCGTCTTCAAATACGGCGGTTTTCTCTGGATAGTTGCTAATTTTTTTCTGATTGACAACCATATATTATTTGCATTTCCACAGACAAATTGATGCTCATCTGTGTCAATCAGGTTGCAAGTGGTATGCGAAGGGGAATCAGCCAGATGAATGGAATGTAGTCTGGAGTTCGTTGAAAATTTCCTATTCACAAAATAATACCACAATGACTAGGCCAAACGGCGGCTCGACACTGGACCAACATTTTATACTGATAAGGAACCTGAGAAACTTTGCACCGATTTTTCACGGGATTTTCCGAGTAGTGCGCCCTAATATTTTAACCATGTGAGGTGTTAGGGGTCCTCTTTCACCACGCAAAATTTCGAACAAATCCCCGACCCCGTGGTCGTGCCGTCTCCTTGTGAGTTATGGTGGGGAGGTGGCTGATCTCCACGTGGCCTGCGTTTACGTTTAGTGGTTTTGCTGTCTCCTCCTCGTTTATTGCTGTAACATCAAACGTAAACAAAATTGATCTCTGTGGCCGGGAGCTATCAAGCGAAGTAAAATACATTGATATGAGTACAGTAGACTAAAATACACTCCTGGAAATGGAAAAAAGAACACATTGACACCGGTGTGTCAGACCCACCATACTTGCTCCGGACACTGCGAGAGGGCTGTACAAGCAATGATCACACGCACGGCACAGCGGACACACCAGGAACCGCGGTGTTGGCCGTCGAATGGCGCTAGCTGCGCAGCATTTGTGCACCGCCGCCGTCAGTGTCAGCCAGTTTGCCGTGGCATACGGAGCTCCATCGCAGTCTTTAACACTGGTAGCATGCCGCGACAGCGTGGACGTGAACCGTATGTGCAGTTGACGGACTCTGAGCGAGGGCGTATAGTGGGCATGCGGGAGGCCGGGTGGACGTACCGCCGAATTGCTCAACACGTGGGGCGTGAGGTCTCCACAGTACATCGATGTTGTCGCCAGTGGTCGGCGGAAGGTGCACGTGCCCGTCGACCTGGGACCGGACCGCAGCGATGCACGGATGCACGCCAAGACCGTAGGATCCTACGCAGTGCCGTAGGGGACCGCACCGCCAATTCCCAGCAAATTAGGGACACTGTTGCTCCTGGGGTATCGGCGAGGACCATTCGCAACCGTCTCCATGAAGCTGGGCTACGGTCTCGCACACCGTTAGGCTGTCTTCCGCTCACGCCCCAACATCGTGCAGCCCGCCTCCAGTGGTGTCGCGACGGGCGTGAATGGAGGGACGAATGGAGACGTGTCGTCTTCAGCGATGAGACTCGCTTCTGCCTTGGTGCCAATGATGGTCGTATGCGTGTCTGGCGCCGTGCAGGTGAGCGCCACAATCAGGACTGCATACGACCGAGGCACACAGGGCCAACACCCGGCATCATGGTGTGGGGAGCGATCTCCTACACTGACCGTACACCACTGGTGATCGTCGAGGGGACACTGAATAGTGCACGGTACATCCAAACCGTCATCGAACCCATCGTTCTACCATTCCTAGACCGGCAAGGGAACTTGCTGTTCCAACAGGACAATGCACGTCCGCATGTATCCCGTGCCACCCAACGTGCTCTAGAAGGTGTAAGTCAACTACCCTGGCCAGCAAGATCTCCGGATCTGTCCCCCATTGAGCATGTTTGGGACTGGATGAAGCGTCGTCTCACGCGGTCTGCACGTCCAGCACGAACGCTGGTCCAACTGAGGCGCCAGGTGGAAATGGCATGGCAAGCCGTTCCACAGGACTACATCCAGCATCTCTACGATCGTCTCCATGGGAGAATAGCAGCCTGCATTGCTGCGAAAGGTGGATATACACTGTACTAGTGCCGACATTGTGCATGCTCTGTTGCCTGTGTCTATGTGCCTGTGGTTCTGTCAGTGTGATCATGTGATGTATCTGACCCCAGGAATGTGTCAATAAAGTTTCCCCTTCCTGGGACAATGAATTCACGGTGTTCTTATTTCAATTTCCAGGAGTGTATGTTATTAGTTTCAGATTTGATTTTATTTCCACCCTCCTGACAGTTGGACCTTAATCGCCTTGCAGAACAATAGTTATTTTTGTCAGTTTGCTAAAGAAATTTGGCTTTTATTAATCTTCCTCGCTGAGGCAGTGAAGTTATTTGAAACGAAGTTTTTAAATCCACATTACTGGCTAGTTTCAGCTGTTTTTGCTGCATTTCAAAAGTGCACGTTTTCATCCAACCAATTATGTTACTAGCAGCTGCAAACACGATTTAAGTTTTGACAGAAACTTGTCCAGTTTTTTAGGTATAATCTACCCTGGTTGCTTACATACTTCAGTACTCTCCCCATAAAATGCTGCAGGAATCCAATTATGCGAGACGAAATGCAATTTCGAAACCAAAGATGAGAATATGTTCGATATCTGGTCTTTGGGTTTACACAAATTTGTGAATAGACCCGAAATACTATGAGCGTAGAATCGCAAGTGGAGAGACACATCCTGCAGAAATCTGCGCACTGTACCGTGTTGGCCGTTCGTGCAGCTGCCTCTTAACGTGATCTTATTTCGGCGATAACAGAACGCCTTAGGTAGCCAAGGTGGCCAGTGACTGTCGATATGGACCAACAAAGAAACGTTTCCAACAGGTTGTAATCGACCTCCACGGAATCGGAATTTTCCATTAGTGCGGAAAGGCCTTCATTACGACACAGTCATGAACCAATGCTCTGTGCAGACGGGTGTTTATTTGGAATGATTCTTGTGATGATCGGGGCTAGGTTCTCACATAAGGCAAGCAATTTAAGAAGTAGAAACAGCACATCTTCCTCTGGTGACGTCATTCGAAAAATATAGTGTTGCACTGTGGTTCCAAACGGACATAAGAGACGTCACTTCGCTACTTGTTGCGCGAGAGTCCTTATAGGGTGGGCCATGACAGAGGCCTAAACATGCCAGGTTGAAAGTCAGTCACCAGTAAGCTTTCTTACGCGAGTGTGTTTTTTGATGAATGTGCCACTCATCGTGCAAGATCACTGGGCAGCTGATTCTTATTTTATTTCGGCATGAGATGTGCAAAATATCGGTGCTGGACTGAGATTCGAACTCGGATCTCCCTTTTCGTCCCGTCTGATGCCTTTGTGTTGATACTTTCCACTGTTCGCCGCGCGGTCTGCGCGGCTGCCCCCGTCAGAGGTTCGAGTCCTCCCTCTGGTATAAGCGTGGGTGTCGTCCTTAGCGTAAGTTAGTTTTAAGTTAGATGATGTGGCGGAGGGTACCGTGAGTACCTCTATCGGTTCTCCCTTCTATTCCAGTCTCGTATAGTTTGTGGAAAGAAGGATTGTCGGTATGCTTCTTTGTGGGCTCTAATCTCTCTCAAAACTCTGACAAAAGTCCGTGCTGAACTACTGAGCGTCTCTCCTGCAGAGTGTTCCACTGGAGTTCATCTATCATCTCCGTAACGCTTTCGCGATTTGTAAATGATCCTGTAACGAAGCGCGCTGCTCTGCATTGATCTTCTCTATCTCTTCTATCAACCCTATCTGGCACGGATCCCACACTGCTGACCAGTATTCGAGCAGTGGGCGAACAAGCGTACTGTAACCCACTTCCTTTGTTTTCGGATTGCGTTTCCTTAGGATTCTTCCAATGAATCTGTCTGGCATCTGCTTTACCGACAATCAACTTTATATGATCTTTCCATTTTAAATCACTCCTAATGCGTACTCCCAGATAATTTATGGAATTAACTGCTTCCAGTTCCTGAATTGCTATATTGTTGCTAAATAATATGGGATCTTTCTTTCTGTGTATTAGCAGCACACTACACTTGTCTACATTGAGATTCGATTGCCATTTCCTACACCATGCATCAATTCGCTGCAGATCCTCCTGCATTTCAGTACAATTATCCATCATTCCAACCTCTCGATATACCACAGCATCATCCGCAAAAAGCCTCAGTGAATTTCCGATGTCATCCACAAGGTCATTTATGTATAATGTGAACAGCAACAGTCCTACGACACTCCCCTGCAGCACACCTGAAAACACTCTTACTTCGGAAGACTTCTCGCCATTGAGAACGACATGCTGCGTTCTGTTATATAGGAACTCTTCAATCCAGTCACACAATTGGTCTGTGAACCTGTCTATGGCCCTCTTGAGTCTTGTGGACTTCTAGTTTCCATAAAATTCATTATACTCGAACGTAATACGTGTTCCAAAATTCTACAACTGATAGACGTTAGGGATATAGGTCTATAGTCCTGCACATCTGTTCGACGTTCCTTCTTGAAAACGGCGATGACCTGTGCCCTTTCCCAATCCTTTGGAACGCTACGCTCTTCTAGAGACCTACGGTACACCGCTGCAAGAAGGGGGGCAAGTTCCTTCGCGTACTCTGTGTAAAATCGAACTGGTATCCCCATCAGCTCCAGCGGCCTTTCCTCTTTTGAGCGATTTTAATTGTTTCTCTATCCCTCTGTCATCTATTTCGGTATCTACCATTTGGTCATCTGTGCGACAATCTAAGAGAAGGAACTACAGTGCATTCTTCCTTTGTGGAACAGCTTTGGAAAAAGACATTTAGTATTTCGGCCTTTAGTCTGTCATCCTCTGTTTCAGTACCATTTTGGTCACAGAGTGTCTGGACATTTTGTTTTGATCCACCTACCGCTTTGACACAAGACCAAAATTTCTTAGGATTTTCTGCCAAGTCAGTACATAGAACTTTACTTTCGAATTCATTGAACGCCTCTCGCATGGCCCTCCTCACATTACATTTCGCTTCGCATAATGTTTTGTTTGCTGTGAAGTTCCCTTTGTTTCCACAGCAGTTTTCTAACTCGGTTGTTGTACCACGGTGGCTCTTTTCCATCTGTTACGATCTTGCTTGGCACATACTCATGTAACGCATATTGTACGATGGTTTTGAACTTTGTCCACTGATCCTCAACACTGTCTGTACTTAAATCAAAACTTTTGTGTTGAGCTGTCAGGTACTCTGAAATCTGCTTTTTGTCACTTTTGCTAAACAGAAAAATCTTCCAACCTTTTTTAATATTTCTATTTACGGCTGAAATCATCGATGCAGTAACCAGTTTATGATAGTTGATTCCCTGTTCTGTTTCAAATAGTTCGGGTCTGTTTGTCACCAGACGGTCCAATATGTTATCGCCACGAGTCGGTTCTCTGTTTAACTGCTCAAGGTAGTTTTCAGATAAAGCACTTGAAAAAATTTCACTGGATTCTTTGTCCCTGCTACCCGTTATGAATGTTCGAGTCTCCCAGTCTACATCTGGCAAAGTAAAATCTCCACCCAGAACTATAACATGGTGAGGAAATCTACTCGAAATATTTTCCAAATTATCCTTCAGGTGCTCAGCCACAACAGCTGCTGAGCCAGGGGGCCTATAGAGACATCCAATTACCATGTCTGAGCCTGCTTTAACCGTGACCTTCACCCAAATTATTTCACATTTCGGATCTCCGTCAATTTCCTTCCATACTATTGCACTTCTTATCGCTATAAACACGCCCTCACCTTCACTGTCCAGCCTGTCTCTGTGATATACATTCCAATCTGAATTTCATTACTGTTTACATTTGGTTTCAGCCAACTTTCTGTCCCTAGTACTATGTGGACATTGTGACCGTTTATTAATGAGAGCAGTTCTGGGACCTTTCTATACACGCTCCTGCAATTCACTAATAGCTTATTAATATTGTTATTCCCCATTGCGTTTTGCCTACTACTACCTTGTCGCGTCTCGAGGGGTCTTGTCGGGCCTAGGGAGGGAATTATCTAACCTAAAAAAAACCACATGTGCAATCCACACGTACTCCGATACCCTTGTAGCCACTTCCTCACGCCTGACATATTCAGGGGGATCCTACATTTCTTGAGCCGATAGCGAACATCGGGAAATTTGCACCCCAGATCTCCGCAGAATCGTCTGAGCCTCTGGTTCAAGCCTTCCACTCGGCTCCAAACCAGAGGACCGCGGTCGGTTCTGGGAACGATACTACAAATAGTTAGCTCTGATTCCACCCCGCGAGCGAGGCTTTCTGTCTGCGCCATCCCCGGCAACCACCTGTACTAACTGATGACCTCTGAACGCAGACGGCAGGAGTCATTGGTGCCGACATGAGCAACAATTTGCAGTCGGGTGCACCGAGTGCTATCTCGCCGCCGGCAGGGCCTCCTCCACATCTCCGGTGAGACCCCCCGGCAAGCAGACAGAGTGAACACTGGCCTTCTTCCCCGACCTTCCCGCTATTTCCCTAAGGGGCTCCATCACCCGCCTAATGTTGGAGCTCCCAATAACTAATAAACCCCTCCCCCCCGTGTGCATGCTCGGACCTTGCTGAAGGAGCGGCCACATGTCCACTCACAGGCAGAGTGGGCGATGCCACACGGCCAGCCTCCACACTTACCCTCCGCCTCGTGCGCCGTGAACGCCGCTGAACCCGCCACTCCCCTTGGGGAGAGGGTGGCCCAACCGCGCCAGATACCCGCATGTCTCGACAGCAGGAACCGTGGGTGAAGCATGTGTAACACCTGGGCTGTACCATGCGACGCACCAGACTCCCCACTGCCGCTACACTCCGAGGCAGCAGCCTGAAGACGGCTGACCGCGGCCATCAACACGCTCAGCTGTTCGCGGACAGTGGCCAGCTCCCCTGCATCCGTACACTGCAGTCACACATCCTATCTGTCCTAAGAAATCAATTTACTGTAGAGAGTTAATCAACTTTTAACTAGACTGCTAATTCACTAAAGGCGGCTGTCTGTTGGCTGAACTGTGGTTACTAGACACTTCTTGTAGAAAACAATGAAAAAAGCACTACCTGTCTAAGGACTGTATTCAAAACACTAGCACTGCTGGCACTATGGCTGACTACAGGGACTCTTGAGATCAGTTACTGTCCTGAATGGTGGTTACAAAATTAATGGTGCGCGTTCTTGCCTGGAGAGTGAAAATGGTAATGCATCAGGTAACTGGCCCGTATGGAACTACGGTGGGTAGAGGCAGATAAAGTATTCAAACTGCCCGTGAATGTTGCGACATCGTAGCTGCGGCACATGTTCACACGCTCGAATGCGCCGTAATGTCGCTCGATTTCGGGAATGCTTTCGATAGGGTGTCACCAGTGCCTTCTTGAAACAATGACCGTACTGGATTTTCTGCAATATTTTGTCAAGGTAATTGGTATAATGTTGAAGAACAGCAGTTTCCAAATCATGATCAGTGGTCAGCTAACAAGGCAGCTCGCACTCAAGAGCTGTGTGCGCCGAGGTGGTCCTGTGTGGAGGGCCTCGTTCGCCACTGCCGCTGAGGCCCTGCTAGCCGCTCAGTAGAAACGGCTAGGAGGGCTGCACGCATGCGGACACACACACACACACACACACACACACACACACACACACACACACACACACATACCGCCAGAATGTCGTGTGTTGGGCGTACACAGGTGATGTGGATGTAGTGATCGTTGGCGACAACGACTGGGAGAAGGCACTGCAGGTCACCAGCAAATCCGAACTTGCATCAGGTTCAAAGCTAAGCAACACTAAACCACACATCATGAATGTGGGGTGCGGAATATCTTTGCGAAACATGCGAGACCTCAGTCCAAGTTCTGGCTCTGGACTACAGGTCTAACGTAAATCATACTGCAGCTGCAAACTCTAAGTGCTTGCCAGTGTGCCAGTTGGAGTCAAAGAATATAAGGCGAGAAGAGTTAACGACCTCAAAAGGGCACACTTTGCGCATATGTACATGGTCACTAAAGTCAACTGCGTGGCACATGTTTTACCCATACCACGTGAAACAGCAGCAAGATTTCTGTCAGATACGAATCATTTTCTAATTCGTGGTAATATTTTTAAGATCAAGTTTGACACGTTGACCATCTCAGGCGGAAACAGGGGTGGGGATTAAATCTCACCGACTTTGGGAGAAAGTGAGAAACTTTATTCGTGTGTTTAACACACGACATGCGGAAGAAGACACAGACGACCCTCACGCCGCACTTACCAGACGAAATTACTCCCACTGTCTCGAATCCACCCACAGATGTACGGCACATCGCCAATGGCTTTTATCAATTTGAACAATTTTGATTCCAGCTCAGTTATACTCAAACCAAAGTTGGCCGTCGAACATGGTAAAAGTCAAGAACATGTGCGTGGAATTAATGAGAAGCAAAAGCGGAAACGTGACTGTACAAAAGTAGCCGCACTACAGCTGGAGGGCCATTTCGACAAACATCGGCACGCCTCACCTACCAACAAGTGTGAAAACTACTCGGTAGAGGGCAGTAAACAGGAAAGTAGCAACCAAAGCGAAACTTGGGGCAGTCCACCTGGGTGGTCGGCAGCACGTGAGAGAATTACGACCTGATAGCAGGCGAGGTTTGTACGCGCTCAAGTGAAGGACATCTAGTGAGTTATCAGACAATTGTTAGCCACAATAACACGAACTCTGCTGCCAGTACCTTGCCTTCCAATTGTTTCGAATCGTAGCGACGTGCCGTGTGAATAAAGGAATGCTGTAAACTGGCTAAGAGGACAGACAACGTACCACCTGCCAGCAGAGGGAAACGAGGCGGGCGGGCGCTGGGTGGGTCGCCGCACGCACGCCGGCCACGAGCGGACCACGGGGCGGCGCGTGGGTCGCTGAGGCGGGAAACTGCGAGAGGAACTTCGCAGCATGTTTCAGTACATACAGTTACGTGGTACAGTGTGCAAAGTGAATAGAAAAAGGCGTGAACGCAAGGACATCATAATAAATCGTCCTTAAGCCCTTTTGTGTTAAACGGTGTTTCTTACTGGCATTTATTTTTAAGGAAACAGAAATCAAATTTGAAATACATAGTTCAGAAGCACTCTATTTTGTGTGGAAGGAATCTCGGGGCAAAAGCTGGTCCTCACGACAGAACACGTCGTACTTTTTAGTAGACTTTATTTCACTTCGTTCCGTATGTCGAAACTCCTTTTAACCAGAAGCGACTGCACTGATTTCTGCTGTTCTGCGTTACATTCATCGTCACCCGCTGTATCAGGAATCGCAGCACGGAGCTTCCAGCGCGTGCAGTACTCAGGGATGGCAGAAGACCAACTTTCCAAACGAGCCTCGGGAACCGAGGCATTGGGCGAGTTACAAGATGTGGCGAAATAAATCGGAAAGCAGACCATCGTGAACACAGAGCTTGGAAGGCGTCGCTCTCAGCTCAGTTTGTGTGCAAACATGGTCTTTCAGATGAAGTGCTAAAAATGAAAAAAAAATTAGAAATAAAAAATAAAAAAATTATGCGCGAAAATAGCGCAGCAACTCGGTGACAGGTATGGGGCAGGCGTCGTGGCCAGACCTCGGAATGGTTAAAAAATTAAATGAAAGAAAAGGTGTTAAGGGCGCGAGTTTCTAGTTTGCATGAATTTTAATTCGTGGTAATAGTTGCTACTTAAGAAAAAGTTGAAATGATTCTTGCTACATATGCTGAAGGTCTGGGTTCGTTTCTCACATCCGGCAATCATTTTTAACAAGCATCAGCAGCATCTCCCCCACCTCTGGTAGCCTGGAGGAGAGTCGCTACAGGTTGGGCCCTGACAAAGGCGGAAGTTACGCCAGGTCGAAACTCTGTCACCAGTCACCTTTCTTAAGCGATATTTTTTTAAAATCAATGAGCCAATTCCTGTACAAGGCCGCATCGCACTTGACTCTTACTGTATTCGAGCCTGAGACGTGGAAAATATTGACGATGGTCTGGAATTCGAACTCAGATCTCCATTTTCGTCACGTTTGATCACTTTCACATGATGCATTTCCACTGCTTCATTGTCTCCACTTGTCTGCAAAGTCATACAGACATTCACAAGAGACACATCCCTGGGTTCGAATCCTGGCATGTCACTTTAAGTTGCAGCATGAGCTCAGCAAAATAAATGAGAAATTATTCTGATTTTACCGATTCTCTGGGCTTTGTTAACAATAATGGTGGTACTGGTTTCGAGTCCCAAGTCAGACGGGCAGGTTTTCGTCCTGTCGTGTCAGTTTCAAACATGCCACTCCGAGCTACTGGTGAAAGAGAATAGTACAGTCGAGGTATCTTTGTATGTAGTCAACAACGATGTGTCCAGGTTTCGATTCCTAGTCAGTAGAAAATTTTCATCATTGAATTTAAAATCATGACATGTCCACATTTCGCTGGTCATGAACTAAATCAATATATAACGTTTATGCGTGACTAGAGGTCAGTGTCGATAGGTGTTGGTTTCGAATGCCCATTACACAAAACACTTTCGTCTCCTGGTTTCAGTTTGTCATCTCATTGCTGGTTAAAAATGACGGTTTCTGACGTTTCATTCTGCTTAGTTAACCATCCGATTAAGTGCTGCGTTCGAATCTCCGGGAAACACACAACTTTATGGCAGATCATTTCAAGTTTCAACTTGCACAGAGTTTGTTACTTTTGACTGAAACCATGCTCGAGATATTTCTTCTTTACTTGTTAGATTGCATTCCCGGATTGTAGCGAAGTAAGAAAACTTTTGTCATGTCTTTTAAAGGAGGATGCTGCTTTCTGAGGTTTCATTTATTGCAATAAGTTTGAATATGCAAGCGTAATGGCTGTGTAATGTCCAATAACACGATTCCTGGTATTTACATTATCGAAGTGTCAATTTGCATGTAAACCGATAATCACACAGAGCAGTTTTCTCTTGTGGTCTTGTGCAGTGAACATTTTGTACAGGCAAAGGCTGTACCGAAAACAGAGCAGAGGAACAATGTTACGAGGACTGATTACAAATCAGGCGAAACACAATTCAGATCGTTCAGTAAAGTTTCTGGCGTGCAGCTGCATAAATTCAGCCTCTTCTCCTAATATTTCGGCCGAACACCGTCCCGCCATCTCCAGAGTGAGCCGAGGTGACTGACGCTGCCGCACTTGGTCCGTCCTTTTAAACCCGAGGACCGAACCACTGAATTCATGCGGCTGCACGCCAGAAACTTTATAGAACAGTCCTTACTCTGCAAAAACTATGATGGACAACTGAGGTCGTTCAGATGATCTTGAGCATGATAGCACATGTTAAATACATGTGCGTATGCTATGAGGCCATAAAATCTCTCTCACACACACACACACACACACACACACACAGTTTTTTTTATGGGGGTGGTGTTGGCGAGTTGGTGTTTGTCTCACATGTTTTGAATAAATTGTTGTCTATGTGTCAGAAAGCTTCAGTGTTTGGTGAGGCTGAATGAAGAAAACTGCCGGTAACTGCAGTGAATTTTTTTTTGCGTGCACACCAGGAAAATGTCTGTTTGAAAACCAGGAGACGGGATTCTTCTTGTGTGTGACGTCTGGCAGTGAAGCTGCAGACAGAGACCAGTATCAACTGCAAGAAGCCTATTCTGTAGTGGAGGTGAGCGACTGGTTAGGTGTAGCGTCCCGAGAGCGAAGGAACTGACTTGCAGCAATGAGTGTGACAAAATGTGGTAATGAAATTCTTTCAGAGGTTGTATTATGCTATTTGTAATGGATGATGAATGAAGATTTTCTTATGAGGGCGATAGAACAGATGTACTGTAATTTAATACATACACACAATTGCGCACTGTTTTGTACTGTGGGAGGGGGAATACGGTAGATTTGTTTCAGGACAGATTTGTATTCGCAACAGTTGTTTCCTCGTGTGGCTGTTTTCCCCATTGTGTGCTGTGTGTTTGCAGCAGAGAGTGGCAGTTTGTGTGTTTTTTGCAGGAGCCTCTCTGCAGAGGAGAGGGCCAGGAGGCTGATCCAGGCGGCTGAGCAGGGGGCAGTGGGGGAGCTGAGTGCGCTGATCACCGCAGGGGCCGACGTGGGGGCGAGGGGCGAGGGTGGGTGGACTGCCCTGCACTGGGCAGCGTACAGGGGAGACGTCGAGGCGGCGAGGCTGCTGGTGGGGGCGGCGGTCGACGCCAGGGACAGCAGGGGGTGTACGCCGCTGCACTGTGCGGCAGCCTATGGCCGCGCAGAAGTGGCGGCTGCGCTGCTCGATGCGGGGGCCGACAGGAGAGCCACAACTGGTGATGGGCGGACAGCGCTGGACATCGCCAGGCAGTACAACAGGAGGCGGCTGGTGGAGATGCTGTCATGAGGCAGACAGTCCAGCGAACTCTGTGCAAAAAAACAGAACTGAAAGAGTTTGTAGGAGAGCAATATTAATAATTTTTTAAATAAAGATCCAAAAAATTCAATCCTATTGTGACTCACTAATTTCAGACCTCTTCAAGCAACATACAGCACACAAATACTCTAAGGAACGTTGTAGCAAAAGCCAGACAACGCCAGATAACAGCAAAATAATTCAGGTAACAACGGACAATCCTTCTCTCAAGAAAAATGTCTCGTACACTTTCAGACTAAACTTGGCAAAAGTCAACAGTTCACTTTGAACAAACACAACTGCTCTATAATATCTGATCGCCGAAAAGTATTTCACACCAGTCTGCAAGGTGCTGCATCAGACTACTCTAATTTGCAACATACCGAGATTAACGCTATATGAGTTCTATCACCAGAATTTTCGCTCCTGATGTCAGACTCAATTGCCGGCCGCGGTGGTCTCGCGGTTCTAGGCGCGCAGTCCAGAACCGCGCGGCCGCTACGGTCGCAGGTTCGAATCCTGCCTCGGGCATGGATGTGTGTGATGTCCTTAAGTTAGTTAGGTTTAAGTAGTTCTAAGTTCTAGGGGACTGATGACCACAGCTGTTAAGTCCCATAGTGCTCAGAGCCATTTGTACCATTTGAATCAGACTCAATTTACTTCTCCATATTCAGCAAACATTCTACTCTACCGTAGCTGTTGTGTTTAATAACAACGAGATCGTAGTAGCAGTATGCACACTACATAATGCGACTATCATCTGGAACCATACAGTCAGTCTACTTTTAACTAAACACAATCAGACCACAACATCACACGCATACAAAATATGAAGGAAATCCTCTCTATCTGGTACTGTTGTCTCTACTTGACGTAAAAGATTGCAACAAGCAAAGTTATTCTAGTTGTATTCGAGACAGAACACCGAGGCCCGAATTTCAGCACACGAAAGCAATTTCGCAACGACGCAAACGAGTCTCCACACTCATCGGTCACAACGGCACAGCTGAGACGGTAACGCAAGTCGTGCAACTACAGGTAATAAAGTTACACTTACCTTCACTCATACATCGAGTAAATAAGTGTAGTGGAGAGTGTACGCC
Organism: Schistocerca cancellata; assembly: GCF_023864275.1. Lineage (NCBI taxonomy): Eukaryota > Metazoa > Arthropoda > Insecta > Orthoptera > Acrididae > Schistocerca > Schistocerca cancellata. The sequence goes on along the minus strand of NC_064636.1, from coordinate 101,663,767 downwards.
TGTCAACTCAACTGCTGTCCCCTCACTTCATTCCCTGTGGCCGTGCTGCGGCCGCAGCTGACCTAGCTCGCCGCTCCCTGCCAGTCCGTGACTCCTGCCACAACTGTCAGCGTCCCCTCTGCTTGTGAGGCGCCAGCAGGCAAATGGCAGAACAGTCCGTAAGGCCGTCACTCAAACTTCACTCACAAAGAGTACTGACAAGGCGCAGAAGAAATGCTCAGGCACAACATTGCCTTCATGAATCTTTTCAACAGTAAAATTTCTTCTCAGAGACCTTCGTTGTTCACGTCTACACTGTAGCAAGATTCGTCGTTTCCCACAGGCTCTTGGACCGGAGAATCGTGTTCGCTTACGTAGGTCCATGGGAAACGCAATGTGTCCGTGTTGCGTGTGGCTGCACGCAGTACAGTCAGGTTCCCTACAGCTGTGTAATAACGTGGCAAACATTTAGCTGAAAACTATTCCTCGAGCTATGGTTTAAATCGTCCCCTGCTGCTTCATCAACAAAGCGTTTTCTTCTGCCCTGCCGTTTCTCTCCGTCATCAGTCATTACATTCAGTTCAGGTGATATTCCAATATTTTCTGCTACTTTGCAACTTCCTGCATAAATAGTATCCCAACATTTCTCAGCTGATTTAATTCTTCTGCGAGACTCTTATTACTACTACTTGAAACATATGTTTCTCCGGTTTGAAGTACAACTTAACGTATGTTTATGCAAATAATAATTTCAAACACTTCTGAATACTCATTAGTTTAATGTGTTGCTCCAAGTTATTAGCAAGTTCAGCCGTCCATTGTAATCCTGGCAAATTCTCGGCAAATGGATGCATGGCACCTACCCACACAGACCCTCTCATTGCCGATATTTTCTTTTAAAACTTTCCGTAGCTGCCACTTTCATTTTAACCCCCCAGGGGGTTCACAACTCTTTTGTGGACATGTGCGTAGTGAGCACGGGACCCCGAGCTAATGTGGCCCTCCTTCCTTTCCAGGTTGCATACCTTCCCTTTCCTCATCCTTCCCCCTCCCCCAACTTCGCCCCCCCCTCACCTCTGGCTCTTTCCTTCCCTTTCTCCCCCTCTGGTAGTATGGTTTGTGCCTACGTCCGGAGACGGACGCTCTTAACTGTTACAAATTCCTTGCTTTCTATACTTGCAAGTCTTCGTCCTTCCTCTGTCCTTCTCTTTTCCTTCCCGCTTCTCTCTGCACTTTTCTCCGCTGCGGCGTTTGAGACCCCTCTTCTTTCCTTTCCCTTTCTCTTTTTTCCTCCCTGTGCATGTCTGAAGGCCAACCCATGCACTTCCATGTGTAGCCAGTGACGGGGTAACGCGTAATTCCCCGCCCCGGGTAGACAGGTAGGACATGTACGTACCCCCTGGTAACAGCCAGGCCCAGGGAGGGGTGATTACCTGAGCTGGTACCTTCCGAAAGTGCCGATTGGTCCCTCTGTCCGTTTGTCGGGAGGTGTGACCTGAGGTGTGAACAATCACATAAGGCGGGAGTGCCCTCAGTGAGGGCCCCCACAAGGGAGGAGCGCGCCATCGGAGACGCTGGTAATCATGAGGGGTTCTTCCGCAATGGTTTCCTCACCTTCCAGTATGTCTGCTCACAAACGTAAGTTCACTGAGTCTCAGCCATAGACAGTTCTTCCATTGTTGCCACAGTTCCTTGTTGTTTCTCGGTCTGACGAAGGTCACGACTTCTCCACGGTCAACCCTTTCATTATTCAGAAAGGTGTCGACACAATTGCAGGTCCTGTAAAGTCTTGTTCCAGATTACGGAATGGCACCCTGTGGTTAGAAACAGTCAGTGCCCTCCAGGCACAAAAATTGCTGCGTACTTCTCTGCTCCACACCTTCCCTGTCCGGGTGGAACCGCACCGTACCTTAAATTCCTTGTGTGGAGTTGTTTATAAAAGCTCCCTCGATGGATTGTCTGACGAAGAAATTCAGCACTACCTGTCTGACCAGGGCATAACGGCTTTTCATAGTTCTGAAAAGGGTTGACACGAACATCATTCCAACCCGCACTGTCTTCTTGTCATTTGACAAAGTTCAACTCCCATCGAAAATCAAAGCAGGCTATGAGATAATTTCCGTTCGCCCTTATGTCCCAAACCCTACGCGTTGCTTTCGTGTCAGCGGTTCAATCACACCAGCCAGTCCTGTTCCAATCCGGCCATCCCCCTGCAGGTTCGGGGGTTAGAATAGGCCCGCGGTATTCCTGCCTGTCGTAAGAGGCGACTAAAAGGAGTCTCACATGTTTCGGCCTTATGTCCCGTCTCCGGCCATCCTGATTTAGGTTTTCCGTGATTTCCCTAAATCGCTTCAGGCAAATGCCGGGATGGTTCCTTTGAAAGGGCACGGCCGATTTCCTTCCCCATCCTTCCCTCACCCGAGCTTGCGCTCAGTCTCTAATGACCTCGTTGTCGACGGGACGTTAAACACTAATATCCTCCTCCCTCCTCCTCGGCCTTATGTGATGGTCCCCTCTCGTGTTTGACCTCCAACTTTCTAAATTATTCTGAAGAGCGAGCCAATTGGGGAAGGGCGCCTTACGTGGTGCACTGTATCCGTCGTGCATTGAGACCTTTAGCCGGCTTTTTCGTCGTTGCAATGGTGTCCCGCTCGTTTTCCATCTCTTGGGCGAGGATACGTCCCTGGGTGCGATTCCCACGCTGCACTCTGCAGTGTTTCTTTTAACTGCGACGACGACCTTGGACAGTTTTGCACCTAAGATCCAGCACGGTAGCCAGTCCGTTGTGGTGGAGCCGCCATGTACCCTCTTGGTTGTAGCCCCCTGACAACACAGGGATCGCTCTACTGATGCCTGCGCCGTTAACTCCCCACGTATGCCAAGGAGTAGATGCCCGTCTCCCTGGGGCATCAGGACTCCCGGCAATGGACATCCTGCCAGGTGGCTATTGCTGCGGCTGGGTGGCGCCCGTGGGGAGGGCCCTTGGTCGGAGTAGGTGGCATCAGGGCGGATGACCCGCAATGAAGCGTGGTACATCGTCTCTCGCTGGCGGCCAGCCGCCAGCCGTCTCTAAGCGTTCTCGGGCTCAATTTAATGCTGAAAAGTACAATCCGAAAACGTTCCCCTCTCTGGCCGTGGGAGGAGCGTAAGTCTCAGGATGGAGGTACTAGTTATTCGCCCCGATTCTTAGTTTGTACGAGAGCTGATGGGGAGTCTTTTCTCTCCACAGCCTCAGTTCTTCGTCGAGCATTTAGAGGACAAGTTTGGGGAGGTGGAGGGCTTGTCAAAAATGCGCTCTGGATCGGTCCTGATCCAAACGGCATCCTCTGCCCAGTCACGACGGTTGCTTGCTTGTGACAAGTTGGGGGATGTTGCTGTTACGATCACGCCGCATAAGAGTTTAAATATGGTTCAGGGAGTTATTTACCATAAGGACCTTCTTTTGCAGTCTGATGACGAGCTGCGCGCCAACTTAGAGCGCAGGGGTGTACATTTCGTCCGGCGCGTTCAACGGGGTCCGAAGGAAAATCAGATAGCTACCGGTGCCTTCATCTTGGCCTTCGAGGGTGATACGTTACCGGAAAAGGTCAAGGTGATGGTCTACCGATGTGACGTCAGGCCCTATATTCCTCCCCCGATGCGGTGCTTCAAGTGCTGGAAGTTCGGCCATATGTCTTCCCGCTGCACTTCCAGCCTCACATGTCGAGATTGCGGTCGCCCGTCTCATCCCGATACTCCATGTGCCCCGCCTCCCATCTGTGTCAACTGCAGGGAGCACCATTCACCTTGCTCACCTGACTGCAAAGTCTTTCAGAAAGAGCGCAAAATTATGGAATATAAGACCCTGGACCGGCTGACCTATACTGAGACCAAAAGGAAATATGACACTCCATCCTGTGAGAATGACATCTTCTTATGCAGCTGCTACGACAACTGTGCTAGTCCCATCAGTTTCGAGACTTCCTGCCAGCTCGATAAGCAGTAAGACTCCTCCTGCCCCCTTGCCTGTGGGGGGGCTCTACCCAACCGGATGCTCCTGCACCACCTACCTCAGGAGCAACCTCCTCCCACCAGTCGGGGACGTCCGTCCCCGCTTCTCAGCCGGAGAAGCGTCTAACTTCTTCGGCTACTCTCGCCTGTAAGAGTTCCCTTGGGACCCTCCCTTCCCAGGGTTCCACCAGCGGGAAGGATGACGGCCGCCAGTGGCATAAGTCCTCACCAGCGGCCGGGCGTAGGGCTTCACGATCCTCCTCTGTCCCAGAGACTGAATCGATGAAGCCTTCCCAGCCGGTGCAACCCAAGGATCAGCGAGAGAAGTCCAAGCGAAAGACCTCTAAGGCCAAAGAACTTGCGGTGGCGCCAACCCCACCGCACCTTTCGCGCTCTGCGTCTGAGGATGCAGTCGAGATTCTAGCGTCCGCTGAGGACCTTGATCTCACTGGTCCCTCAGACGCCATGGATGCCTCTCGTACGGGTACTGAATCGGTGGCAGTGAGTGAACAAGCGGCGTAAATTGCCTTCCCAGTCCTTTCACGCCTTTCTCAGCCATGGACAATATCATCCTCCAGTGGAACTGCGGCGGTTTTTTCCACCATCTAGCTGAGCTCCATCAACTTATCAGCCTTCACCCTTTCTTCTGCATTGCTCTTCAGGAAACTTGGTTTCCAGCAATGCGAACCCCCGCCCTCCGTGGCTATCGGGGTTATTATAAGAACCGGGCAGCATATGAAAGGGTGTCGGCTGGCGTCTGCCTCTATGTCCTTCACACTCTGCACAGCGAGTCAGTCCCTCTCCACACAGCTATAGAGGCTGTCGCTGTTCGGGTGTGGACGCCACAGGCTGTTACCGTCTGCAGTCTTTACCTTCCACCGGATGGTGATGTCTCGCAGCATGTCCTGGCTGCGCTGATAGCCCAATTGCCGCCACCTTTCTTGCTATTGGGCGACTTCAACGCCCATAACCCTCTGTGGGGTGGGTCAGTGGCAACAGGTCGAGGCGCCATCGTTGAGCATTCATTGTCGCAGCTCGATCTCTCGCTGTTAAATGATGGTGCCTTCACACACTTCAGTGTGGCGCATGGCACATACTCCGCCATTGACCTTTCAATATGTAGCCCTAGCCTCTTACCGTCTGTCCAATGGCGTGTGCATGACGACCTGTGTGGTAGTGACCACTTTCCGCTCTTTTTGTCACTACCACAGCGTCACTCTTCTGGGCGCCCTAGCAGATGGGCTATGAATAAGGCTGACTGGGACTTGTTCTCCTCCACTGCCGCTCTTGAGTCTCTCTCTAATGACGACATTGATGCGGTGGTTCAGTCGGTCACCACCAGCATCGTTACTGCCGCCGAATCTGCCATTCCCCGTTCTTCTGGGTCCCCTAGGCGGAGGGCTGTGCCTTGGTGGTCGCCTGAGATCGCTGAAGCGATTAAAGATCGCCGGCGGGCGCTCCAGCGTCACAAGCGACATCCCTCCTTAGACCACCTTATCGCCTTCAAACGGCTGCGTGCGCGGGCCCGCCTCCTTATCCGCCAAGGCAAGAAGGAGTGCTGGGAGCGGTATGTATCCACCATTGGCCTCCATGTCACTCCTTCGCAGGTCTGGGCCAAGATTCGACGCGTCTACGGCTATCGGACCCCTGCCAGCGTCCCTGCGCTCTCACTGAATGGAGCAGTTTGTACTGACTCCGACGTCATTGCCAATCGCTTAGCAGAGCATTTTGCTATGAGTTCCGCTTCTGCGAATTACCCCCAGGCCTTCCGCTCCATTAAAGAGCGGATGGAACGTCGGAGCCTTTCGTTTCGCACCAACCACCCAGAATCTTACAATGCTCCATTCAGTGAGTGGGAATTTCGCAGTGCCCTAGCTGCTTGCCCTGATACCGCTCCTGGGCCAGATGGCATCCACTGTCAGATGCTGAAACACCTTTCAGTAGATTGCCAGCGGCGCCTTCTCGATCTTTACAACCGTCTTTGGGTCGAGGGGGAGTTTCCGTCGCAATGGCGGGAAGGCGTTGTCATCCCCGTTTTGAAACCTGGAAAGACCCCTCTGGAGGTGGACAGCTACCGCCCCACTAGCCTCACCAACGTTCTTTGTAAGCTTCTCGAACGGATGGTGAGCCGGCGCTTAAATTGGGTACTGGAGTCTCGGGGCCTTCTGGCTCCGTCTCAGGGTGGGTTCTGGAAAGGCCGCTCCGCCGCCGACAATCTGGTGAGACTGGAGTCGGCCATCCGTACTGCCTTTGCCCGCCGTCAGCACCTGGTCGCTGTCTTTTTCGACATGCGGATGGCGTACGATACGACATGGCGTCATCACATCCTTTCTACGCTTCATCGATGGGGTCTTCGGGGCCCTCTGCCGATCTTTATCCGCAATTTCCTGTCGTATCGTACCTTCCGCGTGCAAGTCGCAGCCTCCTATAGTTCCACCCACGTCCAGGAGAACGGTGTGCCACAGGGTTCTGTTTCAAGTGTCTGCCTGTTTTTAATAGCCATTAACGGGCTCGCTGCGGCCGTGGGAAATTCTGTCTCTGCTTCCCTGTATGCTGACGACTTCTGCCTTTATTACAGCTCTACTGGCATTGCTGCTGTTGAACGTCAGCTACAGGGCGCTATCCGTAAGGCGCAGTCTTGGGCTGTAGCGCATGGGTTTCAGTTTTCGGCAGCCAAGACCAGCGTTATGCATTTCTGCCGGCGCCGAACAGTCCATCCTGAGCCGCGGCTTTATCTTGCCGATGAACTTCTTGCTGTGGTGGAGACACACAGGTTTTTGGGGGTGGTTTTCGATGCCCGGTTGACTTGGCTGCCTCATATCCGGCAGCTTAAACAGACGTGTTGGCGGCATCTAAACGCTCTGAGATGCTTGAGCCACACCCGCTGGGGCGCCGACCACTCTACCCTGTTGTGGCTCTACCAGGCGTTAATCCAGTCCCGTCTGGATTATGGGAGCCTGGCTTATGGCTCAGCATCCCCATCTGCGTTACGGGTGCTGGACCCAATTCTCCACAGCGGGATACGCCTTGCTACTGGTGCTTTCCGCACCAGCCCTGTGGACAGCGTACTAGTGGAGGCAGGTGTACCTCCACTGCGGTTCCGGCGCCAATGTTTGCTGGCCGCTTATGCTGCCCATGTTCTAAGCTTGCCCGGGCATCCAAATTATCGTGTCCTGTTCCCGCAGTCAGTCGTCCATCTGCCAGACCGTCGGCCCCGGTCGGGTTGTCCGATCGCTGTACGCGTCAAGGAGCTTCTCTGTGGGCTTGGGTTTTTCCCTGTTCCACCTCCTTTCCGGGCGCCTCTGCGTACACCCCCGTGGTGTGTTCCTCGCCCTTGCCTTCGGCTCGACTTGGCACAGGGCTCGAAGGACTCGGTCCCTCCAGAGGCCATCCGCCGCCGCTTTTATTCCATCCTGGCCACGTATCAGGGCTCTGGAATTGTTTACACCGACGGTTCGATGGTTGCTGGTCGTGTCGGGTATGCGCTAACTCTAGGGGACCATTCCGAACAACGGTCCTTGGCGGCTGGCTGCAGCGTTTACACTGCTGAGCTAGTCGCCATCTTTCGAGCCCTAGAGTATATCCGCCCCTGCGCAGGTGAGTCCTTCGTTATCTGTAGAGATTCCCTGAGTGGTTTACGAGCTCTTGACCAGTGTTTTCCTCGTTCTCGTCTGGTGATGGCTATCCATGAGTCCCTGCATACTCTTGTGCGTTGCGGCCGCTTTGTGGTCTTTGTGTGCACCCCCGGTCATGTCGGTATCCCGGGCAATGAACATGTTGACCGCCTGGCGAAAGAGGCCACGAGTAAACCATCTCTGGATGTTGGCCTCCCAGAGGCTGATTTGCGGGCAGTCCTTCGCTGAAAAGTTTTTGCGCTTTGGGACGCTGAATGGCGCGATCGGATTACACCCAATAAACTCCGTGCCATTAAGGAGACGACGACTGTGTGGCGGTCCTCCATGCGAGCCAACCGCAGGGACTCAGTCGTCCTTTGTCGGCTCCGCATTGGCCACTCCTGGCTAACACACAGTTATTTACTGCGCCGGGAGGACCCTCCTGTATGTCGCTGCGGGGCGGCTTTGACGGTGGCCCACATTCTGTTGGCCTGCCCCTTTTTAGCTGTGGTCAGGCAGACATTTGTGCTGCCTGATACGCTCCCTGCCATTTTATCTGATGACCCTGTTATGGCTGCCTTAGTTTTACGTTTTATTAGGGCAGGGAGTTTTTATTCTTTCATCTGAGTGTTTCTGTTTTATTTTATTTTTGTGTTGATTCTGGCCTTTGGCCTATGATTTTAAACTGATCTTTTAATGTGTTTCTAAGTGGTTGGCTTTTCCTTTTTTATTTCTATGGTCGGCCAACCACTGTCACACTCTGTGTGGTTTTAGTTCGTTTTGTCTTGTCCTTGTCTCCGTTTCTCTTGTTCTGTATCGTCTGTGATCTATTCTGTTCCTCGTTTTTATTCTCTGTGGGTGTTCTTTGTATTTGGAAAAAGGGACCGATGACCGTAGCAGTCTGGTCCCTTTCATCCCCCAAACCAACCAACCAACCAACCAACCAATCCGGCCAAATGTGTTACGTGTGGCAAGGATGCCCATGAGGGTGCTTGTCCACCTCCATCCCATCGCTGCATCAGCTGTATGGGTGACCACGCTGCTTCTTCTCGAGATTGCCCCGTTTTTAAGGACGAAAAGCTCATCCAGGAAATCAGTGAAGGAAAAGGTGTCAACCTTTGCTGCTCGAAAATTATTCGCCAGTCGCCAGCCCACCGTGCCTCAGACAGGAAAATACAGCACTGTCCTTGCTTCTCCTCGGCCAACAAAGGAGGCGGCCACGCAGACTTGCGACCTCACCTTTAGTACCACGGTCGTCAGATCGGCCAGCGCAAAGATCGCCCGTTCAACCTCACCACTTTCGCCTGCCCACTCTATGGCTCATCATTCATCGGGTTCTGCTAAATCTCGAGCCCAAAAGTCAGACACCAAGCCTTCCAAAAAAGAGCATACTCGTTAAGAGTTTTTACATACCGCAACTTCCCAACCATCAGTTCCTCCTTCATCTAAACATCATACTTCTAAGAAGGCTACAAAGAAACCCAGTTCCTCTCCTTCTCCGCCAAGGCGTGTCCCATCTACAGCACCACCTGGTGGAAATCGCCCTCGGCCGTCTTCTGTATCGCCGAGGCGCACTGCTGGTGGCCGGTCAACCAGCCGATCGCTGGTGGCAGGACCTGCTCCTGACCAACCTATGGATCAGGATCTTCTGCCTTCGGCTGACTGCCATTCCATGCTGTCGGTCGCTAGCTTCGAGCAGTCTTTGAGTTGACAGCAACTTTGGTCACATTCCTCCATTTTCTGTTCACCCCGTGTCCATTATCCAATGGAATATCCGCGGCATTCGAGCCAATAGGGATGAATTGTTGATCCTCTTACGATCCTACTCGCCGGTCATCTTCTGTCTTCAGGAAACAAAGCTGCGTCCCCATGACCGCTTTGTTCTCCCTCATTTTCAGTCCGTCCGATATGATCTCCCCTCTGTTGAAGGCTCTGCAGCCCATGGAGGACTCATGATTCTTCTCCATGATACTCTCCATTATCACCCAATCCCCTTAAACACTTCCGTCCAAGCTGTCGCCGTCCGTCTTTCCCTTTCCGGATACACGTTCTCTCTTTGTACTGTATACATTGCATCGTCCACACCAATGGCACAAGCTGATCTCCTTCATCTTCTTGGTCAGCTTCCACCCCCTATTTGCTGGTTGGGGACTTCAATGCCCACCACCTGCTTTGGGGATCTCCACATCCTTGTCCATATTGCTAGATGTCTTCCACCAAGCGGATCTAGTTTGCCTCAACACTGGGGTCCCCACATTTTTGTCTGCCTCCACGACAAATTTATCTCATTTGAGCCTTGCGGTCGGTACTGTTCCGCTAGCTCGGCGCTTCGAATGGTTCGCCCTTGATGATACACACTCGAGTGACCACCTTCCATGTGTCCTCAGACTGCAGCCTCAACTGCCATATATGCGCCCGCGACGCTGGAAGTTTGCCCAAGCCGATTGGACACTTTTTTCGTCTCTAGAGACATTCGATGACCGTCGCTTTCCCAGCGTCGACGATGAGGTCACACATATTACCGACGTTATTCTTACAGCTGCGGAACGTTCAATACCATGCACCTCCGAATTGCCCCGGCGCCCCCCAGTTCCTTGGTGGAACGAGGCATGTCGTGACGCACTACGTGAGCGGCGACGTGCTCTTCGCATTTTCCGTCGCGATCCTACTTTGGCCAACTGTATCCGCTATAAGCAGTTCCGTGCGCGATGCCGTCGCGTCATCCGCGATAGCAAGAAGGCAAGCTGGAAATTCTTTATTAGCTCATTTAACACCTTCACTCCCTCCTCGGAAGTTTGGAGTCGGCTTCAACGGTTCTCAGGCGCGCCTAGTTTCTCCCGGGTCTCTGGGCTCACTGTCGCGCATGATACATTAGTGGACCCCGTCGTAATTTATAACTCATTGGGTCAGCACTGTGCTGAGATTTCGAGCTCTTCCAATTACCCGCCAGCGTTTCTCCCGAAGAAACGTGCAGCGGAAACGCGACCTCCTGCTTTCTCCTCTCCAAATCGCGAAAGCTACAATACTGTTTTCTCCATGCGGGATCTCCAACATGCACTCTCTTCTTCTCGCTCCTCCGCCCCAGGACTGGATGGTATCCACGTCCAAATGTTGCTGCATCTATCAACCCATAGTCTGCGTTACCTCCTTCGCCTTTATAATCGAATTTGGACCGACAGTACTTTTCCCCGACGATGGCGGGAAGCTGTCGTCGTTCCTGTTCCGAAACCTGGAAAGGACAAACATCTCCTCTCTAGCTATCGCCCCATTTCTCTCATGAGTAGTGTCAGTAAGGTTTTGGAGCGTATGGTGAATTACCGTTTAGCTTGGTGGCTGGAATCCCGCAGTCTTTTAACACCTGCCCAATGCGGATTCCGAAAGCATCGTTCTGCAGTTGACCATCTAGTTGCTCTCTCCACTTATATCATGAATAATTTTCTCCAGAAACGCCAAACGGTAGCAATATTTTTTGATCTGGAGAGAGCATACGATACCTGTTGGAGGACAGGCATCCTCCGCACACTGTTCGCTTGGGGCTTTCGAGGCCGGCTGCCCCTTTTTCTTTGCGAATTTATGGCAGAGCGCACATTTCGGGTGCGGGTGAACACTACTCTCTCCTGTACTTTCTCCCAAGAAAACGGGGTACCCCAGGGCTCCGTGCTGAGTGTTGTACTGTTTGCCATTGCCATCAATCCCATTATGGATTGTCTCCTTCCTGATGTCTCGGGCTCCCTCTTTGTGGACGATTTTGCGATCTACTACAGCTCTCAACGGACCAGCCTTCTTGAACGACGTTATCAAGGATGTCTCGATCGCCTCCACTCTTGGAGCATCGCAACCGGCTTCCGTTTTTCTCCCAGTAAGACCGTTTGTGTTAATTTTTGGCGACATAAGGAGTTTCTTCCATCCTCCTTACATCTAGGACCTGACAACCTTCCGTTTTCAGACGTCGCTAAATTCTTGGGTCTTATGTTTGACAGAAAACTATGCTGGTCCTCCCACATTTCGTATCTTTCGGCTCGCTGTCTGCGATCCCTCAACACCCTCCGTTTCCTGAATGCTACCTCCTGGGGAGCGGACCGAGTGGTCCTTCTCCGCCTCTATCGCGCCTTAGTGCGCTCGAAATTGGACTATGGAAGCATAGTCTACTCCTCTGCTCGGCCGTCTATTCTTCGGCGTCTCGACTCTATCCACCACCGTGGATTACGTTTAGTGTCTGGAGGTTTTTACACCAGCCCTGTGGAAAGCCTTTATGCTGAGACTGCTGAACCTCCGCTGTCCAATCGGCGAGCAGTCCTTCTGAGCCGCTATGCCAGCCATCTGTCTTCCATGCCTGCTAATCCAGCCCATGACATATTTTTCGACGCCTCCTTTGATGTAGGGTATGCAGGCCGCCCCTCCTCCCTACTACCACCGGGAGTCCGCTTCCGTCAACTGCTCCTTTCTCTTTCCTTCCGCTTTCCTAAAACCTTCTTGACAACTTGGGGTACAGCACCGCCTTGGCTCCGTCCCCGGATCTGCCTGCTCCGTGACCTTTGTCGATTTCCCAAGGATGGTACCCCTTCACTTGTTTATCGTCGGGCATTTACTGCTCTATGTGCACAAATGACGGAAGCCACATTTATTTACACCGATGGCTCGAAAACATCGTTAGGTGTAGGGAGTGCCTATATTGTTGGCGACACCCCAAATCACTGTCGGCTTCCCGACCAGTGTTCGGTTTATACTGCGGAGCTTTACGCTGTTCTCCGGGCTGTCCACTACATCCGCCGCCATCAGCGGATACAGTACGTTATCTGCTCCGATTCTCTCAGATCTCTCCTCAGTCTCCAAGCTCTTTATCCTGTGCACCCTCTGGTCCACCGGATTCAGGACTGTCTGCGCTTGCTCCACCTGGGGGGCGTCTCGGTGGCGTTCCTCTGGCTCCCGGGACACGTTGGTATCTGCGGAAATGAGGCGGCCGATATTGCAGCCAAGGCTGCAGTCTCTCTTCTTCGGCCAGCTATTCCATCGATTCCCGTCGCCGATCTACGGAGCGTTTTATGTCGTCGTGTTGTTCATTTATGGCACGCGCACTGGTCGACACTTCCCCAAAATAAATTTCGGGACGTGAAAACTCTTCCTTGTGCTTGGACCTCTTCCTCCCGACCGCGTCGTCGGGAGGAAGTCATTTTAACTAGACTCCGGATAGGGCACTGTCTTTTTAGCCATAGACATCTTTTAAGCGGCGATCCTCCCCCACTCTATCCCCACTGCTCTCAGTTGTGGACGGTAAGACACCTTTTAATTGAGTGCCCCTATTTTACTCCGTTACGCGCCCGTCTACAGCTGTCGCCTGATATATCGTCAATTTTAGCAGATGACACGCGATCGGCCGATCGCGTTCACGAGTTCATTCGTGCTAGTGAAATGACGTCAGTCATTTGAAGTTTTTTGGGACAACCAACCCCCTTCTGTAGTGAATTTTTAAGCCTTCCTTCTGCTTTTAGTTTCTCCAATTTTATGACTTTCGTTCCCATTGCTGCTAGTTTCCGTTTTCTTACTGTTTCCTAAGTCACAGACCGGGCGCTAATGATCTTAGCAGTTTTGGGCCCTAAAACCATAACAAAAAAAAACTAACTTTCATTTTAAATGGGGTTTCTTAGAAACACCAGTTGTACTGGAGACAGAGGAGAAACGTCATGGGGAAGTATCGCAGTTAACTCGAGTGCTTCTTTTTGCTACATCTTCCCCACATGTAGCACGTGTAAGCTGACGTTTCGTTGCTCTGTGTGCAACTATGACTTCCATATCGGGCACAATCTTACACACCGCCGCGATATTAAACGCTCTTTGTGGAGGTTACAGAGAGCCATGTCATGCATCTCGCCGAAAGTTCGGCACGGCCTGACGCCCTCCACCTTGTGTTGTCTGCTACTGCGGCTCACTGGAACGCCACAGCACGCTACAGCAGAGGGGAAACAGCCCAGAACTCCATCCCCTTTCCTCGCATCGTCAAACACGCCGCAATTCACCGCTCATATCGCTCAACAACCGGACGCCAAGTAGTCGGAAACGTGTTCCTGTTTAAACTCGTGTATGTAAATGTCTGGTTGGTATCTTAGAAACTGGTAAAATTTATGTTGATATGTAAATAGGTTAATCTCAGAGCAGGGCAGCAAAACTGTTTTAAAATTAAATTTTGATCGGAAGTATGTGAAGCACACGCTACACGATGCGAAATCCAGGCTGACCAGCACCTCAAACAATTCGCCTGCGAGAGAGCATGGTGTTTTCAATGAAACTTACAAGTGCTATTTGATTGCAAAACAAATGACTCAGGTTAAAATGTTGGCCCTGAATGTTGTTAATGTTTATCTTCAGCCTCGCAAAGAATCACTTTACCAGCAGTTTTACGGTAATTACAGAGGAAATGAATACACAATTTTACGAATCCAACTTTGTGTTAAAACTGTTTCAAAACTCACAAGGTAACACCTGTCTCAGATCATCTACCGATTTGAAACCTCTGAAATGATGTACTTTCACAGATATATCCCGACAATTACACTATCTGACAGTGGGCAATGGTAATTAAATATGTTGGCCTACCTCTGAGAACGGAAAGTTCGTTTCTTCTGCAACCTATTTAGTATTAGTATAATGACAGAATTGTCAAAAACCAAAAAAGAGGAACTAAAGTTAACGACTGACAAATGAGAGAAAGGTTCAAAGTATAACTATGCTTCACTAAGCCACAACAGCACCACACCCTTTCATGAATTACTCACAACCACACATGTCAGCACACTGACTGGTGCGACGCGCTTACACACTACGAGTAAAATACTTAAAACGACTCACCACGCGGGAACTGGAGAATTTACTGTGATTTCGCGCGCTGCGTTGATAGCTACAGTGCTGTGCTATAATGCAAAACACATTGTCCACCTTGGCACCATGATTGTTTACATCATTTCATATTTGAAATATTTTGAGGTATGTTATTAGTTTCGGGGTAATTTCTACCTTTTGTACTTCTACTGATACGTCTGTGGCTGACAGACTCCAGCTGTTCCAGCACAATATGTCTCCAGAACTGAGTCTGAATGCAGTGCTGCACGACCCAGACTGTACATGAGAAAATCATTACGAAATATTATCAGCCCTGTATATGTTTACTTACAGCTGCACAGTAAAGGCTGATATTAGGAAAAATACTTTGTTTTTCTCGCATCTCCAGTTATAGAACAGTTCTTACAGGTAGCGACAATCTACAGGAGAGTAGAGAACAATCAGGTGAAGAAAGGTTCAACCGTAATTTCGAAAATGTAATTCAAATGACGCAACGGATATCTAATTGCGCAAAAAATGTCTTAGAGATGAAGTGGAAAAATTAACATAATCGGTGTTGAGCGCACCGCCATCGAAGAAAATTGAAAAATCTACAAAGTAATGGAGCTAAATAACTACAAATATTCCACAGTTTAGTTTTAGACCTCTTTCCTTCGGCAGATTCTTAAAATACAACGTTGTATGTATGTCTGTTTTCGCCTCTGCACCTGAATGTAGCCCAGTCAACTGGAGGTTGTCCCATAACGAAACTGCGGAAGATCTTTTAATGACGTGTTTTGGCCTACTAAATAATAATTTCGTGGTTGCTGCCTTGTAGCAGACTGGCTTCACAACGAGAGATCCAGAAAGCCCCAAAATTTTCACTCTCTTCTCAGATTTTCGTTCGTTTCACGAAGACTATGCGTTTCTCGGAGTTGAAAACCCTGCACAAAATTACAGCAGTCAAACTCTTCTACAAAACGCACCAATCAGGTGCGATTTTGTGACAGCGAGCGGTGACTACGCTAGAGCGCGCTGAAGAACGGCGACTGCCGAAAATTCGGAACGCTCCTTCAACGGCCTTCGTCTGTTGTTCTCTGGTATTACGGCGCACTGAAAAGGTACAGCACGCTGCAGCAGACGGGAAACAGCCCAGAACTCCGTCTGCATTCTTCCCATCACCAAACACAACGGCATTCACCGCATATATCTGGCGATGAAACTAAAGTGATATCTTTTGAAACGAGTTCGTATTTATTTAAACTCGTCGTTTAAAGTGTCTGTCTGGTATCTGAGAAATTGTTGAAATTTGATACCGAAATGCGTAAATCTCAATACAGTGCAGCAGAACTGTATAAAAATGTATGTGAAGGACACGCTACACGATGCGAATTCCCCTGTAGTCAGTTCATCAAACGATCTGCCTGCGAGGGAGCAGGCCGTTTTGAATGTAATTAATATACGCAACTTGTCTACAAAACTAATGACTCACATTAAAATGTTGGCCGTGGATTCTGTTAATCCTTATCTTTAGACATGGAAACAATGACTGTACCAGAACTGCTGCCGGCCGAAGTGGCCGTGCGGTTAACGGCGCTGCAGTCTGGAACCGCAAGACCGCTACAGTCGCAGTTTCGAATCGTGCCTCGGGCATGGATGTTTGTGATGTCCTTACGTTAGTTAGGTTTAACTAGTTCTAAGTTCGAGGGCACTAATGACCTCAGCAGTTGAGTCCCATAGTGCTCAGAGCCATTTGAACCAGAACTGCTTTTGTATTTATAACGCATCTGAGTTTGTGTCAAACTGCTTAAAAATTGACAAAGAACACCTTTCTGCAACAATTTACCGATCAGAAACGTCTGAAATGATACGATATCTTCGCAGATGCATTCTGGTGTGTGGCGGAGGATAATCTGATTACCACAGGTGTTTCAGCCTTTTCCTGTTGCAGTCGCGAATGTGTTGTAGTCTCACCAAAAAGTTTGAAATCGACTGATAAACTTCACGTCCACAAGAGTAAACAGCTTTCATAAGTTTTAGCTCAAAGTATCAGTTCCACTTACGATTAGCAGAAGTACTGAGCGCATCCTTCACATACTTCCGTTCAAAATTTAATTTTTGTACAGTTCTGTTGAACTGTATTGAGATTATGAAATTGCATTGTCCTCCTTTTCCAAAAAGCTCCTTCACAACTGTAGTGGACAAGGTTCATTCTCACGCTAGGCTTACTGTAACTGAGGAACCAATCGAAAACGGAGCCGAAATTCTGCCGTTTGTATTGACATGCTTCCCATGTATCAATGATTCGGAACGGAGGACTCTAGAATATTCGGTAAGTGAAAGGCCGTGCCAGGTTAGTCTAGGGACGGTGCGAGAAATATCTTCGGACTACTCGTCTGTTAAGAGCTCTGTCTGGTTTTTCGTCCTTTGGCGACAGACCGACGTTGGGCGGCCATTGCTCCCAGAATCCACTCAACTCGTGACGTGTTTATTGCAACTGATCCAGCGCCGTCACGCATGCTGCACGCTATAATCTGGAGAACTTGGCCTTGAATTGTTCTCACTGTCTCAACGTGGTATTAGTTAACTGCAGGAGCGTCTACGGAAAGTTCTCAGCACTAATCTCGATAAGTAGTAACAATGTCCACACAGCAGTAGGGATGGAAAGCTGGGTGAAACGCGAAGTCAGTAGCAACGAGATTCTGAATTCCGGTCGAAATGTCGGTCTTAAAGAGAGTTCCATCGCTGGTGTTCACAGCAGCGAAAAGTAGGATTACATTAGAGAGATCAGTGGAGATCCCGAATGTAAAATAATTTGTCAAGCCAAGCATTAAAGTTGGATCAAACGTGGTAATGGGACGCTATAGACTCAGCAGCAACAGCGGCGCAACAGTTTGAGCGGAAGCTGGAGAATATTTCGCGTGAATTTGCTGGCCATGTTATAGTTTTAGGTGGAAACTTTATGCTGCCATGTACACAGGGAGACTCAGGTGGCGAAAACTGGTGGTAGGGCCAGAAAATCATAATAAATTAATACAAGTGCTTTACCCAAAAACTAACTCGAGCCATTAATCTGAGAACCGACTGGTGAAGATAACGCCTTAGGCCTGCCGGTAACAAAGAGACTCGAACTTTTCGAATCTGTTGGGGTAGAACAGGGAATCAGTGATCCCAAGACCGTTAGAGAGTCACTGAATACGACCGTAAACAGGAATACAAAGAAAGGTGGGAAGGTCGTTCCGCTCAGCAAGAGCGACAAGAAACAGGCCTCAGACTACCTGAGCAGTCAGCACCAAAATTTCCTCTTCAGTACTAAAAGCGTGGGTATCACTGGAAGAAGTTGAAGAGTATCATACAGTACGCTGTAGGATCACAGCGATGAGTATAAGGCACTGATTTCCATACAAGGGCGCCTCGGCGCACGCCAGAACACGAGAGAACAGTACAGAAATGTCAGAGATCCGAATGTCATCAATGGAACTCGAGCCAAAGAAAGAGTTCTTTGTGGGAAGCGATCCACACCTGTAACATGTTAGGTTGCTGTCTACGCAACGATAGCCTGCGTAAACATTTGGTCTGGTGGTTTAGGCACTTTACAGCACTTTTATCCACGTACAAGTAGCTTCAGGGGGCGACATTTACGCCGCGGAGAAAGTCGTAGGTGGGGGCGCGACGCGGAATGTGGGCAGCGAATGCGGCCGAGGGCCGCGCATGCGCAGATGCGGCGGGCGGGGCGGGAGCAGGCGGTAGGGGCGCTGCGAGCAGAGAGAGGGAGAGGGAGAGGGAGAGGGAGAGGGAGAGAGAGAGAGAGAGAGAGAGAGAGAGAGAAGACCGACCACGCGACGGGGAGGCCGAAACTAAATCGGGATTATCACTTCGCATATAAAATTTGCAACACTGTTTAGCGATACGAGCTCCAGTTAACAATTCAAAATTCAACCATGATTGTGTACACCAGCGTTCGGCTGGCAGTTAATGTCACGATATTACAAAGATATTTTCTCCCGATCTACCAGTAATTTCGCAGTTGTATCTCAGCACTTCACATCTACCTAATTACCGTATACGGTGTACTAACACTAAACACTACTTTGATAACAGTCGTTTCACTTATGAGACAAAACGTTGCATTATAAAATTTCTGCTGCAAACTTCAGCGATACGCAGTGTCATAACAATAACAAACTACACAGTTACAAGTATGTGAAATACGGACATTTTTCCATTACTCAACGTATGTCGGTACAAAATCCCCCACCGTGTCCTCCAGATCCGCGCCTGCACAGAGCAAGCTGAGTTACAGTGGGGGGGAGGTCATTCTCCACGTGACAGCTGAGTTACAGTGGGGGGGGGTCATTCTCCACGTGACAGCTGAGTTACAGTGGGGGGGGGGGTCATTCTCCACGTGACCCGTGTGTATGTTTCGTGACATTGCCGGTCTCTCTTCCTTTACAGCTCCTACGTCAAATGAAAACGAAACACATTTCTGTGTCTGGCAGCCATCAAGTGAATTAATATACATTCTCATAATAATGAAAGATTAAAATAAGTTAGTAGTTTCAATTTTCCGATTTTGTATTATTTTCACCTTATTAGCAATCAACCATTAATGTCTTCATGAAGCTATTTCTGTCAGTTCTGGGGAGAAATTTGCATCTATTAATTTTTTCCGTTGAGGCAGTTAGTTTATTTGAAACGAAGTCTTTTGTTCCGCACTATTGGCGATAACAGGTATGAAGCTGACTAAGCAGGCAAATTTGGTCAGTAGTTTTGAAGGTTTTGTTTCAAATACACACATCAAATAAAGTTTTGCATCAACCCGCTTCCCAGATTTCCTGAAGACAGACGTTGGCTGTGGATATTGTATCACAGACACGGTCCCTATGATTGTTCAGAGCTGTCACTAAACCGTCCCAAAAGACGTAAACAACCATGCACGAGCAGCGCCAATTAGATCGAGTGGGTCCGACAGCTGATCAGTTCCAGTCATTCCACCAGGAAGGAGGTACACGGCTCGTGTCGTCTGTAGTTCAACCATGCCTAGACGGTCAATATTGCGGTTCTATAGCTTCCGCATTGCTACTTTGTGCCAGGAAGGGCTCTCAACAAGGAAAGTGTCCAGGCGCCTCGGAGTGAACCAAAGCGATGTTGTTCTGACATGGAGGAGATACAGAGAGACAGCAACTGTCGATGACATGCCTCGCTCAGGCCGCGCAAGGGCTACTACTGCAGTGGATGACCGCCATCTATGAATTTTGGCTCTGAGGAAACCTGGCAGCAACGCCACCATGTTGAATAGTGCTTTTCGTACAGCCACAGGACGTTGTGTTGCGACTCAAACTGTGCACAATAGGCTGCATGATACGAAACTTCAGTCCGGACATCCCTTGCGATGTCCATCTTTGCAACCACGACACTATGCAGCGCGGTACAGATGGGCCCAACAACATGCCGAAGGGACTGCTCAGTATTGGCATCACGTTCTCTTCACCGATGAGTATCGCATATGCCTTCAACTGGACAATCGTCTCAGAGGTGTTTAGAGGCAACCCAGTCAGGCTGAAAGCCTTAGACACACTGTGTAGCTAGTGCAGCAAGGTGGAGGTTCCCTGCTGTTTTGGGGTGGCATTATGTGGGGCCGACGTACGCCACTGGTTGTCATGGAAGACGCCGTAACGGAGGTACGAAACGTGAATGCCGTCCTCCGACCGACAGTGCAACAATATCGGCGGCATATTGGCGAGGCATGGACGACAATTCGCGCCGCCGTCGTGCACATCTTGTGAATGCCTTCCTTCAGCATAACGACATCACTCGACTAGAGTGGCCAGCGTGTTCTCCAGACATGAACCCTATCGGGCATACCTGGTATACATTGAAAAGGTTCTTTATGGGCGACGTGACCCACCAACCACTCTGAGGGATCTACGCCGAATCGCCGTTGAGGAGTGCGACAATCTTGACCGACAGTGCCTTGATGAACTTGTGGAAAGTATGCCACGATGAATGCAGGGAGGCATCAATGCAAAAGGACGTGCTGCTGGGTATTTGAGTTAGCGGTGTGTACAGCAATCTGGACCACCGCCTCTGCAGGTCTCGCTGTATGGTGGCACAACATGCGTATATCTGGTTTTCGTGAGCAATAGAAAGGGCGGAAATGTACAGTTTCCAGAACTCTCGCAACCGATGTGATGCTTTTAATATATAGAACGTAATAGTAAAAATGTTAACCAGATGTAATTACTTACCGAATGAAAGGAGGTACTGATTTGTGTGCGCTTAAAAGCGTTCTTTCGGACAGAGCATCTTCATTTTGCAAATAAAACACAGTTGCTGACAGGAAAAATAGTGGCAGCCAGAATAAATTCATAAATGTGCTGAAAAACAACAGGAGAACAATGCTATTAGTGCAGTTCATAAGGGAATCTGTAGACAGAATTGGAGATAGCAGAATGTAATGTTAAAAATGTAGCCAGATGTAATTACTTACCAGAGTAAAGGAGCTTTGCAGCAGCGCGTCTTCCCTTTGCAAATAAAATGCAGTCGATGGCAGAGTAAGTGGCGGCACCCATAAGATGCTCATTAACCTGCTGATAAAAAGAAGGCGAACAAACCCATTGCCACATTTCATATAGGAATCTGTAGACAGCATTCGAGGTTCCAGGATGTAATATTAAAATCGTTAATAAGATGTAATCGCTTACCAAATGAAGGACGGAAGTACTTATTTGCCCATATGTCAACACCAGTTTTCCAGTAGCTTATCTCTATTTGGAGTTAAAGCCCAGCAGGTGGCAGAGTAAATGGTGGCAGCCAGAACACACAGCTTAACCTGCCGAGAAAGAGCAGGAGGACAAACCTGTCACTGGACAGGTCTGCTGGGAGTCTTATTTGCACTTCTGGATTTTGTGCGTACTACGTGTGTCTCAGACGCTAAGAGACACTTCTGAATCGCTTATCATTATTCGCCCGCAGTCTTCACTCAGAGCAACTGTGTCGCTGGAAGGTGAGCTCGTTTTTGTCATCACTGCTGGAATGAAGGAAACATTTTTTTTATTTTGTGATACTGCAGTCGCGTGTAGTTAGATTCATTGTTGAATCAGACAGCCATGTGAAGACAATTGAGATTTTTCATTAAAGATTGTTTGATTTTCACTGTAAGGGTTTTTTCATGTCTGTCAATTATTTTTCTAACAATTATGAGAGTAAGGATTTGACATAAATGTTGTCCTTTTCCAATATTAGTGCATGTTGTAACATAAATTTCATAGAGTTAACAATGTATCAGATAATGTAAAAACAGTTTGTTAAAGGCATATTTCACCTAAGAGCACTGTGCACATGTTCGGTCCAAGTCGTTTTTGTTTAAAGGAGTCTCTCACTCAGTGGTGTGTACAGCACAGTTTACTTGCTGGCTGGAGCATCGGCAGTAAGCTCTCAGCAACTGCAGTCAGAACTTTGCAACTGGCGCGCGCAGAGCAGCAAGCACTGCATTTCCAAGCAACTACATTACGAGGTGAGACATTTTCATTTCACGATCTGTTTGCTACGAAAATTATCAGCGCACAGGGACCATTTCATGTACAACATTATTTGGCAGACCGTTGAAGCACAGGGACAACTTTGTTTAATTCAAGAGATTAACAGTAAAGTTCAGGATTTAATGAGTTTGCACATTTTTACAATATGAACACAGTAACAGAGCGTATCATCTCGTTGGCAGACTTAAGACACACGCTATTGCAGGACAAAGAAACAGCAACAAATGAATGTGTACCATCCGTTTATAAACGTACAAACTGACTCACATAATTTCACCGCAGCAACTGACTATGGCGTTCCAGTTACACTGTTTTGTGATGCAGCATGTAATAAACGTAATGCCAATAATTCTTGCTCTACGATCCCGTTACAAAAGACTAAAGTTAGAGGACACTTAAAATTTACTCTTCATGGCCACACATTTTATGCAGGGTTTTTGATCATCCCACATTTAATAACAGAAGTTATGCTGGGTATGGATTTCTTGATAGAAGATGAAGCCATTTTGGGCTTTAAAGACTCTTCTATTCTACTATGCAACAATAACCAGCAAGTTGCATTAGAGTTCGAGAAGAGCATTTCCATCGAGGAACAGGAAATTAACAGATTGGAGCTTTTTCCACACACAAACAATACACAATGGTATACACAATTTTTCACCGACACGTCTTTTGCTCTCGCCAATACAGGTGAAGAATCAAAGCCAAGGTAGACACTTGTGAAGCAGCAACAGACGAATCAAACAACACACTGAATGGGACAGATATTTCAGCACACCGTTCATAGAATTTCTAATGATTCAACTTTGCTCTCGCCACATTTAGTTTTGAAGAATAAAAGTCCGCCAGACAAAATAAAAGAACTTGTTTCTCTCCGCAAGTCACAATGTTTACGTCATCGTGAATTGATTGACATTGGAATTACTAATACAAAAAAGGCAGTTGAGAAAAGGAAAATGCTAAAAAAAGAAGGTAAGTCACAACAGAAAATTCAAAGTTGGACAAAACGTTTTAGTTCGAGCACACCCTTTGTCTTCTAAAGCAAAGAACAGGTGTGAAATATTTGTATTTCTGTATAACGGACGATTTCGGAGTCGACGAATCCCACTTCTGAACGTAGTACATCTTGAAACACTCAGAACGAAACTTTCCAGAAGTTTCCATCACCTCACCAATATAAAACCTTTCATTGCATAATTATTTGACTTTCTACTCTTCCTTGAGATACTACACCATACCAATATATAACACTTATGTTCTGACAACACGTATTTCATTTTCTTATGACGTCAACCGTTTGCTAGTAGTAGTTAAGCTTTTTCTACAGGTTTTCTTTCACTGACATGTATGTGTACATGAAAATAACAATTTCTTCTCATACGGTGCTATAAGTACAAGCCACTTTGTATGTTAATTTTCACTGTCATTATTTTTGTGTAATAGATACAACAGAGCACATATCACGTCATGCTCTAACATAACTCACCCCGATCTTTACATTACATCATTTTACAAGCAGAGATTACGTAAAAGAAGAGAGCAATGATTTTTTTCGTCAATGAAAAAGGCATCACACAAGATAAAAGCAACACGAGAAACAATAAATCGAATTTTGCGCGTCGTAAAGCATTTTCTCTTACAGGCTAACGTACAGAAGTATGCAACAACGGATTCCAGACAGTACTGATAAAACAGGTAGAGTATATATTTTTTCACAGGTATAACACGTACTGTCAGTAATCGGAGGAGATATTCAATTTAAGCGTCTTGCACTGAGATACTCTGAGATATAACCAGGATCTCTTCATTCACTGTTGGAATTTTATTGTAGGTGTCGTATGTGAAGTGAAGACTTAAGGCTTCATTATAGATGAAGTATGTGTAGCAATGATTTATAGATTTTTGTAATGAGAATACGATGAGATAATAGGAAGTGAGAATAGCGAACTTTTTATGATTATTATGCAGACGTTTGTTATTTATGACATGAAGTGGCATATCGATGTTAGGGATTGTCACGGACTACGTGATGATTTCGCCCTTGTTGCATGCTTTGTTGATTATGTTTTGGTGTGTATCTCTGACGAGTAGCACTTCTAATGGTTTGAGAAAAGGTGTTGCAAAACGATAATACAAGGCTGTGAATTTACAGGAAGATAAACACATTGTTTCAAAAATATGCATTTTTTTGTGAACAGCAATGAGAAGGTTTGAAGACTCTTATTACGATGCACTTGCTTTGATGAATTTCTGACTTTGCTTGCGCTAGTGTATTTTTTTCTCATTAACAGGATAATACCATTTCTCATTCTTTTTCGCCTCTAGATAACAGACTTAACCGGAAACAGATAAATTCTTAATTGTTTTCGTTCTGCGCCTTGACTTTACTTGTTCATAGATATTAAGTACTCTTCCTGATACCACTTAAATTTTGCATTTGGGGCAGTTTTAAGTAATTGGCACGTGGATAGGTTAAGGTTTCGTGAACACATTTTCATTTGCTTTATGTTTTGTGACTCAGAGGCAAAAGACAGATGTAATAATTTCTTTTTTTTTTCTCTGCAGAAGTAAAATATTGTTCACATTCCATTCCTTTGCTTCCCTTTAGCCTGTATCCTTGTGGGCATCTACTCGAGTATATGAAAGTATACACGCTGCAGAAATCAGTATTGTACGCTTGCATAACAACACGAGTGGCAGACGCATGCTCGTGTGAAAAGTAAGAAGACGGATGACAATGTTTGCCTGTTGATACTCTCACAACGCACTGTACGTGTAATGGTTACTGTATTTTAATGTTTCTTTTCTCTCACAGCGTGAAACCGATTTTGATTATGATTATTCTGTCTGACGTGTCACTGCCGACACAGCAGTGTATATTGTGTATTCGTAAGAAATGCTTGTTATTCTTTGCTTTTTGATCTGAGAATTCACCATAATTTATGTAGTTTTAGATAAATGTAAAAGATTTATTTTCTTTCACTGTGTTGTGACAGGATACACGTACTTTGCGAAAACAGCACATTGATGAACTCGAGTTGAGTTATTCTCTGCACTGTGAGACAGTTGGACGTATTATGGACGTTTCCTTTACGACGGCATGCCAAATCGATTATCGTGATTTTAGATGGCTTCACAGACATTTTGTTAAAGTGACGTGGAGGTACCTTTTGTGAGCGGTTTTGTGGCACTGAGTTGTCACTGGGTTCATTGTGGACAGGTACAGCATCCACCAAGTCTGCCCTCAGCCGCCTCCCACACAGTCACGGTACGAAGCTCTCACCTGCTGAGATATTACAGCGTTGTGAGTGCTGGAAGACACTCCAGCATGATCTGCACAGCGTACTGTGTACACTCGTGCCAACAGCTTCGTGTACGAAAACCACGAAAAGACATTGTTTCGATACACATTTGCTACGACAAAAAGACGACATAATCACAGCCAGTGTCACGACATTTTGTGTAGAATAACGACAAAGGAAAATGCCGTGAATGGCATTTTTTCCCACAATTCATGACTTTACAACTGGTGCACACTAATGTAGTGGACAATTTTCTTTAACTTGTGCACACTGCCTTCAAACGGAATGTAGCGTATTCTAAATACACCTGAACGCCAGTGTAATCAACATTTGTAACTTTACTTGGAGTGCACCTGAGCAAGAAATGGACGATGATTTTTGCAAATTAATTTATCAGCGACGGGGCACTGCCACTTACAAAACAAAAAAGTTTTTCATGACTTGTTTACACTGCATATATAATATACTACACTACTTCCTAGTTTACTACTATTTTTGTGTAATATTACGCAGACGAAGTTTTCAGTACAATATTTGCCATGTGTAAAACTCCTCCTGCAAAATTCTGCCCAGAGAGGGCGTGAGATAGTCAAATAGATAGTGAAATAGATCTACTATGAGTTTCTTCTTCTTCTTCTTTCGAATTACCTATTTGGAGGGTACGATGAATCAACTTTGGGTATTCTACATTGTATTAGATTTCCCTAGTTTCCAAATTTCCTTCACCCTTTTAGAGTGTTGTTCCCTTTCTTGTTGAGTCCACTCTCGTCTAGTTGTTTTCTTTCCCTCCTGAAATTCTGCTTTTTGTGCTGACTTTCTGAAATGTATTCTGTTTTCTGTTGTGTGTATTGTAATTCCAGCGTTTTCCGTGTCCTTTCCACTCTCTATGAACCATGCCGGTTTGGATTGGTAGCTACAGAGTAATGTGATTCTACGGTTGGTTAGTCTGTTCTTATCCATTCCGAATATACCTCCAAAAAACTGTAGTCTTCTCTTCCACACTACATCAGTTAGTTTTTCAGTTTTCAGGTACAGCACTCTGGTCTTAACCTATATTCAGCATTATCGTTTCTTTTAGCTCCCAGTATTTTCCTTAAAACTCTTCTTCCGACCTTCTGTGAGTTTGTCATTTGCATTTCAGTATTTTATACGTACTATGTGTGTCTCATACGCCAAACGACAGTCTTGAGTCTGTTATTCTTCACGGGCAGTCTTTGGCCAGAGTCTGCCTGGCAGCGAGGAGTGCGGGAGTTGTGACGTCAGAGGGGTAGCGAGGCAGGCGCCGAGGAGGGGGCTCGTGGCAGAGTAGCCGTGGAGGTGGGCGCGTCTGAGTTAAAGTGAACTGTGTCTGGATATTGTGAGACAGGGCAGCAAGATTTGACTAGTGATTTGGAATGAAATTAGAGCAGAAAAAGAGTATGAGGGGGAATGAAGGCAACATTCCTTATTTAGTGACACTGCAGTCGCACGTAGCTAGATTCACTGTTGAATGAGACATCCATATCAGGGAACTTCAGGTTTTTCATTAAAGATTCTGTAATTTTCACTGTGAGCTGTTTTTCATGTTTATTGATTATCTGTCTAACGTTTGTGAGATTGAGAGTTTGGTATCGGTGTCGTCCTTTGTCAGCGTTAATAAATGTTGTAATATGAACTGCACACGAGTAATAATATATCAGATAATTAAAAAAAAAGCTGGTTAAAGAGACATTTCATCTACGAGCATTGTCCACAACCTCGATCCAAGTCATTTTCATTTAAGGACTGTCTCACTCAGTGATGTGTGTGAAATAGTTTACTTGCTGTCTGGAGCATTGCACTGGACTACAGTTGCTGATAGTCAGAAATTCGCAACTGGCTTGCAGAGAGCACCAAGCATTGCGTTTCCAAGCAATTACATTACCAGGTGAGATATTTTCATTTCACGATCTGTTTGTTTGCTACGAAAATTATCAGCGCACAGAGACCATTTCATGAACAGCATTATTTGGCAGATCTTTAATGCACAGGGACAACTTTATTTAATTAAAGAGATTGATAGTAAAGTTCACATTTTTGGAACGATTATGCAACATGTCGCATTCTGGCAGACAATTATATTACGTTTCTCTCGCTGTTGGAAATGCAGCCAAGGCTAAACAACAGGAAACTAGTACGAAATCTCAAATAGAATGAAAGGAATTATTTTAAACGAACCTTTCAATATTACATTTCATATAGGAATCTGTAGATATTATTTGACGTAGCAGAATGTAATATTAAGATTTTTAACCAGAACTCATTTTTCTTCAATTGAAAGCCAGATTTCGTTTAACGCAACTCATCCTCGCAAAAAAAAAAAAAAAAAAAAAAAAAAAAAAAGCTGTCGATTGCAGAGTAAATGTTGTCAGTCAAAAGGAGGTCGTTAACCTGCTGATAAAGAAGAGGAGAACAACCCTATTACTACGTTTCGTACAGGAATCTGTAGATTGCATTAATGCAATCTTATAAATGCTAACCAGACGTAATTACTTACCAAACGAATCAAGCAAGTACTCATTTCCCTACCTCTCAAAGCTATCTTTTGAGTAGGGCATGTTCACTTTCCAAATGAAGCGTACCCGATATAATAGTTCTTTTGGAGAAACACTATTGAGAAAATTTAGAAAACGGGGATTTGACGCTGACAGCCGAACGATTCCAGTGCCACCAACATGTATTGTGCGTAAGGCCCACGAAGAGAAGATACGAGAAATTAGGGCTCATACAGAGGCATCTGGAGAGTCGTTTTTGCCTCGCTCTGTCTGCGAGTGGAACAGGAAAGCAAATGACAAGTAGTGGTACAGAGTACCCTCGGCCACGCACCATACGGTGGCTTCAGGGGTACCTATGTAGATGTACTACATTTCTTATAGGAATCTGCAGATATCTTTTTTATCAAATGAAAGAAAGAAGTACACATTTCTCTACCCCTCGAAGCCAGCTTTCGAGTATCGCATGTTCTGTTTGCAGACAAAAAGCAGCCGATGGGAGAGTAAATGGCGGCAGCCAGAAGACGCTTGGTAACCTGCTGTGGTAAATCACTGGAGGACAACTGTGTTACTACATTCATGTATGAATCAGTCGAGAGCATTTTAGATAGCAGAATATAATGCACCCAACAGCCAGAGAAACTGGTACACCTGCCTAAAGTCGTGTAGGGACCCCACGAGCACGCAGAAGTGCCGCAACACGACGTGGCATGGCCTTGACTAATGACTAGTGTAGTACTGGAGGGAACTGACTCCATGGATCCTCCAGGGCTGTCCATAAACCCGTTAGAGTACGAGGGGGTGGAGATCTCTTCTGAACAGAACGTTGGAAGGCATCCCAGATATGCTCACTAAGGGGCGTTTGGTGCCCAGCGGAAGTGCTTGGACTCAGAAGTGTGTTCCTGCAACCGCTCTGTAGTGATATTGGACGTCTGGGGTGTCGCACTGTCCTGCTGGAATTGGCCAAGTCCGTCGAAATGCACAATGGATATGAATGGATGCAGGCGATAAGGCAGGATGCTTGTTTATGTGTCACCTGTCAGAGTCATATGTAGACGTATCAGGGGTTCCATGTTACTCCAACTGCACACGTCGCAAACCAATGCAGAGCCTCCACCAGCTTGAAGAGTCCACTGCTGACACGCAGCGTGCACACCTGCACACGTCAATCCGCTCGATCAATGTAATGGAGACTCATCCAACCAGGCAACATGTTTCGAGTCATCAACAGTTTAATGTCTGTGTTGACGGGCCCAGGCCAGGCGTAAAGGTTTGTGGGCCTTCGGCTCCAAATGCTCATATTATGATGACAAACTGAGAAGGTGGTTAAGATAGAACCCGGGGAAATATGTTATGTTGTGGCAAATCTCATCCTACGTGTTTGCTGCCAACATGAGAACTGCAATGAACTGATTTCAGAAGACTGGTGTTTGTCCAACGATCCTCGACGTCTTTTCAGGCGGTGACTTGCGACCAGCCGCGACGACTGGTATTCCGCAGCCAACCACAAGCCTTCAGCCGACCGTTCAGCAAAACCCACGCACTGGCGCTCCCACTGACTCCCCCGACGCACCTCGTGGGCTCGTGCAAGCTGACTGCAGCGCCAGATTACAAAATACTGAGGTGGAACAAAGGCGTCAGAGTTCTTTGACGCCTAACGCTCCAAATTCGTCCATAAGTAACTCCACTGGGTCAACCGTCCCTGGTTTTAGCCCGGAAAATGTCACGCCAGTATTCAGAGCACCTAAGAATGACGACAAAGACAGGTCGAACCGCTATTGTCACATCATCTGCCTACGAGAATGAGATACAACAAGCGACCGAGAAACCACTTAAGCTAAAGAATCTGAACAGAATAGAGCAGAGATCAGGCTGCTGGCTGGAGAAGAGAAGAAGAAAGGGAAATAAACATATCTTCCCTTACAGAAGGGGAACACAAAAGAAAAACAAATTGACTCTACAGAAAATGAAACATCCGAAGACGACGAAGATGCGGCACGAACATATCGCAAGGAATTGTACTGGACTCCAACTGAGGGACGGATTGCCTGACAAAAGAGCAAACAGTGGGCTGGTGACTCGTGTGCCGGCACAGGCAGCGAGGACGGTGGATACCAGCTCACCTCTAAGACGTGTCATCGAAGAAACTTAAAAAAAAAAAGAGGAAAAGTCGAGGTTCATTCCACCCTGTGTGGGGAGCGGAACGGCCTTGAAAACACTTTCCTAGTTGGCTGGTACAACAAAGTAATGTGTATTATTCTATTTCATTTTCGTTAGCGGAGTATACTACAAAAACGTGCCGTCCCTAAGTTTCCGCACCTTGCTCCGAACGCAAGGCGCCCCCCCCCCCCCCCCCCCCTGCCGCTGGAGCAGCGCCCCGGCTGCGCCCCCCGCGGACTCAGCCACGCCCACGCCGTGCTCGCCGTACGAAGGCTTTCCTCGCGAAGCAGCGCACTACACCGGCGGCGCACAGCTGCGCACGAGGCGAACTTCGGTCCAAAGCTTCCAGTTCGACGGCCGCCGCAGCCGGCTGCTTCGTTCTCCATTTCTTGTCTTAATGTCCTCGTGTTGCGCACTCTACCTACACGCGTCACTCACCCTTACAAACCCTCGTATGACTCGAATATAGAAAAAAGAACACAGAATGTCGGTCGCTGTAATCCAGTAAACTCAACAATATTACTTTTCCTGTCTGTAAACATCAATCTACGTCCCACCCATTTTCATAGAGGACATCTTGAAGATGGAAAACTTCTGAGAGTGAAAGAGTCTGTTGTCATTGTGTTTTGTGGTAGTGTTGTCTCTCCTACATCTCTTTCACCAACACTGAATATTTCGCCACTGCCCATTTCGTATAGAGTTCCATTCGTAGTGCCGCTCTGTTAAGCGTCTCTGTTTGAGCGTACGGAGCACAGTGTTCTGAAACATGAGGTACTTTGTCTCAGTTTTATCTACTCGGAATATAGCCCAGAGACGGACAAGGCGTGGCACAAAAACTGCAACGTAATATCACAAAAGCATCTAACTCAGGGGTTTCCGAACGTTTCCTCTGACGGAACACTTCGAGAATGCTGGTACTTTTACGGAACGCCTTTTTTGTTTTGGATGTTAATGAAACATTAATAAATGAGAAGGATTTGTTTCATTCAGTGATTACTTCAATTTAACTCATGGCTAATAACACAGTAATCATAATAAAATGAAATAAAAATTAATATTGTCAAGGTGTTCACGAAAAAAAGGCCATGTTATAAACATTTTTTCGTGGAGCACATTTTCTGTCCTCGCGGAGCACCAATGTTCCACAGGCCACAGATTGGGCAACCCTGCTCTAAGAAAATGCTCTGTGTTGAGTGCAGGGCGAAAGAGCACCGGTTAGTTTGAGACGCACTGCGAATCTGGTTGTCATCCTCAGCAAACTAACAAAACGCAGTTGCACAGGTGCGTCTAATTTTGGCTTCCAGAATGAGATTTTCACTCTGCAGTGGAGTCAGCGCTGATATAAAACTTCCTGGCAGACTAAAACTGTGTGCCGGACCGAGTTCGAGTCACGGCGCACAGTTTTAATCTCCCAGGAGGTTTAATTTTGGCTTACTGAAAAAGACGCGCCGTCCAAAATACAAGGGGGCGAAAAATTCATTAACTGGATAAAACTGGAGTAACATTTTTCCCAATACGTATACTGGGTAACATGGGACTAGTACCATCGCCGTAGTTGTTTTCAAATGCTGTTGTTCGCTTAACTTTTTTGTTATGACTGACAGTAAACATTGAATGGCGTTCGCTACGAGACTGTTTTTCCCGTCCCGGGCTACTTATCGTTACAACGCAGGAGCACTGTAACAGTGTGTGTGGGTGGGGGGAGGGAGGGAGGGAGGGAGGTGTTGGTGCTCGGTTCCTGTCTGAGCTGGCTGCCTTTGGTTTACTTCGAACCGGCGGCCATTTGTGTAGCCATTCGACATCTGTCTTACTGCAGCTACGTTACAGAGTAATGTATTAAGCGAGATTCGAACGACGACCCCGAGCTGGCGCCCAGGCAAGTTGTGCAATGCTATTAATTCGTTTTTCAGAAGATTTTCATTGGGATGAAACTAGTGCACAGCTGATGACACCATTTGTAGTTGCAGCGATAGCATTTTGTGTGCAACAACATGCAGAAAACACGTTTATCCGGGAATTTTTTGAAACGTGCAGCTTCTGTACTTTTAACTTGCATAAATGGGTTCAAATTTTGCACTAAGGTAGGTAAATGGCTAAAGTCAAAACGAGACAAGATACTAGGTACACCTGGTTTGAATTTTCATCTCTACGTGCGGCAGTTGCTACGACGTGCTATTTTAGGTGTCCACACATGCACCTTTACATGTGTAAGTCAACGTGCGCGACCGATACGTGCCCGTGTAAACCCCGCTTAATGTACCACTCTGTACCTCCCGAGGTCTTTAGCAAACTAAAGAGAGACAAATACGGCGTAGTTTTTTAGTTGATGCCGATTTTTACTGCACTACATGCGCTGCCTCTTGTGAAAACTGTGTTGTAAGTCATCACACACGACGCTACTACCGGCTCTCATCCCTTATCGTCTTCAGGAGTGCAGTTTACTGTCCGCTTGGGGCGCTGCCGTCGCTGTGCATAAGGAAAACGGGCACCTGTGTGGTGGGAGTAACCTGTTAGTCCAGACTGTGGTTATACAACACTCAGCCACTGCGACGCGATATACACAAATACACGTCAGGTGTGTAGTAGGATCCTCAGTGCCTTCTGATCTTCCAGCAAACGGCCTCGCCGCAGTGGTAACACCGGTTCCCCTCAGATCACCTGAGTTAAGGGCTGTCGGGCTTGGCCGGCACCTGGCTGGGGTCACTGTCCGGGTCTGCAGAGTGCTGTCGGCAGGCGGGGCGCACTCAGCCCTCGTGAGGCCAGTTGAGTAGCTGCTCGAGTGAGAAGCAGCGACACAGGTCACCAGAACTGGCGACAGCCTGGAGAGCGGTGTGCTCTCCACATTCCCATCCGTACCTGCATCCAGTAATGCCTGTGAGCCTCGGATGACACGGTGGCCGGTCGGAACCGTTGTGCCTTCAAAGCGTGTTCGGGCGGAGTCCTTTTTGTTCCCGTGGTCCGCAGATAAAACATCTTCACAACAAAAAAATTTATCGCCAAACCATTTCTTAGAATAGCTGAATTGGTAAGAAATCACTCAACATTATTACAAGCATGTTGTATGAACATAATGTGTTCGCTTTTCTGCACCTACAAAAAGTGGTTATATGCAGGGGTGTCACAAAAGTTTGAAACGTAAGTTGGTGTGCCAAAGAGTGGAAAAGGTCGACAAACGCGGCTCTAAAATCTTTTTTACTCCTTTTCGGCATTAGTCATCGATGTTCTGTAATAGACACCTGCATAAAAAGAGAATTCGAAGTTACCACTTTTCTTTAAAAGAAATCGGTAACACGAGATTTGAATTTCAGTTCTCAGTGTGTACAAGGAAGTTTTCTCGGCGTAAAGGTAAGAATAATTCACCAGTCAGCAGGAGAGCGGAGACAACTGTGATGGTGACCAGTCGCAGTTGCGAATTTTTGCGGTGTGAGTTACTCGCCTCCAGATCAGCTGGGAAATGAGCTGAAATGTTCGTATGTATCCAGAATGAGATTTTCACTCTCCAGCGGAGTGTGCGCTGATATGAAACTTCCTGGCAGATTAAAACTGTGTGCCCGACCGAGACTCGAACTCGGGACCTTTGCCTTTCAGGAGACGAGGTAGGAGACGAGGTACTGGCAGAAGTAAAGCTGTGGGTACCAGGCGTGAGTCGTGCTTCAGTAGCTCAGTTGGTAGAGCACTTGCCCTCGAAAGGCAAAGGTCCCGAGTTCGAGTCTCGGTCGGGCACACAGTTTTAATCTGCCAGGAAGTTTCTGTTCGTATGTAGTCAGTAACATTTGTGTTATGCCAGTTAACGTGTATGAATCACATATGTGCTCGAAAAGCAGATAGTTTTTAGCGTTCTGTCTCTCTCTGTTTCTCCCTCCTCCACAACAGTCGGTATACATTACAATCACTCACAGACAGAACCGATATAGTTATCATTGATTGTCTTTCACAACAAATAGAAAACTTAGATGTGTTGTCGTCAATGCCATAACAGCATGCCTTTCTAGTCATATCGAATGCCTTTTGTGGCTTGGGTTTTTCTGATATGCGAATCAGGAAATACAAGGTACTAATTTGATGGCGCCTACTTTGACGCTGATGACATTTTTATCTTCATCATACCTTGCACGGCACACAAGTAATCTGAATTCAAAAACGCTGTACTCAACGAATCGATAGCTGTGGTGCTGTGGTGTCGGGTTGGTGACAACCAGTTTGTGCAGCAGTGCCGCCAACTATATTGTATAGCCTGAAGTGACTCTGCCAGGCTACTGTTTGTGTTGGATCTTTGTGCTACAATATACCTGACAGACAGAAATGCAGAGGGTGTCTCAGGAGGGACGTTTGATATTCGGGGATATTCTAGCAACAATCATTCAAGGAAAAAAGTCTTAGCAAACGTGTGCTCTAAAGCGCTTACCTTAAGAGCTGTGACCTCTTCCTCTTCGATACTATGAAGCAAATCGCTTATACTGCCAGCTCTTTACTTTCCATATTTTTGTGCAGCCATTGCCATTTGCTTTACTTCTCCACATTCTTTCTTTATTGTTAATAATTCCCCACGAATTTCCCCTATATGCGAAATTATTGCCTCAGTGTCCTTACGCTGTTCGTCAGCTTCTTCCTTCTCCTTCTTACGTTGTTTCTCCTCTTCTTCCTTCTCCCTCTTACGCTGTTCGTCAGCTTCTTCCTTCTCCTTCTTACGTTGTTTCTCCTCTTCTTCCTTCTCCCTCTTACGCTGTTCGTCAGCTTCTTCCTTCTCCTTCTTACGTTGTTTCTCCTCTTCTTCCTTCATTGATCGTACGAAGCTCAGTATTGGGTTAATGTCATCATTTTGATCCTCGTCACACATGGGTGATGTAACTCTGGACACCTGGGCGCTAGAGCTCTGACGTGGCCGAGCTCGCCCCTGTCTGCTCTCGTTCGTTTGATTATAAACTTCTGCTACCGTCTCGACCTGTGTGACTGTCTCTGTTTCATCCTCTACCTCACTATCATAATCACGGCCGCAACGCTGCTCTAAGATCGTGTCCAAATCACCTTCCTCATCAATGACCCTGGCGTCCTGTCCTGCTAAAAATATGCCCATCTCATCTCCGAACCTATTCCCGTCGGTAAACTGCCCCTTATCCATTATGCTATCCTCTTTTGTTTTAGCGTCGCTCGATAATAGTCGTGCCTTACTTCTCGTTATCATTCATGCAAAACAAATTTATCAAAAATGCACAATAAAATTAATCTACTCCATATATTTTTACACATAGACATAAAGTTTCAACAATGCCGCTCCAACGCTGTAATTATACGCACGATTTGTTGTGGTACAGAAACCGCACACAAACCCAACAAAGTGTGATGTGATACGGACACACCATCAAAGGAACACAAAAACAATGAACAAAAAAATATATATACTGAAAACAAAAACTGTAATCATGCGCCGCTACTTAAAACTAAACGCGGAACTACCAGAAAAAAAACTTGGGTATTAATCAATAAAAAATTAAGCAAAAAAAATTCTGAGTGTCTCTACGGATAATACCGCTTGCTTATCAGAAGATTCCAGGTTCGAATCCTGGCAGGGTCGCCATTTTATGCGAGGTGCCGGGGCTAGCAGTGTATTTAAACACTCAATTCTTCTAGAATCTACATATGTACATGATGCTCTAAGCCCCCCCCTTTTCTAACTCCAACTTTTGCTGTTGCACAAGGATAAAAAAAATACGCGAACTGACTCTAATCAACCCTGCCAGTGGAGTAGAAGAGAGTTTGGCACCTGCAATAATTTAATTTGATAAATAAGTTAATTAAACGAAGGTTTCATTAACATAGTGAGGAATGATGGGGTTGCTCTACCTATTAACAGAATGAAAGTTCTGTCCAAAATAACAATATGATTTATTAAGAATAAACACAAAATAATAAACAAAAACAATACATCAAATTGGCTCAAATTGGATACTTAAACAAACGCTGTGAATGTGAAGTTGTCCCTAAACTAGATTGTGAGGATTATGACGAAGTGATATGTGCAGCCAATTCCTAGCAACTCAATTCTTAGAGAAAACACATAGCCAACCCAACATTAATTGCTGCTACCCAAGACAGAACAAAGTTAGAAAAAAAAAGACGAACAGGCGCACTCTGCTGAGCTCTGATTATCACCTAGGAAAATCCCTATCTGCCGGTGCTGCGGACATACATTACCAAACTGACTTCTTGACTCCCAGGACACGATCTGCCATACCCGAGCCGTTGGCTGGTTGCTTCGACGTCCTCGACCGAAAGGCGAGAGCCAACTACTCACAAGAGCACCCGTACAAAACCGAACACAGAACATTCCCGCCCCCACGACAGTGGCCGTGATTCAACGTTCCAATCAGCAACTCGAAAACCGGCGGAAAATTCCACTCCATTGCCGGAACGCTACCATTCCACCAATGGAGATTCTTGGCGCCAATTTCTGCGCCGATCTTGCTACGTCACGGAGCTATGCCCTGAGCAAGCCAATCACAGTTACTATTTTGCAGAAAGCGCGGGAATTTTCCCGCCACAGCTGCCTGGGTACACAAGTCATTCCCACGCCTCGCTGGTAGCCCGCCAGAAAGTGTTTTCGCTAAGTTTCTGCGAAGTAACGGAACCTCTAGCCCAGCCGCTGCTTCAGGCCCTGCGGGTGTGCCTCTTGACAATGTCGGCGTCTGGAAAGCATTCACTGGACCCCCTCACACCTGTCGGCTTATCCTTTCAAAATCAGACGAGCCCGCCTGTCACCGGACCACCCGGGTGACGAGAGACGCTGCGTGGGAAGTCCGCGTGTTAAGGAATTGCGACTTTCCACCGCATGCAATTAGAGAGGAGAATCGTAAGATAGAAATATGAGAGGGGGCTCATGCCACCTCTCATAGCCCCTACGCCATTTTAGATTGTAATTGGTGAGCGGTTGGCTAACTTAGGAGCAAGATAGTGAGTCAATCGCCCAAGAACAATCTCGCAAACTGACTCCACATGCCGCACTCTATAAAGAAAATCACTGCAACTGAAAAATGCAGCTCATAGGGGGAGGATTATTTATGATGTAGCCAACTTCACCTTCTTAATATGGAACCCTAACACTCACATCACACATCCATACGCAGGGAGCCCCTTCCAAACACCGATTCACACAGACATTCACGCACTAAATATGGCCCGGGCATGTGAGCCAAATAGAGAACAGTTTATTCTTTACAATCAGAGTTGGAGTGCTCCGCAATTAAATGCCCAAGATGTTACAACAATTTTAATCATTAAACTAACCTGAACTCACTCACACATGATACTATTTAAGTTAACAATCTCTTTGTGAGCTTTCAGAATCTAATTACAACCTCCGATTCATTCTGTCTCCCTGCAGCAAGAATAACCTTTACAAAATGTTCCCTGAACTGATTGTCCATTCACAATGACAGTGGTGGTATCTGCTTCAGTTTGTAGGGACTTCAGGCACACTGTTTGCATACACACAACAATAAATACAAGATACAAAAAAAACATGGTGTGGAGAACAATACAGTAATTTGTAATAAGAATTACAGTGTAAAACAAACAATCCAAGGTATCACATACATTACAAAAAAAACAACACTTGAGAAAGAAATTTAAGAAAAAAAAACAAGGTTCATGGGACATTAAGTTGTGCGTGCACATTGCACACTGTTCATGACTGTGCTGAGAATGAGGCACTAAATCACATTGTTAGAAATGTTCGAAGCACTTCACAAATTCATTAGTTTCTCTGAGGGGGTTGGTATGTTGAGTCATATGCATTGATGCACGTGGCTCCATGTCTTGAGCATTGGAGGGGGGCGTTTGGGATGGGGCCACAGTACTGACATCACATAGGGCTAAACGTCGGGTGTTGTTGCTACGTTGTTGCAACAGCAATAGGGAGTGCTGGAGCGTCTGCAGTACGCTGTTGAGATTGTAGTCAGACCCACGCATATGATCACGACAGTACGGTAGGAAGACACAGTGATAGGCTCTCCTCACGTCTATCAATTTTCTCTGAGGTCTACTTGTTGGGATACATCACTAATCTAGGTCTCTTCTCTCGCTGGACAGTACTTAACGTTTCCCAATATTGAGTTCGATGAGGGATGATGGCACGTGGAGTGACTCCACAAGTGTGTGAGGTCATCCATACAGGATCGAACTAGGAGCGACGATTGCTAAAACTGCTCTCTAATAGAGAGGAGAAGTTAGAAATGAGACCATACATTTGTTAGTGTGGCACGATACTGCTTTGTGTATGCCGATCGGCCAATGCTAGTGAGTTGTAAAAACCCAAACAGGTGAGTATATAGTGTCCCTTTCTGTCCTGAGGCACATGAGATGCGGGTTATGACACCATATGTGATCTTCTTCGTGTACTCACGACAACGTGGTCTGCCGCAGGGAATCCCTCCAAACGGCTGCCGCGTCCGGAGAGCTAGCTGGCTGTCGCGTGTGGGTCACGTGTCAGTGTCAACGGCCAGCCTCACTTTCGCTTGTGGCCCGGCGAGGGCTGTCTGCCACCTAATCCCTCAGGTATACAGCCCGGTGACTGTCTGCTTGTAGAACCAGATGCTCTCGCGCCCTTCACGTCAGGTGGCTTGCTGACGCTCTCCTCCTGCAGGTTGCCGATGACCTCCGGCTGGCCTCTGCATTGCCACGATCCCCGTCATCTGCACAATTCTTACAAAAATCTTATGCCTCACTTTTCCCCATGACCTTCTATGTTGTAATAAATTTACATAACGATACATTGATGGTCTGTCATTTCAGACACTCTAATTTTAATTTTATAGTTATTTATCTGTAGCTATCTTGGTGTATCTAATCTAGACATGGAAATAATTTTTCTTGATATTTGTGTAGAGACCGATCTCAGTATTGTACATGGTGTGTGATAACTGATGCTATGTAATGGATGAACAACTAAATGTGCGGGCCCGCACTAATATTACTATTAATTATATAGATCGACAGTAGACATGCTCAAGAATTAACTACCATTTGCCAACGATCTACATTCTATGTCTTTTAATTAAATTATGTTGTTATGCAGGTCAGAGTTTTACTGTGCTATAAAGAACATGCAACTATGCTACTTTCGCTCGCCCGTCAACCCTCCATCTCGGGTCTGTGGTTTGGTGACCTGAAAAATAGCATCTTAACAAGCGCGCCAAACACTTGTGGTAGAAAACCGCCACAATATTAAGGATCTAGTTATTGTAAAATCCTAAAGTTTAATTTATCCTAGTAT
This sequence comes from Schistocerca cancellata, assembly GCF_023864275.1. Classification (NCBI taxonomy): domain Eukaryota; kingdom Metazoa; phylum Arthropoda; class Insecta; order Orthoptera; family Acrididae; genus Schistocerca; species Schistocerca cancellata. The sequence continues at coordinate 101,624,590 of NC_064636.1, read as the reverse complement.
ATGGTACTCTATTATTATTATTATTATTTTTTTGTTTTTACCTTATACAACACTCTTACATAATTACTGTTACGCTGAGATGTCTCGCTGCTCGCCGCTATTGACGACAGTGATGTGCGCGCCGTACGACATGGCCTCCGAGTTCTCACTACGCCTCACTGAAACTCCAGAGACTGGGTTAGCCATGGCTATACAAGACAATAAATTTATAGTTGTAACTTCTTTTCTATGTTATGCAGTGTTCGCGATCAAAGCACACCTTTCCAGAGGCAATGTAATATGACCAAGCCAGGACTGGTTCCTGTTGAGGATTCCGTCGCCCACCACACACCAGCTACACAGTATGTCACGAATATCCAAGTATAATTCCTTGGTTAATCATCTGTGACAGTCACAAGCAGCACGCTAAATCCGCAACCAGCACATTGGCATGGTAGGCTTTATGCCCGCATTTCTACCGTCTGGGCCCTAGGGCACCATTGGAGTCAACCGCTCACAGGTTAACCCTGACTTGTAAGACAACGATGCTGGCGCAGCTCTGCAAAAAACTATACTGCCCATATTCATCCTCGAAATCACGCAATATACCACAATCTTGCAGTGCACTGATGCGTGCCTGCAAGCATTGGTATGAACGTTTCACGAACTGGTTGTGGCCGCTATGGAGCGTATCACGACTTCTCAGAACGCTTCTAAGAGCACGTTCTTGTATGCGCCCGTTTGTGCGACATCTCGTCACTCATCACTATCCCTTAACATGGACACCAGATTGGAAAGGACAAAAACATTGCTCATGGAAAGTTAGTGCCTCTTATCGCATTGACAGTGGAGCTTGCGAACATAGACAGAAAAAAATTAGCAGTAGTAAATTCTTATGCGAGAAAACGCAGCGTGTTAATACTTTAACAATCTTACTCTATTAATGCAGCGATTATTGTTCCCCGAAGAAAGGTTCATATCTTTGCCTATTCTACTATGTACACCACTTACACTACTACTATAGCAAGGTTCATGTATTTGCCCATTCTACTATGTACACCACTTACACTACTACTATTCCACGAACTCCTTTATGTGAGAGATGTGGTGGAGTCCTATGGACTTCTTTCCTTCCAGCGTCTCCAATTCATAAGCATTGTGGTGAGCTGCTCTCCTTATACGGTACGGGCCGTTGTAAATAGAATAGAATTTTTGGCATTTCATTTTTTGTTTGTTCGAAAGTCGGAAAGACTTAACGAGCACCTTTTGTCCAATTTGGAAGTGTCGTAGACGAGCTCCCCTGTCGGCACATCTCTTCCTGACCTCTGCTGCAGCACGTATCCTCTTGAGAGCCAAATCCACTATGGCTTGGTGCTGCGTTCGCGCCCTTGGTGGGAAGTTTACGACCTCGGTTATCAAGTCCTTAGGAATCCGGTTTTTCAGTACTGTAATGGGTGCCAATTTTGTTATCCCATGGGGTGCCTCATTGATCACCTCCTGGAAGTCTTTAAGGAAAACGTCCCATGTCGTGTGCTGTTTGTTACAGTACAACCGGCACAAGTTTCCGAGTTCTTTAATAACCCGTTCTGCAGCATTCGAGCTCGGATGGTGCGAAGATATAAAAATGGGATCAATTTTACATCGACGCAACGTCTCCTTCCAAGTTTTTGACTTAAACTGTGGCCCGTTATCAGAAATAATTTTACTCACATGACCAACCTGTGGTAGGAAATCCCGGATTAGGGCTCGTGATACAGTTCGTCCTGTCACCCTCTTCAGTGGCGTAAAGGTAACGTATTTGGACGTTAGTTCAACAAACACTAATACGTAAGTATATCCTCTTCTTGTTCTTGGCAAAGGTCCCATCAAATCTGTTGCTGCTAATTGTCTTAATTTGGTCGGTACGATTGGGTATAATGGTGTCTGCATGCTCACAGTGGTGTGCTTAGCCTTTTGGCAGTCTTTACACACCGACAGTACCCTCCGTATTCGACGCTCCATGTTTCGGAAGTAACACATGGTCCTTAGCTTGAGATTGCACTTGCGTGGTCCGAAGTGTCCATAGCTGAGGTGAGTATGCCATATAACCTTGTTTATTAGGTGTTCAGGGATGCATACCCCCCATTCAGTGTCATTGGCATAATTTCGGTGGAAAATTATGCCTTTCCGCAAGAGGTAGAACTGCCTGATGGTGGCGTGTCTTCTGTCTATGCATTTCTGTTTCAATAACACTAGGGCAGGGTCCTTGTCTTGCTCCTTCTTGATGTCCTGCATACTACAGGTAATAAAATTTTCAAAGGCTACTTTCTGCATATAAAAAAGGCAGTAGTGATTTTCCTCCAGATCTTCTTCCATGTTGTGCTCAAATCTGATCGGTGACCGTGACAAGGCGTCTGCAATAATGTTCTGACTGCCGGGGATATATTCTATCGAAAAGTTGTACTGCTGCAGATATGATGCCCACCTAATGAGCCGCCTGTGATTAAGCTTTGCAGTCATCAAGAACTCGAGTGCCTTGTGGTCTGTGTAGACCCTCGTCTTGCGACCAAACAGAAGGTATCTGAATTTTTCAAACGCCCATACAATAGCCAGCGCCTCTAACTCGGTTACTGAGTAATTCCACTCACTCTTGGCTAGTACTCTGCTACCAAACGCAATTGTCTTCCACACCCTGTTTCCTTCATGTACATAGTCTTGGAACACCATGAAACCCAGACCTGAGTATGAACTGTCCGTTACTATGCAAAGCTCTTCTGCTAAATTAGGGTGTGATAGGATGGGTGCTTGTAATAATGCGAATTTTAATGCTTTCCATTCGGATTCGGCCGCCTCATCCCATTCCCAAGGTATCTTCTTTCCTGAAAGTTGATGCAACCTAGGACTGCTCTGAGTTTTGACATGTATAAAGCGGTTGTAAAAATTTATGATCCCCAAGAACCCCCTTAACTGCTTCTTTGTCGTAGGAATGGGAAACTTTTCAATCGCTTCGATCTTTTCGGGATTTGGCGCAATGCCCTCACCCGTGATGATATGTCCCAGAAATTTGACAGAGGACGTCCCAAAATTCGATTTTTCGATATTGATAGTCACTCCGTATTCCTTGAATGTCGCAAGGAGTTCACCGAGGACCGCATTGTGCTCTCCCCATGATTTCTCCGCGATCAGCAAATCGTCCACATAGCTGGTGACATGACGTTTCAAATTATCGCTTAGTATGCCGTCCAGCCCCCGAATGAATGCGGCAGATGAAACGTTCAAACCAAATGGTAGACGACGAAACCGGTAACATCTTCCAAATGCTAAAAAGGCTGTGTTCTGTCTGCAATTTGGATGGAGCTCGATCTGCCAGAAACTCGATTTTAGATCAACTGATGAGAAGATTGATATTCCATGGAAGTTTTGTAAGAGTTCCTCTAATCGTTCCGGTCTGTCTGTTTCGAGTTCTATTATGGTATTAATTTGTCGCGAGTCCAAGACTAAACGAATACTACCATCTGCCTTCTCGACTACTCTTAACGGGTTATTATAGGCTGAAGCCGTAGGTTCTATTATTCCTTCACTCAGCATTCGCGCAATTTCAGCTGCTACTTTCTGTCGATATGCCAAGGGGATTGGATAGGGTGGCACACGAAATTGATTGTGCGGACGTACACGAAATTCATGTTGGAAGTTCTTTATTGATCCTGTCTTGGGAATGAAGACCTCCGCATGTTCTACTAGTAATTTATGAAGTTCTTTGCGGTGGTCGCACCTTATATTCTTTATTGCTTCCACTTTTTCTCCTATTTTCTCCTTTATTTCTCCCATTATTCTGACTTCATTCTCATCCGTGTCCGCTCCCCTACCCGCAACGTCGACCTGTTCTTCCTTTCTGTCTTTCAGACACGCATAGTTTATCCGTACACAGTTAGACGGTAGTTGAGCTGGGATCAGCTGGTCATCGAACTTAATGTGGACGGGATTCCCTTTCCTCAAAACCACTTCACCTCGTCCTAGATCAACTATAGCTTCATGTTCATTTAGGAAGTCCGTTCCTATTATCATGTCGATCGCCAGATTTGGCACAATCCAGAAGTTAGACTCTATTTTGTGTCCTTGGCAGAAGAATTCCAGTCTTGTTTGTTGGGTGACCTCCGTACATTTTCCCGCTAATGCCCCTTTTATTTTGGTTTTCTTAACCGATAGGACAGGCCAGTCCATCTCCTGAGAGCACCTCTTGTATGCTGCCTCAGATATTGCTGTTATGTAGCTTCCACTATCTATTATCGCATTCATACTCTTTTCAGCTATTGCTACTGTAATAAGAGGCTGCCGATCTTGTCGAGGAGTTGCTTTATGTTCCTCGAGCAGGATTTCTGATAAATCTTCGTAATGTATCATCCGTAGTTGGCCAGGTCCGAGATTACGTGCGAAATTCCGGCGGCCTGTGTTCGCACTAGTCTGGCGTCAATCCCTTGTTAAGCTCCCCCTCCTCTGACGTGCATTAGGATTTGCTGGTCTAGTTTCAATCTCCTGGTTCCACTGTTGTCCTTGGTTTCGCTCTCTCCAATTACGGTCGCTTTGCCGTTCGTTATTCCTCCTATCCCAGATTCCTTGTCTAGATTGACCCTGCTCCCTGGCGCTCTGGTTTCCGTGTCTTTGGTTTCCATAACCTTGAATAGCGTAACCTTGACTTCCGTAACCATGGTTTCCTAACTGACCAGTGCGATTATGCGATCTGTTGTCGTCTTCCCTTCCTGGCCCGTGGTATTTGTTACTTGGCCCCTTCTTCCTGTCCTTTGCGTCTTGTTTATCAAAGACTACTTCGAGTTCGCGCAATAGACTCTTGAATGCTTCTATGTCAGATCCACACTTGCCGACAAGTGTCTGTTGGTACCTAACTGGCAATTTGGAAAAGCAAAATTTAATGATTTCTCCGTTGCTATATGGACTATCTAAAAATTGATTCTTCTTGAGTAACTCATCAAGAAATTTGGTTGCGCTCCTATGCCCGGACACTTCCAGTTCAGGACAAAATATTATTTCCTCTTTAATCCTGTCTTGCGTTTCCTTTGACCAGTAGGTCCGCAGGAATGCACCAACAAATTCCTGATAAGTCCGACACGTCACTGCCACACCCCGCATCTTTTCCGCGGCTTGGCCTTCGATGTGTCCACACATGAATTCTAATTTTGCCTGGGTTGGCCATGATGCCGGTAATGAATTTGTAAACTGCATCACCTAGCTCTTCGGATGCATCGACCCTCCATTTTCTTTGAACTTCTGGAATTTTAGTATCGACAGGAAGTGATTCTGATCAAAATCCTGTCTGATCCTCGCACTGGTGTTGTCACTCGTTTCCGATACTTGCACGTCTGCTGAGTGTCCTGTTCTATCTTGCTGATAACTGTGATGTGCTACCTCTGTATCACAGTGGAAGTGGCACTCAGAATTCACAAGTGGGCTACAATTATTGGAGCTATTACTCGCTGTTTCTGCGTGTGCATTGTTAGTTCCGCACTCGGTCATTGGGCTTTTCCTCGGAAACACAATTCTGTGTACTCCATCATGGGTATCCGAACGCGCAGTGCTCGTGTGCCCGTTTTGATCTAGTTTTGCTATCCGACTCTCTACTTCTTCCATTCGTTTCGTGGAGTTCGCAACCGCGATATTACCTTGAGTTTTTAAGAATGCTAGGGATTTTGAGTGGGATTGTGTTGTACGTCGCAAGCGCCCTGCGAGTTTAGAAGTTGCTTCCGCGACTTTCATTGCCCCTATTGCTGCCGTTTTGGCCAGGCCTGCTACTTTTTGTGCAGCCATTGCCATTTGCTTTACTTCTCCACATTCTTTCTTTATTGTTAATAATTCCCCACGAATTTCCCCTATATGCGAAATTATTGCCTCAGTGTCCTTACGCTGTTCGTCAGCTTCTTCCTTCTCCTTCTTACGTTGTTTCTCCTCTTCTTCCTTCTCCCTCTTACGCTGTTCGTCAGCTTCTTCCTTCTCCTTCTTACGTTGTTTCTCCTCTTCTTCCTTCTCCCTCTTACGCTGTTCGTCAGCTTCTTCCTTCTCCTTCTTACGTTGTTTCTCCTCTTCTTCCTTCATTGATCGTACGAAGCTCAGTATTGGGTTAATGTCATCATTTTGATCCTCGTCACACATGGGTGATGTAACTCTGGACACCTGGGCGCTAGAGCTCTGACGTGGCCGAGCTCGCCCCTGTCTGCTCTCGTTCGTTTGATTATAAACTTCTGCTACCGTCTCGACCTGTGTGACTGTCTCTGTTTCATCCTCTACCTCACTATCATAATCACGGCCGCAACGCTGCTCTAAGATCGTGTCCAAATCACCTTCCTCATCAATGACCCTGGCGTCCTGTCCTGCTAAAAATATGCCCATCTCATCTCCGAACCTATTCCCGTCGGTAAACTGCCCCTTATCCATTATGCTATCCTCTTTTGTTTTAGCGTCGCTCGATAATAGTCGTGCCTTACTTCTCGTTATCATTCATGCAAAACAAATTTATCAAAAATGCACAATAAAATTAATGGAAGATACTCGTTGACTATTGGCCAAAGATAAATAGCAGTGGCGGAAAGCCGATGTTGGATAACCCATGTTCACAGGAAGATCATAGGTACATAAAATCGTACATGTTTGGAAGAACTATGTTATCTGTGAATACACTTACAAATACATCTTTGGAAGAACAGTGTTATCTGTCACCACAAGATGTAAACAATATGTTTACAGCATGAAAATATGACATCTTGCCGAAAGGAATACCCACATCATATAGAAATGAGGTTTAAATGAGAAACATGTCCATGTGTCATACATGCCATAGTACAGAAAATTGAGAAATTTTGCCTTTAAGATATTTTGCGTTGTAGCCAATATGTTGCAGGCCACTATAGTGTCAGGCTTATGGCCTGAATGCCAAAGTCGACAGCGAAATTAATCAACATATCAGCAGCTCGAATTCACGCAGTCTGGTACTATTTCAGGTCTAGGGAGATGAGAAGCCAAGATAATGTGGTTAATGATGTGAGTTACATTGGCACAAGCACAATATAGACACTTTATTTAATGATACACAAATAGAAAAAAGCAATGAATACATTCTAGTGTCCGATTTCACCCTCGACTTTGGCCACAGAGTGAGCATTCAGATGTACAGAATTGATTTTCTGTTGTCGGCACACATTGCCACCGTGGGCACGTGATGTCGGGGTGGCGTAGGTTTGTCCGTAAAACGTCCCATAAATTTCACTTTGTATGTGCCGTGTATGAGGGAGAGGCGTTTTGTAGACACCGTAACAATTTACATCTGATACCTGGAAGAAATTGTTCTCTTAGCTGTGATGAGCAATATGAGCGGGCATCACGTCACAGAACCGTCACGTCAGCGTGTGTTCACACTGTCTGTCACGTCATGTAACGTCAATTCGCTTAGCCCGTGTCAGAGTATAGCATTACAATTGGGGAACTCAGGTTATTAATGGCCAAAGAAAACCTCATAACGTATGTTCTTGATCAGTTTTGTATGTTGAAGTGATAAGACGTGAAACAACATTTCAAAACATCGACATTTCAGTGCTATGGGAAAGTGGGCGTCTGTTCTGTTATTGTCAAACCTAATTAATTTTTGGCGTTCAGATATCTCACATTCCTTGTGTAAGAACATCCAATGCAAAAGCATCCAAGTCGTCATGGAACAATTACAATTTGCCACAAAAACAAAGTACAATAATGAAACAAAGGTTAAGAAGACACGAAAGCACAATGTGCACTACTATAGGACTAGTGAGCGCGGAAAAATTGGTTAACTTACGATGTCAGCAGACGATGACACCGCTGAAACTTTCTCTCCAGGAAACCTTGACCTTCAGTGACGAGACGTGAGTGTCTGTTGTCGACCTGTCTGAATGTCGCCATTTGAAATACATTGTGGATCGTTTTGACGTGACGTGACGGGACTTGACGGCCAAGGTGAACTGGTCTTAAAAAAGAGTCATGCCGAGATCACGTGACAATTTCAGCTTAATTATGATAACATGCGCAGCACGCAGAGATTTTTCTACTCTACGCCTTTGACCGACGTCATATCTAAGCCACAGACGCTACATCTGAAGGCAATGAGGTTTATTCCTAAACCAAAGAATGTATTACAGAAAAGAAAGATAATACACATACACACAATACAATTTCATAGCAGCTCACGCGATTAGTTAAATAGCCATAAGTTATATCGCAAAGAAATTGAGGTAACAAAAAAGAAAGTAACAACGTAAAAAAACATACATGCATCAAATAAATTATCATCACAGTTAATGCGAGTAAGTGAAAGAACCATAGACGGCCTTTAAAGTCCACTACATCATCACTCGTAGTAAACTCGGAACCTACGTCTACATCTACACGGATACTTTGCAAATCACACTTAAGTGCCTGGCAAAGTGTTCCTCGAACCACCTTCACAATAATCCTCTAGGTTCTGCCAAAACGAAACATGTCTTTTTTTAATTATGTCCGCCCCAAATCCTGTATCGTGTCAGTGACACTGTCTCCCCTGTTTCTCGATAATGCAAAATGTGCTGCTCTTCTTTGAACTTTCTCGATGTAGTCCGTTTATTCTGTCTGGTAGGGATCCCACACCGTACAGCAGCGCTCCAGAAGAGGACGGACAAGCGTGGTGTAGGCAGTCTCTCTAGTAGATCTGTGGCATCTTCAGCCAATAAAACGCAGTCTTTGGTTCACGTACCCACAACATTTCCTATGTATGGTTTCCAATTAATGTTGTTCTTAATTGTGATTCTTAGGTGTTTAGTTGAATTTACAGCCTTTAAATTTGACTGATTTATCGTCTAACCGAAGTTTCACCGATTACGTTTAGCACTCATGTGGAGATCCTCACACTTTTCATTATTTAGGGTCAACTGCCAATTTTCGCAACATACAGATATCTTTTCTAAATCGTTTTGCAAATTGGTTTTGATATTCTGATGACTTTATTAGATGGTAAATGACAGCATTATCTACAAACAAGCCCGCCGGAGTGGCCGAACGGTTCTAGGCGCTTCAGTCTGGAAGCACACGAGCGCTACGGTCGCAGGTTCGAATCCTGCCTTCGGCATGGATGTGTGTGATGTCCTTAGGTTAGTTAGGTTTAAGTAGTTCTAAGTTCTAGGGGACTGATGACCTCTGAAGTTAAGTCCCATAGTGCTCAGAGCCCATCTACAAACAACCTCAGACGATTCATCAATTGTCTCCGAAATCGTTTATATAGATAAGGAAAAGCATTACCTTGGAAAAAGGTGGAAATCTTTTCCGTTTCAATCGATGAATTTACTCCAATTACTACGAACTGTGGCCTCTGTGACAGGAAATGACGAATCCAGTCACAGTCCAGCCTGTGAGGATATTCCATAAGCACCCAATTTGACTAGAGGCCGCTTGTGAGGAACAGTGTCAAATGCCTTGTTGTTGTTGTCGTCTTCAGTCCTGAGACTGGTTTGATGCAGCTCTCCATGCTACTCTATCGTGTGCAAGCTTCTTCATCTCCCAGTACTTACCGCAACCTACATCCTTTTGAATCTGCTTGGTGTATTCATCTCTTGGTCTCCCTCTACGATTTTTACCCTCCACCCTGCCCTCCTGTACTAAGTTGGTGATCCCTTGATGCTTCAGAACATGTCCTACCAACCGATCTCTTCTTCTAGTCAAGTTGTGCCACAAACTCCTCCCCAATTCTGTTCAATACCTCCTCATTAGTTGTGTGATCTACCCATCTAATCTTCAGCATTCTTCTGTAGCACCACATTTCGAAAGCTTCTATTCTTTCTTGTCTAAACTATTTATCGTCCATGTTTCACTTCCATACATGGCTACACTCCTTACAAATACTTTGAGAAACGACTTCCTGACACTTAAATCTATACTCGATGTTAACAAATTTCTCTTCTCCACAAACGCTCTCCTTGCCATTGCCAGTCTGCATTTTATATCCTCTCTACTTCGACCTTCATCAGTTATTTTGCTACCCAAATACTAGAACTCCTTTACCACTTTAAGTGTCTCATTTCCTAATCTAATTCCCTCAGTATCACCCGACTTAATTCTACTACATTCCATTATCTTCGTTTTACTTTTGTTGATGTTCATCTTATACCCTCCTTTGAAGACACTGTCCATTCCGTTCAACTGCTCTTCCATGTCCCTTGCTGTCTCTGACAGAATTACAATGTCATCGGGGAACCTCAAAGTTTTTACTTCTTGTCCATGGATTTTAATGCCTACTCCGAACTTTTCTATTGTTTCCTTTACTGCTTGCTTAATATACAGATTGAATAACATCAGAGAGAGGCTACACCCCTGTCTCACTCCCTTCCCAACCACTGCTTCCCTTTGATACCCCTCGACTCTTATAACTGCCATCTGGTTTCCGTACAAATTGTAAATAGACTTTCGCTCCCTGTATTTTACCCCTGCCACCTTGAGAATTTGAAAGACAGTATTCCAGTAAACATTGTCAAAAGCTTTCTCTAAGTCTACAAATGCTAGAAACGTAGGTTTGCCTTTCCTTAATCTTTCTTCTAAGATAAGTCTGTAACAATATAAGACTGTAACAATGAAAAGAGTTTGCTATTAGATTCAGACGCATCCGAGCCACCTTACATTTCAAGGCGATAGGTTACTCTGTACTGTTAATGAAATGAAATAAAATGAAATGATCGATTTACTAAGCAATGCGAGTAGTATAATGTACATCAATTGTTGAGGAGCAGGTAATGTGGCAACTCGTAGGCCTGTCAGGCAGGGCTGTCTGCTTTGAGTGGTCGTGTATGTCTGAGCCTTGTTCTTCTTCTTCAGAAGGGTTCAAAAGTCAGTAAATGGAATTTCAGTAGAAACAAGGAAAGTAACGTGCACAGCATTCGCCGATGATGTGGGCCACTCTCTAAAAGACGAATCTGACTTTCGTCCAGTGCAACCTTTATTCTCTACTGCAACAGGCGACAGGCGCGACGACAAACTGCAGCCGCGAGTCTCCGCTGGCCACTGTGTGCTGCACTCCGTACCGCCAGTCGCCTCGGAGCTGCGCCGCCAACACATTCAGACTGCTCGGTGTGCAGATGCCACACACTAAACTGGCTGTGAATACTGACTACTGTCAGGGCTGTAACCAACAGACGCGCAATATGCAAGCTGAACCTAATTCAGAAATCAGAGCTACCCAGCGTCTTTCTGGTGTCGAGGGCCTGGTACGTCGCACACATGTTGAACGTGTCGAAACAAATGGACAGGGCGATTAACCAGGCTGTAGTCTGAGTTTTGCGATGGCTGAATTTCGGTGCAGTTCGACCACTCAAGTCTGGGTTTCAAATCTTTTCACCAGCCTGCCAGTTATCCAGCACTCGCTTTGACTTATTGTCTCCACAACAGTCCGTCCGTAAGCTCCAGGAGTTAGATATTAACTACAACTTTCGTTGTTTATATCGAAGCACTGGTCTGAACGAAACAGTCGATCCACAGGCCTGCCGTCGTGTGTCGCTGAGCAACTGAGGGCCACTTATTTAGCCGAGTGTCTGTCTTAACCTCTGTGGATGTTCAAAATAGTTCAAATGGCTCTGAGCACTATGCGACTTAACTTCTGGGGTCATCAGTCGCCTAGAATTTAGAACTAATTAAACCTAACTAACCTAAGGACATCACACACATCCATGCCCGAGGCAGGATTCGAACCTGCGACCGCAGCGGTGGCTCGGTTCCAGACCGTAGCGCCTAGAACCGCACGGCCACTCCGGTCGGCTGTGTGGATGTTTTCTCGCATAGTGGAAACGGGGAAAGTGCGGTACCGGTGTCTCCGTCTGTACCGAAACTGACAGCGCCACGTCTCGTTTCGTCTCGCCTCAGAAACGACCAGACACGGAGGTAGAAAATGCGTTAAGCACTTCGTACCGTTTCACGCGCAATCTCACACACCGTCGCCGTGATAAGACAGCGCCATCTTATACGCTGTCGCCGTAGATTCGACACGTTCCTCACACCCTTGTTCTGTTGTTCTCTGCCGTTGCGGCGCTTTGGGGCGATACAGCGGTCATCAGCAGAGCGAAACATCCCAGCTCCGCATCTCCGTCACTTCCATCGTGAAACACGCCGATGTTCACCGTAGACACCTCCTGACGAAGGGGACGTCACATACTCCGTGCATTTCAATTGTGGACACCGAATATTTCTGCATTATCGGCATCTTTCTAACAGCGCGTGTATGGCATTTAGCGACAATATCCTGAATCCAATCGAAGTTGTAACAGAACAGCGTACAGTACAAACAAAGCCACATTTCATCGTCTCTCACACACGTAATTTCGTTTTCGCATTGGAAACGGTGGAGGAAGGCCATAATTGCACCACTTATTGTCCGATTTCGGCCGAAACTTGTGACTGTATGTGTCTGGAGATATGCCGAAGGATACTGGTGTTGTCCGATCTGTTTATACCGGCGCCACAGACCGTCCGCTGGCTCACTTCGACCACTGGGCCTCTTCATTCCTTTCTCCAGTGGGCAACAGAAACGTTTTGGTTGTCGTTGTCCCTTTTACCTGTTGTGTCAGAAACATTAGAGGCCAGATTCGTCTTTTAGAGAGATGCCCTCATCTCGGGCATACGCTGTTACATTACGTTTGGTTTTTTCTATTGAAATGTCAGTTAGTGTTTTATGGAGAATACTAAGAAAATGATCCAACGGTGAGAGATACGGAGGCGTTGACAGCGTATGGCCTTGCCTGACAGACCTAGGAGTTGTCACAGGACGTGTTTTCGAGTCACTGACAGGTATTGTACAACTGTACTGGTTAACCTCTTCTGTACTGAGCTTGTAAAATGTTCGCCCAGAGCTAGTTTGTGCAAGAGTTATGCCATATGTCTTCACGGTTGACACAATCGTAAGCCTTCAGGAAGTCGACCGGAAGAACTGCTGACGTCACACGTGTTCTTTACTGCGTGTGCTGCCACACCCCTGTACCCTCAAACGACTGGGCAAATGTTCTTCTATAGATCTCCGCAGTTTCGGTAAAGACTAATCCATTTGTGGTTTTCAGTATTGGCACGAAACGTTTCATAGAGAGTTTGTAGTCTGCAGTTAGGTGAGAGCTTCGGTGAACATTTCCCACCGTGTGACCACAAGTTTTCTTTGGTGGAAGTGCAATGATCCCTTCGAGGAGTACGGCAGGAACTTGGAAGGCAGCGGTAACTTCAATCCAGTTATGTCCAGATATGTGTGAAAAATCCGATGCGCATGTCATCGTTACCTGTTGATTCATTTTTGGCACATTGGGAATCTGCCTCAGGTCATCCCTGACAACTGTCTCTTGTGGGCATTGGCTGTGCTCCGAAGTGACTGGGGTTCGAACCTGCAGCAACAGGGACGACATCGCAGGCTGCCTGTGTGTGAAGCGGTCTGCGAGGTATGGGTGCACGTGTTCAGTTACGGCGGTTTCAAATGTTAAACGATCGCCATTGTCATGTTGTCTATAAGCAAGGAACTACTATTGGTTCCCATGCTTGCCATGTTGAAAGTGGTACGCTGCGAGTTTTTCATCTACAAAATTCCCTGCCGGCGTTTCCCGAATAACTGGCCCTCTCATTTGCTGTTCTTTCGTGCACATTAATTCCGGTTTGACCGATTTTACCTGAAAGTGTGAGTTACCATTATGACTATCAGAAGGACTGAACGCCTCATTGAAACACTGAGTGTCATACTCGAGTTTCCAGAAAGCTGCCCCGGGACAGTGGCGGATGGGGGCCTTTCTTTCGCGTACCGAGCCCTGTGTGACTCGCCCGCCCGTCGACAACTGAACTGAAATGTCGCCGTTTCTGTTGGCACATTTCGCTGTCGGAACTGAGGTGCTGAACACGGGGATAACTTGTACCGAAATTTCAAAAGAGACGGATGTCTATTTGTGACGATATTCGGTAACTTGTTGCCCACTCGAAGCCGCGAGCCGCGCGGAGTTGCCTCGCGGTTAGAGGAGCCATGCCTCGGATTGCGCGGCCGCTCCGGCCGGAGGTTCGAGTCCTCCCTCAGGCTCGGTGTGTGTGTTGTTCTTAGAATAAGATAGTTGAGTAGTTCTGTAAGTATAGGGATCGATGATCTCAGCAGTTCGGTCCCTTAGGAATTTGGACATTTCAGCATTTGAAGCCCCTATGCTCCGTAAAATAAACAGGCGGATAATTGTTTTGTAAATAAAAACGCCTTCCCTTGCTGTACTGTATTTCATTCTCAGAAACGCGTTTCGGTTTTTTCCAGTTTAAGGCATCAGCAGAATCAATGATAGAGCTATGTTACACTTTTGGTTTGATATGTACTATTCATAAACAACAAAATTAAAAGTAAAATAATATCAGAAAGCACAAAACCACTGAAAACATCAGAAAACAACCAAACACAATCGGTACCACAACAACTACACACTACACTGAACAATCAAGAAAGTCTGTGAGAGAACACAAATTGGCTTACAGACACAAATTCACACATAAAATCACCAACATTTTAAAAAGTCAGGGAATGAGCATCACATACATAACAGATAATTCTACCAAAAAATACACCTCCAAACTGACAAATATATATATATATATATATATATATATATATATATATATATATATATATATATATATATATATATACACACTCCTGGAAATTGAAATAAGAATACCGTTAATTCATTGTCCCAGGAAGGGGAAACTTTATTGACACATTCCTGGGGTCAGATACATCACATGATCACACTGACAGAACCACAGGCACATAGACACAGGCAACAGAGCATGCACAATGTCGGCACTAGTACAGTGTATATCCACCTTTCGCAGCAATGCAGGCTGCTATTCTCCCATGGAGACGATCGTAGAGATGCTGGATGTAGTCCTGTGGAACGGCTTGCCATGCCATTTCCACCTGGCGCCTCAGTTGGACCAGCGTTCGTGCTGGACGTGCAGACCGCGTGAGACGACGCTTCATCCAGTCCCAAACATGCTCAATGGGGGACAGATCCGGAGATCTTGCTGGCCAGGGTAGTTGACTTACACCTTCTAGAGCACGTTGGGTGGCACGGGATACATGCGGACGTGCATTGTCCTGTTGGAACAGCAAGTTCCCTTGCCGGTCTAGGAATGGTAGAACGATGGGTTCGATGATGGTTTGGATGTACCGTGCACTATCCAGTGTCCCCTCGACGATCGCCAGTGGTGTACGGCCAGTGTAGGAGATCGCTCCCCACACCATGATGCCGGGTGTTGGCCCTGTGTGCCTCGGTCGTATGCAGTCCTGATTGTGGCGCTCACCTGCACGGCGCCAAACACGCATACGACCATCATTGGCACCAAGGCAGAAGCGACTCTCATCGCTGAAGACGACACGTCTCCATTCGTCCCTCCATTCACGTCTGTTGCGACACCACTGGAGGCGGGCTGCACGATGTTGGGGCGTGAGCGGAAGACGGCCTAACGGTGTGCGGGACCGTAGCCCAGCTTCATGGAGACGGTTGCGAATGGTCCTCGCCGATACCCCAGGAGCAACAGTGTCCCTAATTTGCTGGGAAGTGGCGGTGCGGTCCCCTACGGCACTGCGTAGGATCCTACGGTCTTGGCGTGCATCCGTGCGTCGCTGCGGTCCGGTCCCAGGTCGACGGGCACGTGCACCTTCCGCCGACCACTGGCGACAACATCGATGTACTGTGGAGACCTCACGCCCCACGTGTTGAGCAATTCGGCGGTACGTCCACCCGGCCTCCCGCATGCCCACTATACGCCCTCGCTCAAAGTCTGTCAACTGCACATACGGTTCACGTCCACGCTGTCGCGGCATGCTACCAGTGTTAAAGACTGCGATGGAGCTCCGTATGCCACGGCAAACTGGCTGACACTGACGGCGGCGGTGCACAAATGCTGCGCAGCTAGCGCCATTCGACGGCCAACACCGCGGTTCCTGGTGTATCCGCTGTGCCGTGTGTGTGATCATTGCTTGCACAGCCCTCTCGCAGTGTCCGGAGCAAGTATGGTGGGTCTGACACACCGGTGTCAACGTGTTCTTTTTTCCATTTCCAGGAGTGTATATACCAGAAAGCAGTGTAGTGATTCTAGAATTTCTGTGTAAATTCTAGAACCACTCAGTCTTCTACCGCCTCGAACACACAATATTGTGGATATGAGTGTGGGATGGTAGAATACTATCTGCTGCACGTCACATGTTTGTGTGTGCAGGTTTAAAATCAGTCACGGGAAGAAAGTAGACGTGGCGGTCGGATGGAACCGACAATCCATAGATGTTTAAGTGTGTGTGTAAAGAAGAACTATGTGCCATTGACTATTGTTATTAAAACAAGAACATTTGAAAAAGTACTCTTGCAAACTCTTGACACAACCTTGTTAGAGGCAAGATTCATTTTTATGACTGATGTTGAGAAAGGTCATGGTGTCCAAGCCAACTTTCTTTTAACTGTAACTCTATTTGTTTCTAACGTCCGATTGTACGAGAGATATACGGGAAGTTACATATTCATGTGGAAAATGAGATTTTTATTCTGTGTGGAAGTCAAATACATCGTTAGCTGACGAAAAGTAAAGTTTGTAAGTCTACTAATTTGATAAGCAGAAGGAGTCTAAAATTCCCGTACGTAGCGTTATTCGACAGAGAAGAAGTCAAGAGGGTTTCCAGCAGCCGGCTATTCAGTAAAGAACAGTGGCTGCAAATTCCGAGTAAGCCACCTCGTAAAGAAGTGGAAGGTGGTTTGGGGGAATAAGCCGATTTAACCCACATCCACAGTCAGACTTTAAGTGTTCAGAACGTTAGAGCAGGTATATATCAATTACAGTATAACACTTGTGCTGGCAGGTACAGAGAATAAACAGGCAGAACAGTAGGAGTCAGATACGAAGAAGACATGGGAGTCTGGAAGTATGGGACACGTCACTCCACATTTGCAGTATACATAAGAGAACACAATTATAAACCAACCACTAGAAAAGAATACGTGAAAATAATTAGAATCAACAACAAGAGCAGACATCCTAACCTTGCAAGAAAAGTACGACAGACACAAAATCAAAGGAGGAAAGAAAGCCCTGTTGATCGATCAAGTACATATGCCAAACATTGTTTACACTTACAAATAAAATAATACAGGAACACTACAACATTGGACTATAATAACAATGATAATAATAATAATAATAATGCAATACATTGACGCAAAACTCAGTCCAGCTGAACACAAAAACTTTAAACTACTATTTGACAGGTATTACATTCATATTAAAAATTCCACAGAAAGAAAAATCATAGCATGTAGTCTCTCTCTCTCTCGCACACACACACATACCAGAAATGAAATGAGCGTGCGGCATTGTGGCCATGGAGTCCCCCATTCGGGGAAGTTCGGCGCCACACTGGGCGACTTGCGCGTCGGAGATGGGAATGAAATGATGATGAGGACAACACGGCACCCAGTCCCTGAGCGGAGAAAAACCCCTGCCCCAGCCGGGAAACGAACCCGGGGCCCTTGGCGTGGCATTGCGACGCGCTGACCACTCAGCTAACATGGGCGGAGACATACCAGAAATCGATAGACGATAGTTTTCAGTATACACTTCGTTAGGTTGGCAACATGTACGTAAACAAACCAAGCTCCGAGATACGCAATGAACTCAAAGTAGTTACGTCTTGAAGTCAACGTTTGCCATCAAATATCTGTATTAGTGACAGAAGACTGACACTACATCAGAACAACAAGGGCAAAGAAAATGAAAAGTCTGAAGAGAAATGCTCGAAACATAAAAACATGGTCATGTTTCGCAAAACAGAGTGGTAGTGCGACCTCCAGCTTGTGAGCAGATGAGAGGAGACGCAGATAAAAAAGCAGAAGTAAATATCTTTTATAATCTACGAATAATACAGAGAAAAACAAACATGTATGATAACTACTTCATTATAGATCCGACTAATCATGCCTTACAGTGAAGAAAGCCGAAACTCGACTGCGAGAATAAAAGACAATGCAGCAAGAAAAGTCGTTTTTTACTTACAAATCAAATATACACTACTGGCCATTAAACTTGCTACACCAAGAAGAAATGCAGATGATAAACAGGTATTCATTGGACCAATATATTATAATAGAACTGACATGTGATTACATTTTCACGCAATATGGGTGCATAGATCCTGGGAAATCAATACCCAGAACAACCACCTCTGGCCGTAATAACGGCCTTGATACGCCTGGGCATTGAGTCAAACAGAGCTCGGATGGCGTGTGCAGGTACAGCTGCCCATGCAGCTTCAACACGATACCACAGTTCATCAAGAGTAGTGACTGGCATATTGTGACGAGCCAGTTGCTCGGCCACCATTGACCAGACGTTTTCATTTGGTGAGAGATCTGGAGAATGTGCTGGCCAGGGCAGCAGTCGAACGTTTTTTGTATCCAGAAAGGCCCGTACAGGACTTGCAGCGCTCGGTCGTGCATTATCCTCGTGAAAAGTAGGGTTTCGCAGGGATCGACTGAAGGGTAGAGCGATGGGTCGTAACACATCTGAAATACAACGTCCACTGTTCAAAGTGCCGTCAATGCGAACAAGAGGTCACAGAGACGTGTAACCAATGGCATCCCATACCATCACGCCAGGTGATATGCCAGTATGGCGATGACGAATAAACGCGCGATGTCGCCAAACGCGGTTGCGACCATCGTGATGCTGTAAATAATATCTGGATTCATCCAAAAAAATGACGTTTAGCCATTCGTGCACCCAGGTTCGTCGTCGAGTGCACCAGCGCAGGCGGTCCTGTCTGTGATGCAGCGTCAAGGGTAACCGCACCCACGGACTCCGAGCTGATAGTCGATGCTGCTGCAAACGTCGTCGAACTGTTCGTGCAGATGGTTGTTGTGTTGCAAACGTCCCCACCTGTTGACTCAGGGATCGAGAAGTGGCTACACGATCCGTTACAGCCATGGGGGTAAGATGCCTGACATCTCGACAGCTAGTGATACGAGGCCGTCGGGATCCAACACGGCGTTCCGTATTATGCTCCTGAACCAACCGATTCGATATTCTGCAGTCAGTCATTGGACCTCGACTAACGCGAGCAACAATGTCGTGATACGATAAACCGCAATCGCGATAGGCTAGTATCAGACCTTTATCAAAGTCGAAACTTGATGGTACGCAATGCTCCTCCTGTCAAGAGACATCACAACAACATTTCACCAGAGAAAGCCGGTCAACTGCTGTTTGTGTATGAGAAATCGGTTGGGAACTTTCCTTGCGTCAGCACGTTGTAGGTGTCGCCACCGGCGCCAACCTTGTATGAATGCTCTGAAAAGCTAATCATTTGCATATCACAGCATCTTCTTCCTGTCGGTTCAATTTCGCGTTTGTAGCACGTCTTCTTCGTCGTGTAGCATTTTTAATGGCCAGTAGTGTATCTGTGCCTGCTGCGAAGGGTGGCCTTGCAAACAAACTCGTTGAACAAGCAATATTTCGACAGGAATTATATAACCGTTCAGACAAAATGTAGATGCAGTTTATTCTGCCCTCCAGCTTAAACTGGAACCTCGTGTGGTGGCGCGGAAGTAGGGGCGTTGCGCGCAGAGAGAGTGTGGTGGACACGGGAGGGCAGTGCGGCTCTCCAGCGCGAAGCAGGCGTGGTCGGCTGTACCGAGCCGCCACGTGATGTGTGTCGGTCGTGTGTAACGAGCGGCTCGAGTCGGCGGAAGAGCTCCCCGCGTGTTGCTTGTATACAGAATCGCGCCACGAGTAGTTGCTGTTCATTTCGCCTTGGTGGGACGTTAGCAAGCTTCTTTAAATCCTCCGTTTCAACACTGGAGTTTAAAAAGGAGACACCTAACACGAAGGAGCGGTCAGCACCCGTCAACGTTGCAGAGGAGACGTGAACTCCGGTGGCAGGGCGTGTCGTCGCGTGACCGTGGCGTGTCGGGTACGCTGGCGACGCGTGCGCGGTCGGATGTGTGGATCCTTGCCATCGGAGGTCATGTACTGCCTGTTCGAGCATAATTGCAAGTTAAGTTCGTGGAAGGTTTAATCATTAAGTAATGATTTTGTGTAACCAGCGTCTCTTCTGCCTTGTGGCCTCGGGCGACCGGGTTTCCTGTCCCCGGCACCGTTATAATTGAAGACAGTGATCTTTCCCCCTCCTCTCGTTACTGTTCGAGGGGAGGTGTAGTTTTGGCACTTTAATTATTTCGCTATTCTGACGTGGGTTATCAGTAAATTCGTGCTTCTTGTTGGTTGATCGTGTGGTCCCTCATTCAGGACTGTGGGGTGTAATGTTTCCTTGCACGAGGTTAGCTCCAATTCTGTCAGCAAGTTAAGCCATCTTATAACAAGATTTCGCTGGCTAAAAGTCGGTGCAGACAACAGCCTGAGAGTGGCAACTGTGTTTACGGGCGTATTTAGATTGGTCAGTACTCTGCCTGGCCTGAGCATCCCTGAGTGGGTGGTTTGTGGCCGCCTTACACGGGTCCGTCACATCTGCTATGTTCTAATGATATTCCACGACACTTTTGTTTAAAAAAATTTTTAAATTCCTGCAAGTTTGTGAATTCCTTATATTGACATTAATCGTGTGTTTGCTGAGACCTGTTTAATTTTTTTTAATGGCGGTGTTGGTAGCTTCACTACCTCACCGTACTTTATTAACAAAGTTCTGTATTTACTTTAGTAGCCTGTTTACTAATGGTCTTTAAAAATTTTTTAAATTGTTGTATTGCTATATATTACTTTGATTGGCGTTACCGGCGTGTTTTAAAAGGTAGTTTATTGCCGTACTGCAAGCTCCTGTGTTTTTTTTAATTTTTTTAAATTGTTGTACTGCTATAAATTACTTGACTGCCGTTAGCAGCGTGTTTAAAAGGCTGTTTATTGCCGTACTGCTAGTTTCTGTAAGATATGAATAAAACATTTGTGAAAATCTCAACTCGACAGTAAACTACTAGAAATTTGGCCCCGTTTCCCAACTTGTGGCTTTTCTTGTAGTAACGGTAACCACTGTGTGTGTCATATAAACAGTCAATAAAACGCGGCAACAAAGATATATCGGAAACGATAGTTTTAAGGCAGCCTCGTAAATGATTTGCTTTGTTGCTTCTTATACGTAAACAAGAAGCTGAACGATTTGTTTTGTTGCTTCTTACACTTAAACAAGAAGCTGCGTGTCATGAAACTGATATGCATCGTTGAAAATCGTACATAATAAAACAGAACAAGGAAACCGGGAAACAAATTTCACACAGTAGATGCAGTCACTATTTGCGGCAAGCATGACACACGTTTGGGGAGTCGTGGTCTTTTAAACTGCAGAACTTTTCCGCTCTTGACAAAGCCCTGGCAGCTGCTTCCCGTTGTTTGTGGGCCGCGTGTTTGGCTGGTAATCAAAACGTCCTCCGACGTCGTCTGGTCGATGGCGAATTCTGCAACAGTACCACGTAAACTTTTATTTGTGAATCTGGAAAACTCGTACTGCTGCAAAATTATGGTACTTCACAAAGTACATTCGTAAAGTTTTCGCAGGTTTGGCTCAGACATTGTTCCTCACATTGAATTATTTAATGTTGTTTTTGATGATTGTTACAGTAATTGAAATTGCTTACGGAGGCGTCGTTACTACGTCAGCACGGTAGCATGAAGATGGGGGAGGTGAAGTGGAGGGACAGTGACAGGAAATATGAAGTGAGCCAAAAGCACCTTCATTTTTAAGCAATATATTTATATTTATTACTTAAAATTCATAACTTTATTTCAGTTGTGAAGTGTAATTGGCAAAAGATCCCACTTTTTACCGCAATATTTTTTAATGCGACTTCGTATGTCAATTTTCGCATTATTTAGTGTTTCGTAACCTTCATATTATACAGTTCCGTGCCCGCAGCCAGCTTCCTCGTGTTGTAAAACAGTCAGCACATGACAAGCAATGAATTCAATTTCTAGTTTCTGTTTGAACGTAAGGAATACATTTGCACATGACATGCAGAAGGTATTGTAGGCATAGATAACAGTGAGTAGGTATACAGTTAATGAAACTCCACATAATTTTTTAGAAAATCACAAAAATTAACTATAATACACAGAAATAGTTAACTTGAAAGGGCAGTTTTAAAATGCAGGCAGAGGCATGATTTGAGTTGCTTTTCCTGATACAGGAAGATAAAGCTGCTTGGAGTATTAGTGGCATCTACAGTAAAACTTGAGCACGATAAAAAATCAAAACGAGATACAAGTAAACTGCAGGGTGGTTGTAATTAAGGTATCGCTGGTTGGGCGGGCGGCCACGGAAAAGGAAAGGAGCGACCGCAGGACAACGATACCATACGGAAACACTTGTCAGGACAGACGGAAGAGAAATCCGACAGAAAGTGCAAGGGGATTCAGTCGCATGTGGAGTACGCCAGCTGCAAGACACAATCCGTACCTCCTCAGTGCGATGACAACCGTAATGTTACCGACGACGGTGACACGAAATCGGAGACATTAGACACAGTTTCCCGAAATTCCCCCAGCAAAGAAGACCAAGCAAATATTCCAACACCTAGAGTAACTTAAAAGTACATATCTTCGGTGTAACAAAGCAGCTTTCATCCGTCAATAAAGGCAAGTCTTCCGGTCCAGAGAGCGTGTGAGTCAGGTTCCTTTCGGGAGTGTGCTCCGCACTTAACAGTCATCTTTGTTAGACTGATAATACTGAAGTGCGCGTCATTTATGACGGCGTCCGAGTTTAGGTTCGTTCTGCGCATCTGACGTCACAAAACAGCCAGCCAATGAACAGAGAACGACGTTGCCAGAGCTCGTCTGCAGTGCAGAGCACGGACGAGTGTCTTCAGTTTTAGAAACGTTCAGTCATAAATAAAGTAACTGAACGAAAGCAATGTCTTGATAGCAGACTTTCTATATAAGAAAGTTTGGATAAAGCATTCTTTATACCAATTGCTTCATATTCTATTAATTAATTAAACCAAACAAGCAATAAGCCTCCTAATTCAGGCGATAGCAAGGAAAGGTGTTTGTGTCATTCTCACTAACCGCTTTTTCGCAATAAAGAATTGTTTATTTCCTATTGTACTTCGACGAAACGTGAGTAATTCATAGTCATACCAACAGCGTTTGTCGGTATTTTGCGTCCTAGTCTAAAGTCCTCCAGTAATCGTATTGAATGATGAGCTGCGTTAGCGTAATGGTTAAAGTGTTGCTGGCACGGTAGCTCAGTGTGTTCGGTCAGAGGGTTAGCTGCCCTCTGTAATAAAAAAAAAACTGAGTTCACCGATCAACATGTAACTAAAACGGATGTCTTACGACGTCCGCCCCGAGCAGATGTAACGAACGAAAGCGAACAAAATGAGATAAAAAAAAAAGTTTGGCTGCTAAGCGGAAGTTTCCGAGTTCAAACCTTGTTCTGTGCTTAATATTTTCTTTATTTAAAAACAATATCGAAGTGTCTTACTTCATGAATTTTATTCGTTTGAATGTAAGTTTTTGAAATTTGTAGTGGTAACTGAAATCAGTCATACGGAAAGTATAAGCTATGGATTTTTATCTTTGTAAACTCTTTACATTTACTGCTGCACAATAACTGCGTTGAACATCGAAACAAAATTAAGTCATTTATGGGGGGGGAAGGTATCAGTCAAGAAGATGTGTAAAAATAAAATTTTTGGGCCAAATAGTTTTTGTGAAATCGAATGATAAGTTTGTCGAAGCAGTCGGAACAGCATGTGTCTGCACAGGCGAGCAGTGCAGTGATGACAATTACTGCCCTGTCCTCCGCGTATGACAGACTACAATGCATTTACCATCATTTTATATAACTAACAGCCTTTTTAAAAAACTCTTGTTCTAGAGAATTAGCAATTTCTGATTCATCGTTATTTCTGGTACACGCAAAGCGCGTGATACTCGTCGCTGCTGTAGCGGCCCGCCTCCCGCGGCTACACGCCGCCTCGCACGACCGCCGGCGTGCCGCTGCCTGCTCCGCACCTACGCGTGCGCTGCGCGCTCGCTTAACAGCTCCGAGCTGGTTTCTTTCATGCAGCCGGAAGACACGGCAAACAAAATTCATTCAAACATCCCAGTAAATCTTAACATAAATATTAAGTAGATGTGATTCATTGTTTAAATTCTTTTCCTCGTTTTGTTTCACATTAGCTGGGTAAATCACACGAAGTTCTTAACGATTTACATTATTCTGCATACCTTAGTCTGCCAATCCTATAAGTGAAGTTCCACTACTGCTTTGATTCATTGTATAAGCTACAAACTACTATGAGGACATTTAACGTTATCTTCCTTGGACAGGGCCAGATATGGGCAAACCAATGCAATGCCACGGGTTTTTCACGCTACTGACGAGGCACAAACGACCAATCGTCCGGGCTGCCGTACATCGGTGGGCGATTGTTCCTCGGCTGCTACGCAGTTATTTTTGCCCTCCCCATTTATTTTACTCTACCGCCGTGGTCATTGTTCTATCCTGTTTTCCTTCTTCCGTCGATGAGGAGGCCCCTACAACATGTTAGGTACCCTCTTCCGACAGTACCGGTCTTTTAGTCTTACCACCCATTTACACCGAGATATTGCTCTCCCTTGTGGCAGTCTTGCCCCAAAATATCGGCCGATGATCCACTATGAGATACGTACTCTGCCTCTAATTAGCCGGTGATGTAAGCGCTACGGGAACTGTGCCTAGTTGTAATTTCAGTTGAATTTGTTGTCGTCAGTTTTAAAACTAACACACACGCAGCCCAGCAGCCAGCCCCAGGTGGCCAGTGCTACATGTGTAAGTAGGTTGTTTATGTTTTCTTTAAGTAATTTTGCTGTTTATGTTTTCTTATTGGCAACGTTACGTAGCGCTCTGTATCAAAATCACTGGCTGTGCTGTGTGCAGTATGTGGCTAGTTTGCATTGTTGACTGCCATAGTTGTCATGAACTGCTATAGCTGGATGTGAACAGCGCGTAGCGTTGCGCAGTTGGAGGTGAGCCGCCAGCAGTGGTGGATGTGGGGAGAGAGATGGCGGAGTTTTGATAATCTGTAAGACTGAATGTCAATTATGAATATTAAGGTAAATACATTGTTTGTTCTCTATTAATATCTTTCATTTGCTAACTATCCCTATCAGTAGTTAGTGCCTTCAGTAGTTTGAATCTTTTATTTAGCTGGCAGTAGTGGCGCTCGCTGTATTGCAGTAGTTCGAGTAACGAAGATTTTTGTGAGGTAAGTGATTTCTGAAAGGTATAGTTTAATGTTACTCAGGGCCATTCTTTTGCAGGGATTTTTGATAGTCAGATTGCGTTGCGCTAAAAACATTGTGTGCCAGGTTAAGCACAGTCTTGTATAAGTTGTTCTAAGGGGACGTTTCACATGTTGACGTTGAGCGTTCCGACTACTTACAGCGTTATTATTATACATCATTGTGTTTTTATTTTCCTGTCAATATATTTCATTGTGTTTAATTATGTCATTATGCTAGCGCTAGTGATTTATAGTTCATGATTTTCATTTTATGTAGTGTTATGTACTGCGCGCACAAAAAGTGACGCTATTTATGCATGTATGCTATTCTAGCTTCAGAGCTGTTTTTATTGCTTGAACAGTCGACATTTTCCTAGTACAGCAGGTCGCTAATAACGCCGCTGATACTTTTATTCCGTGTATCGCAGGAGACCCATGTGCCTGCACTAATTCTTTATTAAGTCAGACGGACGCCCTTAGGCCCGCTGAACCACGGTATCGCAGACAGCTCCAATGCACTGCCTACCCCTCAATTATTAGACAGGTTGGCTTAGCACTGTCCGCAGGTTGCTCCATTGCCCTGCAAATTATATAATCATCAGTCCAAGTCTGTAGATTGCACTAATGCACTGCTGAACTTATTAGTCGAGTCACTCGCAGGTAGCTCATTCGCACCGCGAACTTGTACTTACACGTCACCGAATCCTAGGCTCCTCGGTTGACCACAAAACAATTCATACATCAATTACCGTGTGACAATTTGCGCTCACACTACGCCTTTGGCACTCAACCACAAATGAACTGAGCCCCAGACGCTCTTTTATTACGTTTTATACAACGCCATTTTCTTCTACATGGCAATTCCATTGCAAAATCATCGGATTCTGCCAGAGATTGAGATACCGTTCCAGAAATGGCAGCCTTTTCCGTTGCTGAACGGATCAGTTGCTTTTCACCATCTGACAGTGCAAACTGCACTTTCAAGAACAATGTTGTTATATACACACACTGTCGGATTCTACTGACGTAGTCCCTTATGCACTTCGCCAACCGACTAAAAAAACAACTTCCCCTGACGGATTGCGTATCCGATTCGGAAGTTTATGTTCGGGAAATATTCCCTTTATTTTATTTCTTGTCAATTATTATTACTTCAATGTCATGTTTTATTGTTATCAATTCATAGTTATGATTAATGTTTGTACACTTTATGGTTATACGTTATGTTTGTGTCATATTCGGTATTCCCTTTTAACTTTCATTGTTTCTCGACTCGAAGTATCTCTGATAGCACCTATTGGCCTTCAATTCGTATCGGCCATCAGCTACCATTAGTCACACATTTACACAACACTTCGTACGCCCAATAACAACTTACAACACACTCACACTGTTCATATCCACACTGCCTTGGTGTAACTTGTTGATGTTACCAGACCTCTATTGTCATATACTAAGTACATGAACAAGGCTTTTATCGTTTATGCCCTCCGCTCTTCGGAAGGGGAAAGGGAAGTACGTACGTATGTACGTTATGTTCAGTAGCAGTTTCTTTTAGTCAACGACGTAATCAATTTACCTGTTGAACACTTAAGTTGTTCTGTTAAAATGGAATCAAACGTCCTTGTGACATCAGCTATTCGTTTATTATTGCTTTGCAATGAACTGTTACTTTTAAGTTGCACCTACAGTGTCTTAGTCTCGGACGCAGAGCCTCTAGCGCTCTCCGACGCTGTTACCTGAGCTCAGCTCAGCACTCTGCCGGCTCAGCGCTGATAGAGCTGCGCTGCGCCGCCTCCTCTGCTTCACGCCCAGCCTCTGTATTCGCGAGCAACAGATTCGCTCTCGCTAACATTCATTTCCGACTTCAGTACAGTTAATCTCTCTATTGACCACTTCTGTAAGTAAAGATCCTACGATTATTGAGTTAACTTGAGTTGTCCTACCCTCATTCGGGTTTTCTACAGCTCAAAAACCACTCAATATTATTTCTGAAATTTATGAAGTACTTCACCTGTCTCGCCGTGTCGAGCCTTAGCGGGGTGGGTGCCCCTGCGTAGTGGCCAATGCGTGGGAGGTACCTAGGCTGTGCAGGTTTACACCGCGATCACAGGATTCCTTCTCATTTTATTCATTTAAAAAAAATAAAAGAACAACTTTCTTCGTACAAAATCTCAAATTAATTAACGACACTTGGCCTTCGTCCCATAGCAGGTTGAGAAATTTTTTCCAGCGAGTTACGCTTAGTCTGCGCTGCGTAGTACTGCCTCCGCGTTCAGCGTCTTTTTTGCTGACGCGTGATTGATCAGCGGATACTCAGTGTTGAATTACACCGTTGTCTTGCCGCCTTGCTGCCCCCACGGCTGCCAAACTGTTGGTTGCATGCCGTGATTCTACTTCGTGGCCTTCTTCATCAGTAAGCGTGACTGAACTGGTCCATCGTCGCTACTTGCCAGGTAACTATTGCTACAACGTTGTACCCCCTCTGTCATCTCTGAATTACTCATCAAGTAAGCCAGGAAATTTTTACTTGTAGGGTCACTAATACCTTCTCTCGCAGTCGACCGTTATCAACATTGGAAGGTGAAAGCAACCTCCGTTCAAATGGCTGTCAATTTATCATCCGCAATGGGAAGCATGTTAATCTCAGTGGTTGTCGTCGCCGTTAAGGCGCCTCCATTTCACGTCTACCCTTCCACGTCTGGCGTGCTTTTTGGCCGTCGTCGTAATCTGGTGCATACTCCACATTATGCTATTGTGTCAGCTAATGTTAACTTAACATTATTAGAAGAGGAAGATCGTGCTTTATATGATACAGCTCAGCAATTGTCAAAATATGAAACCTTCTTGACGCAGACGAAGGAACATGAGTTTTTCCGATCGTTGTGGGAAGTGACTAGAATTATTTCAACCCTTCGAAGTCAGTTGAACAGTATTAGGGATGCAGTACCACGGCCTCGTTTCAAACGAGCCTGGTTGCCCGTTGGAGGTACAATATTAAAATCTGTCTTCGGGACTCCTGACGAAACAGACGCAAAACGCTGGGATTTGGACACACAGCAAGCGCTTTCGGGAACACAAGTTAATCACGAAGTGTTGGTACATCGTCAGGTGCGCCTGACACATCTTGAGAATAGCCTGTTAGCCGCAACTAGACAAATGCAAGTCGTAGCCGACAGATTAACACGACACTATGGTGCACTTGAACAATCCTTTAACCGAGAGTGGACTCATCTTCGCTCGGGATTACGTAATCTGACTATCACATTGAACATTATGAAGACCACGCAGATTCTTTTATTTAATATACACACAGCACAGTTACACGTGCACATGTTACACTCGGCCATTCAACTCGGACTGCAAGGAAAGCTCAGTCCACATCTGTTACCCCCAGAGCCCTTCTTGCACATCCTACACAATGTGTCGTCGCAAATTTTGGCCCCTAAACAAATGCTTTATGCCGTGTGGGAAAGCAACTTCCCCTTTTACTATGCTGCGTTGGAGGTCCGACTTACCCGTAATTCGGACGGTATTCGGATGCGAATGAGGTTGCCAATCACGTGCGCAAATTGCGAATACGAGTGCTATCAAATATACACTTTTCCAGTCTCTTGGGCCACCCTTCACCACCATGTTGTTTGGCAGACGCAAGAATTTTTAATAGTTAGTCGGGATCGACAAACTCACGCCACTCTCTCTCGCACTGAACTATCCACTTTCACCCACACAACGCATTACTTATGCTCCACGCTAATTTTACACACTAACACTACTGAGTGCGAGATGTCACAGCTTTTAGCTGAAACTACTACACCTCCATGTCCTCGTGTTCTAGTCTCACTTCGTCAACCAATAATTCGGCCTGTTGGCAACAGTTTTCTGTTCGCTGTTCCACAGACTGTCACCGCCACCCTGGTGTACCACCGTTCAATGTCAGAGACTGAATCGTACCGGCTAACACTGAATAATAGTGGCCTATTGTATAAAAGTTCAAGATGTGACGTATACGCTGCTTCTATGAGGACATCAGCTCAATTGCACTCCACCTTTCATGTCACCATTCCCACATTTACCTTATACCTTCCTGAACTCTCTTTTAAACTCCATCACCATGAGAAGCTAAAGAATTTACCGAATACCAATGATTCAGATCTACTCCAATCGATCAATCATCTCCTTACCCAGGAACACAAGCAAGTTGCTCTTGACCGAGTGGCCTCACATATTGCTGATTGGCACCAAACCAAGCGATTAACCACCGCTGTATTACCCAGCGCTGGTTCGGTAATCATCACTGTAATGATTCTGATTATAGTATCCTGGATACTCTGTAAAAGAGGGTTTTGCAAATGTTTCACTTCCTTCCGAGAAGTAGTACCGCCCCCACAACCTGAATATCACACCTGAAACTACCTGCCAACCTTGGTGCATGCGATCAGGCATGACACCCCCCCCCCCCCCTTAGAATTAAGTTGTAGTCTAGGTGTCAGGTCAATGAGCTAATTTTGTAATGGATTTGTATTTCTATGTAAAGTCTATGGAATCAAAATTTAACTGTCGAGTCTTAACCCTCATGTAAGTCATTTTGCTTTCTCTTTAACTTTTTGTCATTTTGTAATGTTCTCATTCACCCACTTGGGCAATTACCATTGTAATCCTAGATTTAAGAACTCAAAG
Source organism: Schistocerca cancellata (assembly GCF_023864275.1). Lineage (NCBI taxonomy): Eukaryota > Metazoa > Arthropoda > Insecta > Orthoptera > Acrididae > Schistocerca > Schistocerca cancellata. Next base: position 101,594,645 of record NC_064636.1, on the reverse strand, counting down.
TAACATTACGGGGAAAAACCCCCTTGTGACTGTTAGGCCTGGGAGCATTCTCTCACCCCCACGATGGTGGAGTGTTTCAGTGTGCCGTGCTCCGGTGCCCCTCACCATCGCCTGGGTACCCACCACCACTCATACCGCCGACACACACTCACAGCATGGCGCCGCCCCACTGCCGTCGCACCAGCTTCACAAGTTTGTTATTCAAGAGCCTTCCGTCAGGCCCTTCAGGCCACTCTGTAACTTTTGCACATATTGATATCACTATGTTATGGATGTTAATTTCTGGGACCCTTCATAATGATCATATATTTTTTTTTTAAATGGAATAATCAATTAGAATAAGCTCATTCATTTTCATCCAGAGAGCCTTCTTCGGAAGGGGAACGGATGTGCAGGGAGGAGACCCCCCCCCCAAGAGGGATCATTGCCGACAAAATTTTATTAAATAAATTTTCCATGCATAATGTTCGGCCGTAGCCGGCTTGGGCATACTGTGGTGGAAGGTGCTGGCCGGAAGACTATGGTCGGCACATTCCTGCCACGTGCTCCTCGGTCAGACTCGAGTCCCACGGGTCGGTTGCGCTGACGGGGGTACGCTACTAGCAAGGCGCGTTGGCGGAATCAATCCTCCAATCAGAGACTAATCCTGTGATCACGTGGGGACGCGGCCGGGAGCGGCAGGGCGGCTTGGAAACAGCTCCTCACTCTCTTAGCTTCAGACCTCGGCCTCTAGCCTCTGCCTCTCTGACGAGCAGACGGCAACCCCTCTTGGGGCTGCTCGGCCCTACGTAGGCACCAATGTATCATCGTTACAGGAATAAACTGGGTCCATTCCACTTCATTACTTTTCATTTTACCACACCCTCCGCTCCTGACCTCTATCATGACGAACACTACAAACTCATTATGAAACGCTTCGTGTCAGAACTAAAAATGATAAATGCATTAGTTTTTACCGGAATTGTGGAGATGCACAAAACAACATTTCCCAAGTCGTTTGTGTGTACAGGGGTGTGGCAGCTCACGCAGTAAGGAACACAGGTGACGTCACCAATTCTTCCTTAAGCCTTACGATTGTGTCAGCCATGAAGACCTATGGCACAACTCTTGCACAAACTTTTAGTGAACGTTTTACAAACTCCATGAGGAAGCTATTAGCCACTATAGGTTGTGTAACACCTGTCAAAAAAAAAAAAGAAAAAAAAAAGTTCAAATGGCTCTGAGCACTATGGGACTTAACTGCTAAGGTCATCAGTCCCCTAGAACTTAGAACTACTTAAACCTAACTAACCTAAGGACATCACACACATCGATGCCCGAGGCAGGACTCGAACCTGCGACCGTAGTGGTCGCGCGGTTCCAGACTGTAACGCCTGTTTTCTGAGTTGATTACTTCATTTATTCTAAAATAATTTTGACTGCCCTATTTTAATAGATTGTGCTATAGATTCACATGTATTTACTTAATTCGAAAAGTCAGTCTGAAGAATATCGTGTTTAGTATCCTAAGAAACATTAGCAAGTAAGCTTTTGTTTAATATACGTACATCACTACTTGGTAGTATTCTAATACTAAAAATGGTGGTCTATTTTGTACATTTTATGGCGTCGTAAGAAACTGATGTGGCTCTTGCACAGCTCTTGGGGTTTGAGTCGAATGAAGGAACCCCGCGAACAGAATCGAAATTCAGCCACCACAGAACTCAGATTACAGCCTGGTTAATCGCCCTGTCCATTTGTTTCGACACATTCAACACGTGGGCGACACACCAGGCCCTTGACAACAGAAAGACGCTGGGTAGCTCTGATTTCTGAATTAGGTTCGGCTTGCGTTTTGCATGTCTGTTTGTTACAGCGCTGACAGTAATCAGTATTTAAAGCCAGTTTAATGTTGTCGTATATGACATCTGCACACGCAGCACTTTGAATGTGTTGGCGGCGCAACTCAAAGACGACTGGCGGAACAGAGTACAGGACACAGTGGGCAGTGGAAACCTGTTGCTCCAGTTTATCGTTGTGCCTGTTGCCTGTCGAAATAGAGAGTAAAGTTTGTACTGGACGAAAGTCAGATACGTCTTTCAAAAAGGGCTCCACATCATCAGCGTATGCTCTGCATGACACTTTCCTTGTTTCTACTGAAATGCCATTTATTGGTTTTTCAATCAATATGAAGAAGACGAACAAGGCTGAGACATACACGAGCACTGAAAGGAGACAGCCTTGCCTGACAGACCTACGAGTTGCCACAGCACCTGTTTTTCAACAGTTGATATGTATTTTTGTAGTACTTGCATTGCTCAGTAAATCGATCGCCAAATTCAAGTCTGTGCACGAGTTGACGTAGCTGTTTGTATCTGACACTATCAGTAAACGTGTGGGCACTGGAGCGGAAGAACCGCGGCTGGGTCACGTGCTGGTGCTGCGCGTGGCATCACGCGTGTGTATGCACAGACGGCTTGGCGGCTGCTCCCCCGTGCAGGTCCGCATTGACGCTGATGGCCAATAGATTCACGCATATGGCAAGTTTTAATTTCGATACTAGGATTTTTACAACGAGTTTTTAATCGGCATTTAGGAGAGTTATTGGGCGAAGATGTCCCTCCCTATGACTACATGTTCGCTTTGGTAGCACAATAATCGTTTCCTCCAAGTAATTCTGAATTTCGGTGGCAGCAATAACTTCATTCACATTCCCTGTAAAACAGGTTCGAATAACGTCCCAATGCGTTTGATAAAGTTGATTTGGGCACACGTCTACATCCACGTCTACATGGATACTCTGCAAATCACACTTCAGTGCTTGGCAGAGGGTTCATCGAACCACCTTCACAATAGTTCTCTGTTAAGCCATCTCCAAAACAGAGCGGAGAAAACAAACACCTATATCTTTCCGTGCGAATCCTGACGTCCCATATTTTATTATGGTTATCATTTCTCCCTCTGTAGGAAAACAAAGTATTTCCGCAATCGGAGGAGAAAGTTTCCGACTGAAATTTCGTGAAAAGATCCCGCCGCAATGAGAAGCCCCTTTGCTTCAGTGATGTCCACCACAAACCCTGTACCATGTCAGTGACACTGTCTGCTCTATTTGTCGATAAGAGAAAACGTGATGCCCTTCTTTGAGCTTTTTCGATGTACTCCTTCAATCCTATCTGATATGGATGCCACACCAAACAGGGCAGCCAAGTGTAGTGTTGCGAGGTGCCGTGGCTAGCAGTGTATTTAACACTAAATTCTTCGAGAATCTTCATATATAAATGATGCTCTAAGCCCCCCCTATTCTAACTACGACTTTTGCTGTTGCACATGGATTAAAAAGAAACGCGAACTGTCCGCAGCTCGTGGTCGTGCGGTAGCGTTCTCGCTTCTCACGCCCGGGTTCCCGGGTTCGATTCCCGGCGGGGTCAGGGATTTTCTCTGGCTCGTGATGACTGGGTGTTGTGTGATGTCCTTAGGTTAGTTAGGTTTAAGTAGTTCTAAGTTCTAGGGGACTGATGACCATAGATGTTAAGTCCCATAGTGCTCAGAGCCATTTGAACCATTTTGAAACGCGAACTGACTGTAATAGACCCTGCAAGTGGAGTAGAAAAGAGTTTGGCACCTGCAATAATTTAATTTGATAGACATTAATTAAATAAAGGAAAGTTTCAGTAATGTAGTGAGAAATGAAAGGGTTGCTCTACCGATTAACAGAATGAAAGTTCTGTCCAAAATATCAATATGATTTATTATGACTAAACTCAAAATAATAAACAAAACACATGAAACATTTACAATACATCAAATTGGTTCAAATTGGATACTCAAATAAATGCTGTGAAGGTGAAGTTGTCCCTAAACTAGACTGTGACATTTATGACGAAGTGGTATGTGGAGCCAATTCCTTGCAACTCAAATCTTAAGAGAAAACACACAGCCAACCCAACATTAATTGCTGCTACCCAAGACAGAACAAAGTTAGAAAAAGACGAACAGGCGCGCTATGCTGAGCTCTGATTATCACCTAGGAAAATCCCTGTCTGCAGGTGCTGCGGACATACATTACCAAACTGTCTTCTTAACTACCAGAACACGATCTGGCGTACCGGAGGCGATGGCTGGTTGCTTCGATGTCCTGTTATGGTGATGATAATGTCGCGAGTATAACCCGAAACGAATTATCCTGGTATGGTTGTTCTAGACTAAAGACTTCCTAGCAATACAAATGCGCCTCTGAGGGAGACGAAGAAGGCTCGCCACACAATCACTGACGGTACAGTGATTGATTTTAACAAGCGAAGTCACACAGAAACTCCGATACAGTCAACATTAGCCAAAACTGCTCAAGACAGACAACATAGGCCTCTTGTACACAGAACGCTCAATTGCCAACTGTACTCGGAAAGTTACGTTGAAGTCGAAACTTCAGCAACTTCGTCAAACAGTTACAATTAAATAAAAGTATATTAGGCAGCCAATGGAAAGCAGGCTGACCAGAGCAGCGAGAGCTCAGTCTTGTAACCTACTCCGACCGAAAGGCGAGAGCCGACTACTAGAGCACCCGGACAGGCCGAACACAGAACATTCCCGCCCCCACGACAGTGGCCGTGGTTAAACGTTCCAATCAGCAACTCGAAAACCGGCGGAAAATTCCACTCTATTGCCGGAGCACTACCATTCTACCAATGGAGATTCTTGGCGCCAATTTCTGCGCTGATTTTGCTACGTCACGGAGCTATGCCCTGAGCAAGCCAATCATAGTTACTATTTTGCAGAAAGCGCGGGAATTTTCCCGCCACAACTGCCTGGGTACACAAGTCATTCCCACGCCTCGCTGGTAGCCCGCCAGAAAGTGTTTTCGCTAAGTTTCTGCGAAGTAATGGAACCTCTAGCCCAGCCGCTACTTCAGGCCCCTGCGGGCGTGTCTTTTGACAATGTCGGCGTCTTGAAAGCATTCACTCGACTCCCTCACACCCGTTGGCTTAACCCTCTCGAGATCAGCGGAGCCTGCCTGTCACCGGACCACCTGGGTGACGAGAGACGCTGCGTGGGAAGTCTGCGTGTGAAGGAATAGAGACTTTTCACCGCATGCAATTAGAGAGGAAAATCGTAAGATAGAAATATGAGAGGGGGCTCATGCCACCTCTCAGTGTAGGCAATCTCTTTCGTACATGTGCTGTGTCTTCCAAGTTTTCCGCCAATAAATTGCAGTCTTTGTTGGCTTTCCTCACAACATTTTCTCTGTGTTCTTTCCAATTTAAGTTGTTCGTAATTGTAATTCCTTGGTATTTAGTTCAGTTTACGGCTTTCAGCTTTGTTTGATTTATCGTGTATCGAAGTGTAGCGGAATCCTTGTACCACTCATCTGGATGACACCACACTTTTCATTATTTAGCGTCAATTGCCAATTTTCGCACCATGCACATGTCTTCTCTAAATCGTTTTGATCTTCTGATGTGTTTACTAGACAATAAACGACAGCATCACCTGCAAACAACCCAAGACAGCTGCTCCACCTGCCTTCTAAATCGTTGGTATAGATAAGCAACAACAGGGGGTCTGTGACACTACTTTGCGGATCAACAGAAATAAGCTGTCTTACTCGATGACTTTCCGTCAGTTAGTACGAACTGTGACATATCTGACAGGAAATAAGAAAATACAGTCGCATATCTGAGACGATATTCCATAATCACGCAAATTGATTTCAAGTCGCTTGTGAGGTAAAGCGTCAAAAGACTTCTGTAAATCCAGAAATACGGAATCAATTTGAAATCACGTGACAATAGCACTCAACACTTTTTGTGACTAAAGGGGTAGTTGTGTTTCACAAGAATAATGTAGTCTAAATCCATGTTGACTGTATGTGAATAGACCTGCTGATTAATTTTTGGATATTGTTTTAAAAATTGTCTGAAGTCATCACTGTCAACTGGGATCTGCGGCCATTCGATCTGTTTCGAGCTGAGTGAGGTTTGAACCTGCAGTGACGGGGAAGACACTGCAGAAGGGTCAGTCGGGCTGCGGGCGGAAAGAAGAGTGGGCGTGTTCAGTTATGGCGGTCTCCGTTGTTACGCGGTCGCCATTCTCGAGCTCAACACACGGAAGCAAGCTGTTGTGCATTTTGTGTTTTCCGTTTTGAAAGTGCTTCAGTGCGATATTTTCATCTGGAAATTTCCCTGCAGGCCTTGCCTAGCAACTCACCCTCTAATGTGTTGTGTTTACGTTGACAGTGTGGGTCGCTACCAGGAGCAGCAGAAGGCTTAGTGACACCTGAAGCAGTGTTTGTGAAGTTCGGCTGCAGTTTCTCATCACAAAGCTGCGTCACAACAGCAGCCGGTGAGGGCCTTTCGTACAGCAGGCCTGGCGTAACTCGCCTCTGCACTGTGACTGGGTTTAAATTTTGCCGCTTGTGTCGACAAATTTTCATGGTATCAGCGATTTCGGAACAGAGGTCCCGAAGAGGAAGATACCTGGTATTGAATTTCTAAAGAGAAGCAGGTCCGTTTGTGAAGGTAATCTTAATTTTAGGCGCATTTCGAAGCCACAATCGTCCGTAAACTCAATAGGAAAAATTTCAGTTTGAATTAGATCACCGGTTAGACTTCGTGAAACGTATTCGGTCTACTCTGCTCACCACACTTTCAAAAATGTGCAAAATCATTTTGATCTTAATGGAGAATGCGCCATACGTCAGTTAAGAGAAAGCAACTAATTAGTTGCTGTAAGTCTGCACATTTATTAAGTGTTATAATTTCGTCTGCAGATCCAGCACACAATTAAAATATCTACCACATATTATGCTACTATTTGAATTTGGGAGGAGAGTTGAGATATGATGACTAAAAACATCCGATCGTGCACGTGTAAAGTTAGCCCCGATGGCGCGTCAATATTTATAATGAATGCCTACCGACAGAACATGCAACTGCGTCTCCGCTGGGCTAGAGTTGGAAATTTTTAACAGGAAAAGGAATACCCGTTGCTCAGTTGATTACTGGTTCGATATTAATCATAGCTTCCAAGTCAGGCAATGTTCCCATTCCTGTCGTTGAGACTTGCTGCAGAAATATGACGTCAAACGTGCCATGTTGTATTAAATCATCTAGCGCACCAATTGTAACAGGTTGTTTTCGGATTAGTATACAGTGCTAGCACACGGTAGAGTGACAGTGCACAGATGTAAAGTCCTGTGACATAACTGCGAAATTTCTGGGAGAACGGGACGTTAATTGAGAGCTGGGTGCTGATGTCTTTGATCACGGGTAAATTTTAAACTGTTGAATAGAACTGGAACTCGAATCGCTAAACAGTATTACAGATTTTGTATGAGAAGTGGTCATCCTGATTTAGTTTAGGCTTGGCGCAAATTGAGACGCGTATAGCGCGTGTGGCGCGACGCAGCGCAGCGCGTGTTTTTGTAACTCCACAGGTTCAAATGGGACCGCGGAAATTGCGACGCGACGCGACTGGGACGCGACACGCGTCTGTGCCAGGTCGCGCGGCGTTGTGGTTGCGGCACAGTTTCTCGCGCAGCGCGTCGCGCGTGCCTCGCTAGCAGTGTGGGAAATTTCAGGCGGGGAGCGGAAAAGTAGCCAGGCCATGTGCTCACATCGGAGCGGCTCATATGAGCAGTGGTAACACTGCCCATACGATAAATTTTTGCCTTACTGTGTACTAAATTTTATTGCCGTTGGGTAGTCTTTCGTTTTTCGCCATTTAAACGATCCAGCTTCCTTCGTTAGTACATCATACTTTTCTGTTATTTATATCTGTATAGTTCTGTTTTGTTTTTCTTCTGTAAAGAAAAATGCATACTTCAGTAACTAATGAGCCATTGGCCGCTGGAATTGTATCATATGCTTCCGCGATGATTTCAGATTGCAAGAAGAGACAGAGTGTAGTGAATAAGGAAGCAAGGAATATTATAAAATCATGTGATTAAGAAGCAAGGCAGGAAAGTAAAAGAAGGTAACCTTCTCGCTGCTTAGTATGTTGCTGTATCTGTACGATCTGTTACAAAAATTTAGAAAGGGATAATCTCCACAGGTGTGATCCCTTTGTGCTTGTGGTAAAAAGCGTCCAAGATCTGAAGTATAGAAGTTTCACTGTGATTACTCTGTTATGGATGTAATAATGTAATACGACACACTGTACTACATGCATGTGAACAACATATTTCCACTGCAAACTAGAAACAGTCGAAAAGCAGTCGCAAATAACAATGTTTTAATTGGTTCGCCGTGATGAGAAAAAGCATTTCAATTGTTGTATGCGCATTATCAGTATTAATAAACTAATTATACAACAGACTACACAAAAGAAGAAAATGGTCGGTATTATTACGAAAGTAGGTTGGCTGGCTCAAATGGCTCTGAGCACTATGGGACGCAACATCTGAGGTCATCAGTCCACTAGAACTTAGAACTACTTAAACCTAACTAACCTAAGGACATCACACACATCCATGCCCGAGGCAGGATTCGAACCGGCGACCGTAGCAGTCGCGCGGTTCCGGACTGCGCGCCTAGAACCGCTAGACCACCGCGGCCGGCACGAACGTAGGAATGTTATGATTAGATATATTTAATTTGTTGAAATGTACTACTTACAAAGGCAGATCTACTTTCATGACAATGTTTATCGAACTCCAAGTCACACGGCACACATGGCTAGCTTGTGCATTCCTGTCACGCGCATTATCCTGCGCTGCTGACAATACACTGACCATTGTGTTGTGCGACAGATCAACTATTTTTCTCAGTAACAATTATTATATTCGCGATCACATATTGTCAGTTTGGCAAGCTGTAGGTGAGTAACCAGTATCTGGCATGTGCCTATCATTCCGCCTGAAGGAACGCTCGTCATTATTTTAATGCTGCTCAGATCAGGAGAAGGAATAAAATCCTTTGGTAAGTTTCCATTCCAGTCACTCAGTGTTAAAAATACGATAGGTTACAGGGATTCTACCCAAATTCCAACAGAATTGGCAATCTATTTTTGTGTTAATTGTTAACCTTTCCTCAGTCGAAGAAGCATCACCGTTTGTGAGTAACGGCCACATTTCTCTTGGTGACTGGTTTAATTGTACTTCCTTTGTCACAGTGTAATTTGCCAAACTCATCTCACAGCAGCTATTGCGACAGAATTCCGAAACGGAGTGCCTCATTAAACAAGTAATTGTCAATCACAGAGCAACAATAGCTTACGAAAAACCTCATAGTGTCGGTTTGCAGTAACATAAAAGAAGAAATTTCATGTTTATTTTCATACTAGGAAGCTCTTGTTTCGCTAGGTGACGATAACTCTTAAAAAATTACAGTCACTGGAGTGAAATAAATAGAAAGGGAAGTATAAGTACTGATATATCGCCATAGATAAGAAAGTTCCGTGTGCTTAAGAGTTGGCAAAACACTCTCCTCCTTGTGTGCTATCATTCGCCAAACATTCGTATCGATGTCTCGAGCTGTTTAGGAGATACGAGAGATGTTGCGAGTATTTCATTCTCGCGGGCGTGAGATCAGAAGTGAGCGCGCTACATGGGATCCATTTTCTCGAGATCGGAGGCAGATAGAGATCTCCTCCCAAGTCTAAACAAAAATTCAACATGTTAGCTAAATTTCATAAGCAGCAACATATGGTGTAATACGTACCAAACGCAAAATCAGAGCGACCCTTAATTTTCGTTGCAAACTTTTTGATTTTGCGTAGTGTCTTTCTAAAATTGTGTACATCACAATAAGAATGGTCATTAGCGAGATGATGGGCACTTCGCCACGAAGCTGATACATAACGATACAAGTAAGGCAAAAATCAAATATTTTCAGTGAACAGTTTCTGTAAAATCGTTTGAGAAAGATAACAGGTTACGCGCGCTTCGGTTCTGTCAGCGCAGAGCGTCGCCAGTCGGCGCGTGCGGAGTATGGTGTACGCGTCGCAATATGCTCTGGACACCCGCGCGACCCGTGCAGCACGTGGGTGTCGCGCTGTAGTGTCGTGTCACGTCACACGTGCTATACGCGTCTCAATTTGCGCCTAGCCTAACGCTGCCACTCACGGCGCATTTATTGCTGCGCCGTTACGTATGCGACTTAAGTAGTCGACCCCCATCGGCCATGCATTGCTCTACTGTAACAATACATTCTGTGCAACCGCTATCTACATGTCTGAGGAGACTGTGCAACCCTAATTCGTGTCCAAGTAATGATGAATTATCGTAGAGTACAGCACAGAACACGAAAAACAAAAAGATACAGGAAACAGGGCGACAGCCTTCAAAAATTCCTGAACTTTGGAATCGGACTTGAGTCTGTGTGTTTATAAGCCGCATCTGATTGTAACTACTGTGTTCAAAATGTATAAAGGAACATGGCTGAAAGGGTTAGTGTACTCATGACAAACTACTGTGGCTGTTCTTATAGCGTTCTGCTCATGTTTTCCAACAATACGTCTTTGTTTCTTTCTTTATTTCTTTTCTTGGTACTCCCACTACGTTCCAACACAATACTTGGAGTCATTTTACATTTCACGACACTTCTTCAGAAATAGCAACGGTTCAACTACAGAAAGAGAAAGGTAAGATAAAGTGCTTTAAGTATTTGGTAGATGGCATGCTAATACAATCACCATTGAAAGGGCACTGTTCCAGGAGTAAAGCCCTTCCATAAATGATGCCATTGTAACTGAGTCACAGTAACACATTTGAGGTATCGGCAATAAAGGCATTTTCTTACAAAAATAACTGTGTGTATAGGATCTATGACAGTGCTTAACTCATTTTGTCAAAATTTGGACCAAGGCCCTTTCAAAACTGATTGTTGAATCAACTGTACCCCATTACAGTAAACGAGACAAATGAAGACGTGACGCAGTTGTCAACAATACACGGCTCTCCTCATCGGCCCACTCCGTATCCCAGCAACGGTTTGAGTCTAAAGGCGAGCAAGGCGGCTGTTGCTGTCCCCGTTGCCAGCAGAGTCTGCAGAGACAGAGAAATGCGGCAACAGCACGGAGCAGCGGCAGCGGTCTATGAGGAGTCGTCAACCAGAGTGTGGTCGCTGCCAAAGCACGGGGACCGAAATGACTGCACCTTCCTGCGCATGCGTAACATTAATTCTCGACTCCTGTACGTCTAATAAATATGGAGATCTTAGACACAGCACTTATATTAAGAATAATATAATTCTACAAATCAGTCGAGCGGATTATTCATACGAATCTATCTAAGGCAGTCTCTGTAGGAGAAAGATTAATTTTATGTATCTTTTAATTACAGGAAGATCGGGCGTCTGCAGATTATAAATATTCCTACAAAGCTACCATGCCAAGTGCTTTCTTCATTCGATCTTTTGGATAATGTTCGACAACGTTAGCACACCGCCATGGTTTCTTGAAACACGCGTTCTCCATGGACCTATCGTAAGGCATAATTTATTTTTACAAGATTTTCCACCAGCCTAAGCATTAAGCACTATTCCACCCGTCAACTTTGACTAGCGACGTCGTGACATCAGCGGTCTACGATGCGAAAGATGAAAGCGTCCCGTCATTAAATTTTATCTGTGGTTGTCTCAGTGCCTGAAGTAAACTGTGCCGATTGTTGTAAATATGTCGCGATTTCCGAGAGTATGGTTAGGCAGCACCGCAACCTAAGCGCGCAGCTTAAACTGATGCCAGTGAATCAAGCAGCAATCGTATTTTTAATCTTGGTTCCTATAAAATATTTAGCTACTTCTTTCCCAATAAGATATGATTTCCGAAAATGAGGTCGGGCAGGAATCGAAAGAACAGCATAATTGGTGCGAATGGAACGGTTAGCTCGCATATTTATAATCTTGATTCCCACGAATATTTGGCTGTATTTTTCCGCAAACTGCACGATTTATGAGGGTGAGGTTAGGCAGGAGACTAAGAGGACAGCTAGGCCTATACAGGTAAATTGTAGGTCTCTACTGCACGGTGCGTTGTTTTTGCTGACATTTCATTAAGTGTGTACTGTTATTACATTTTAGGACTTTTTTTTGTTTTTCTGTTTTTTGTCTTTGTACTTGAGTTGCCTAGATCAAGTTTAGTTATGGATTCCAGAATTTCTTATATGTCGGAGTACTACAGAATGCGACAGTAGCAACAGAAGTACAGTGACACAGAACAGCACTAACCAATTGCAAAAACGCTGAAAATAATGAAACTTGGACTCGATATGTTGAACTGAAATATGTAACTCAATTCTCGTGACCGGTTCGAACATTTGTCACTTTTTGTGAATTTTCCTTACCTCTGCAGTGCTTCTTTTTGGAATTCTGTGTTTATTTCTCCTTATTTCCTGCTTATGACCTCTTTAAGTTTTCTATTTTTCTATAATTGAATTTGATCAACTATAGATAGCTTAGAACCTAAGACAATGGTACGTCGTTTTTCTTCTTCCCAGAATCTCGTTATGCTGGCGGCCTGGCTCTGTTCATTTGACATCAGCCTCCTAGGTTGTGAGTTTTGTTGTCGGACAAGAAATTTTGCACTACTGACCTGTAGCCTGAAATTTTCCCTGTCTTGTCTGGTGTCTTCTGTGACGTTCGGTTTTGTCGTATCCTTTTCTTGGCTGTTCCAGCCACCTCGTGATTTTTTTAATTTGGAAATACGAGATTAAAATTTTTCTCCAACAGCCGGTAGTCATTCGTACAATGACCGTAAAACTTTCATCTCCTCTTTCTTATTGTGTCTGCGACTGTTCCTATATTTCCCTATAGCTCTTCATTTCTCCATTTCGTCAAGCTATTAGTTTAGTCCTTTTGTGGCCCTGAAGTCTTTCTGCATTTCCAGTTCTTCTCCTTCACCTCTTGTACTCGGTGTTAGGCATTTAGATCTGCATGGTGCATCCGGTGTAATTACTGTTGCGTGGTGTTAAATTTTTGCCTGGAATGATACTGATTTTTTATTATATCGATTTTGGGTGAGTTTGTTTGCTAATTCAATTTTCCTCGATCTTTCTTTACTTGTGATGTTGTCTAACCATTTGATTGTATCCATTCTCCCACATAAGCTTATCAACTCTTTTGACGTTTCCGTTTTGTGTTTGTATCTATTTTCCTCTGTTGTGTATATGTTCAATGTATTACGTTGTCGCTTCCGACATTTGTAATCAGGATGTAGCTGCAATCTTGTACAGTGTTTCTATCATTATCTTTTCATCTGTTTTGTCCTTAGAAATCATAGAAATATTGTGACATTTCAAGTCAGATCATGCTCTTTCTTGTTCTAGATGGATTCCTTCGACGTTTTCCTCTTGTAGTTCTCTGTCCCTCCCTGTCATGTCCTTGTCTGAGGTCAAACTGAAGAGAATCGGTGAGAGCCCATCGCGCTGCCCAACCCTGTGTCAGTTGTGAAGGCTTCAAAAACTTCTCCTACGAATTCAACTTTTGAACTTGCGTCTGTAAGTGCCTGTTTGACTAATTGTCCTCTGTTAAGGACACTGTCTAACCGTTTACAGAACCGTAGGCTATTTTTTGAAATCAGTGAATGTAACGACTGTGTTGTGGTTCTACATTGTTCTGATCCTGATGATTCTTTTCAAGTTAGAAATTTCCTCTGGGCAAAAACTATTTTTCCTCAATCCCGCTTGGTACACCCCAGTTGTGCGTTCTGATTGGTCTTCTGTCTTACCCAACAGAGGTCCTACTATGAAGTTGGATACATGTGTGTGCCCGTCCTGTCTCCCTTCTTACGTGGCGGATGGATTGTGGCTTGTTTCCAGGCGTCCGGTACTCCTCCTTTCTCCCAGCAGTATTTCGTAACCTCGTAAAAGGTTTCAACTGCCCGCTCCCTCCTAGTTTTCACATCTCAGCCAATATCCCGTCTTCTTCTGGCGCCCTGTTGTTTTCCGGCTGGCCACTGTATTGTTGAGTCTAATGCAGTTATATGGCTCTCAAGGCGGGATTTCCTTTTGAGGCTGTCTGAAAGATTGTCTTTGTGTTGGTTCCTCGCACTTTATAAGGTTGTTGAAGCATTTTGCTAGTAATACAGAGTTGTGTTTGTTGTTGGTAGTCATTCTGCCTTTTGAATCTTTGAAGTACAACTGCTTGTACCCTGTTATTTCTCCTTTTAAAAGTTTTTAGAATTCCTTGCGTTGTTCTGTCTGAAGTCTGTATCTATCCGTTTCCCATATGTTCCTAATTATGTCACTTTGCCATTTTTGTGTTGGATTTTAAATTGTCCCTGCTCGAAACACCCACTTTCCCATAATAACGAGCACCAAAACATATACTGAGATCAGTGAACACAGGATTGTCGTAGCGAAACTGAGTGTTGAAACTCCCTAACGAAAGATTCGTAACCCAAAGACTCGAAACTTGCACAGGTCACACCAAGACTTAAGAAACGCAGTAGGAGTAATCCATCAGTTTACAGGGCCATATTACCAACTTCTATTTGCAGCAGGATTTTGGAACATATATTGTGTTCGAACATTATGAATTATCTCGAAGAGAACGGTCTATTAACACACCGTCAACACAACTAGCTTTTATTCACACGAAGTATTGAGTGGTATTGACAAGGGATTTCCGATTGATTTCGTCTTTCTAGAGTTCCAGAAGACATCTGACACTATATCTCACAAGCGGCTTGTAGTCAAATTGCGTGGTTATGGAATGTCGTTACAGGCTGGCCAGTGACTTGATTCGTGATTTCCTGTCACAGAGTTCACAATTCGTATTAATTGGCAATTGATCCTAAATAATGAAAAGTGTGAGGTCATCCACATGAGTGCTAAACGGAATCGGTTAGACGATAAATCAGTCAAATCTAAAGGCCGGAAATTGAACCAAATACCTAGGAATCACCGTTACGAACAACATAAATTGGAAAGAACGCATAGGAAATATTGTGGGGAAGGAGAACCAAAGACTGCGTTTTATTGGCTGAAGATGCAACAGATCTACTAGAGAGACTGCCTACACTACGGTTGTCCGTCCTCTTCTAGAATACTGCTGTGCAGTGTGGGATCATTACCAGGTAGAATTAACGGACTTCATCGAGAATGTTCAGGGTAGAGCAGCACATTTTGTATTATCGAGAAATAGGGGAGGGAGTGTCACTGACATGATACAGAATTTGGGGCGGCCATATTTAAAACAAAGGCATGTTTCGTTGCGGCAGAACCTTACCACGAAATTTCGATTACTAACTTTCTCCTCCTAATGCGAAAGCATTTTTTTTTCGCCGACATCCACAGGGAGAAATGATCATCATCATAAAATAAGGAAATCAGGGCTCGCTCGGAAAGATACATCCGTTCGTTTCTTCCGCATTCTGTTTCATACTGGAATAACAGAGGATTATTGTGAAAAATGGTTCGATGAACACTTTGCCAAGCATGTAAGTGTGGTTTGCAAACTGTCCATGTAGATGTAAATTACGAGTTTACTACGAGTGATACTGTAGTGGACTTTAAAGGACATGCATGGTGCTTTCACTTGCACGTGTGAACTGTGATAATTTGTTTCATGCATGTATGGTTTTTTATGTTGTTACTTTCTTTTTTGTTAGCTCAATTTATTTGAAATATAGCTTATAACTATGTAATTAATCGCATGAGCTGCAATCGAATTTTATTGTATGTATGTAAATTATCTGTCTTTTTTGTGATACATTCTTTGGTTTAGGATTGAACCTCATTGCCTTTAGATGTCGCCTCTAAGTAGCATCTGTGAGTCAGATGTGACGTCGATCAAAGCCATAGAAAAATCTCTGGTGTGAGCATTGCGTGGTGTGCATGTTGTCAACATTAAGCTGAAATTGTCGCATGATCTCGGGATGCCGTCAAGTCTCGTCATGTGAAAACATTCCACGATGCATTTCAAATGGCGGCATTGAGACAAGTCGTCAACAGGCCGTCACGTCACGTCACGTCACGGCAGGTAACGATTTCCAGGGAATGAAGTGTCGACGGTATCATCATCTGCTGTCAGCGTAAGTTAACTCGTTGTATAGTAGTGGATATTGTGCTTTTGTAACTTCTTACTGTTCATTTTCTTATTGTGCTTTGATTTCGTGGCAAATTGTAAATGTTCGATGCCGACTTGGAGGTTTTTTGCACTGGATGTTCTCACACAAGCAATGTGAGATATCTGAAAGCGAAAAATTATCTAGGTTTGGCAATAACAGAAGAGACGCCCACTCACCCATAACATAGAAATGCCGATGTTTTGAGGTGTTGTTTCACGCTTCAGCACTTCAGCAAACAAGACTGATCAAGAACACAAGTTATGAGGTTTGCTTCGGCCATTCATAACATTAGTTCCTCAGTTGAAATACTATACTCTCACACAGACTAAGCGAATTGACGTTACATGACGTGACAGACAGTGTGAATACACGCTGACGTGACGGTGCTGCGACGTGATGTCTGCTCATTTTGCTCATATAAACTGCGAGATCAATTTATTGCAGGTATCAAATGCAAGTTGTTATGGTATCTACAAAACGCCTGTCCCTAATACACAGCACATACTTTTGGAATCTATCTGAACTAACGATTTGGCGACATTCAAAATTTATAGGACGTTTGACGCACGAACCTATGCCAACCCAAGAATACACAACCACTGTGGCAAGGTGTGTCGACAACAGAAAATAAATTCTGTGCGTGTGAATTCTCACTCTATGGTCAAAGCGGAGGGTGAAATCGAGCACTAGAATATGTTCATTGTTTTTTTCTGTTTATTTATCATTAAATGAGGCGTCTTTATCGTCCTTGTGCCAATGCAATTCGCGTCCTTAACACCAGTGCAGTACTGTGAAGTTACCTTGGCTCCTCATCTCCCTAGAACTGAATTAGTAGACACTGCGCGAATTTGAGCTGCCGGTATGTTGACTCATGTCGCTGTCAACTTTGGCATTCAGGCCATAGGCCTGACACTGTAGTGATCTGCCACATATCGGTTACAACGTGAACTATTTTGATGGCAAACTTTCGCAATTTTCTGTACCATGGTATGTGTGAAACATGGACATTTTTCTCATTTAAACCAGTAAAGATGTGGGTATTTCTTTCGGCATGATGTCATATTTTTGTGCTACAACAGGGTGCATACGTGGACAAGGAAAAAAAATTCCCGGTTTTCTCCCGGATTTCCCGGTTAAAAATACACTTTCTCCCGGGTGAAAACATGCTTATTCCCTGTTAACTGACAGTATATTTTCTCTCGGAACAGTATAACTTATCAGTCCTTTGAATGATTATGGAGCCGGCCGAAGTGGCCGAGCGGTTAAAGGCGCTACAGTCTGGAACCGCACGACCGCTATGGTCGCAGGTTCGAATCCTTCCTCGGGCATGGATGTGTGTGATGTCCTTAGGTTAGTTAGGTTTAAGTAGTTCTAAATTCTAGGGGACTTATGACCACAGCAGTTGAGTCCCATAGTGCTCAGAGCCATTTGAAGCCAATGATTATGGTTTTATACACGGGCGTAGAATTTCCCGGCGCTTTAGAAAACTAAACACGAGGAAAAAACACGTTTCGGAACGATCTTTGACGTGCAGCAACAAGTATTACGAAAGTATAAATTCGAATTCCACCAAACACCGCATGTTACTTTCCGAGCATTGAAATCGAGATTTCGATGCGCTATTGTAGGCCAGTCATAGCTCATGTCACGTGATCTCGCCAGCCGATGACAGCGGGTATTCAGAGCTTAGGACACGTGATGTAGTCAGCCAATAGCAACAGCACTGTTAAGTAGCGCGAACACACAAACAGAAAAAGTTAATGGTTTAAATTAATATACATTGTGTTGTTACAAGAAAAGCAAAGCTTTCTCATACAAAATTAGTCTCTAAGGTTAATAAGCTGCAAGAGAAGCTAAGCTTTCGCATATAATGTTGGTCTTTTGGCGTGTATTAGAATTTACGATATATCACACAAATGTGCCAGTAAAATTTTTGATAACGACATAAATATCTGATCTTCTGGGCTCGAAATTCATCTATATGGCTCGTTATCAAAGAGTTGATTTTTAAATGAGAGTCAAACGCTCTGTGATTTAGGAAATTCATCGTACATTCTCGCACATAGTTCAACTTGCGTAAAAGGAAATGTGCTTTGATGGTAACCCTTATCAAACCACCATTCGGAATATTTTCCCGCGACCTGTTAGAAATAGGTTCGTTTCTGCAGTTGCCAGAGAACGCCAGATGGCATTTGTCACCGCGCTTGCGCAGCTATGGTGACGTAAGGAGCCCATATGTTCGTATGTGTAAAACATTAAAAGATCTTACATTATGTCATAAAAGAAACAAGACATCAGAGGATACTCCAAGAGCGTTGGAATTTCGTGACCCATACTAAAATGTGCACATTTAAAGTGCACATTCGTATGTCCAGATTCCCAGTGAAGTAGGCCACGACCTTATATTAAGCTCATCAACGTGGTTTTCGGGATGTAAATTTTCTTGGAGTACCAATACTGTGTTATCTCATGATTGGTTGTTTGTTATGGCATAGCGCCATACGTGCTAGAAGTTGAAAACGCGCACTTGAAATGCAGCGAACCATTGTGTGGTATTAAACACTTCGTTTCAAATATATTGTCTGCATCAGCGGAAAAAATTAATAAAAGAAAATTTCCTTAGCAAACCGACAAAAATAACTTCATTGTTGCGCAAGGTAATTACTGCTTGACTGTCAGGAAGGTGGAAATAAAATAAAATCTGCAACTAACAACACATTTTAGCCTTCCGTAATTATGTGAATGTATTTTAATTCACTTGTTGGCTCCCGGCCAGAGAAATCTGATTTGTTTTCATTTGACGTGAGAGCAGTAAACGAAGAGGAAACAGCAAAATCACTAAATGTAAACACGGGTCACGTGGAGACTACCCACTTCGTCTACATCTACATCTACATTTATACTCCGCAAGCCACCCAACGGTGTGTGGCGGAGGGCACTTTACGTGCCAATGTCATTACCTCCCTTTCATGTTCCAGTCGCGTATGGTTCGCGGGAAGAACGACTGTCTGAAAGCCTCCGTGCGCGCTCTAATCTCTCTGATTTTACATTCGTGATCTCCTCGGGAGGTATAAGTAGAGGGAAGCAATGTATTCGATACCTCATCCAGAAACGCACCCTCACGAAACCTGGCGAGCAAGCTACACCGCGATGCAGAGCGCGTCTCTTGCAGAGTCTGCCACTTGAGTTTGCTAAACATCTCCGTAACGCTATCACGGTTACCAAATAACCCAGTGACGAAACGCGCCGCTCTTCTTTGGATCTTCTCTAGCTCCTCCGTCAACCCGATCTGGTACGGATCCCACACTGATGAGCAATACTCAAGTATAGGTCGAACGAGTGTTTTGTAAGCCACCTCCTTTGTGATGGACTACATTTTCTAAGCACTCTCCCAATGAATCTCAACCTGGTACTCGCCTTACCAACAATTAATTTTATATGATCATTACACTTCAAATCGTTCCGGACGCATACTCCCAGATATTTTACAGAAGTAACTGCTACCAGTGTTTGTTCCGCTTTCATATAATCATACAATAAAGGATCGTTCTTTCTATGTATTCGCAATACATTACATTTGTCTATGTTAAGGGACAGTTGCCACTCCCTGCACCAAGTGCCTATCCGCTGAAGATCTTCCTGCATTTCGCTACAATTTTCTAATGCTGCAACTTCTCTGTATACTACAGCATCATCCGCGAAAAGCCGCATGGAACTTCCGACACTATCTACTAGGTCATTTATATATATTGTGAAAAGCAATGGTCCCATAACACTCCCCTGTGGCACGCCAGAGGTTAATTTAACGTCTGTAGACGTCTCTCCATTGATAACAACATGCTGTGTTCTGTTTGCTAAAAACTCTTCAATCCAGCCACACAGCTGGTCTGATATTCCGTAGGCTCTTACTTTGTTTATCAGGCGACAGTGCGGAACTGTATCGAACGCCTTCCGGAAGTCAAGAAAAATAGCATCTACCTGGGAGCCTGTATCTCATATTTTCTGGGTCTCATGAACAAATAAAGCGAGTTGGGTCTCACACGATCGCTGTTTCCGGAATCCATGTTGATTCCTACATAGTAGATACTGGGTTTCCAAAAACGACATGATACTCGAGCAAAAAACATGTTCTAAAATTCTACAACAGATCGACGTCAGAGATATAGGTCTATAGTTTTGCGCATCTGCTCGACGACTCTTCTAGAAGACTGGGACTACCTGTGCTCTTTTCCAATCATTTGGAACCTTCCGTTCCTCTAGAGGCTTGCGGTACACGGCTGTTAGAAGGGGGGCAAGTTCTTTCGCGTACTCTGTGTAGAATCGAATTGGTATCCCGTCAGGTCCAGTGGACTTTCCTCTATTGAGTGATTCCAGTTGCTTTATTATTCCTTGGACACTTATTTCGATGTCAGCCATTTTTTCGTGTGTGCGACGATTTAGAGAAGGAACTGCCGTGCGGTCTTCCTCTGTGAAACACCTACTATAACTCAGACTGCTCTGCGCATCAGGCCCGGGTCTACAATATTTCCGAACCGGAGCAATACCTCGCCACTCCCCGAGCGTTTGAGACAGGACGTCAAAAATTGAAAAAAAAGCGAGTTTTCAAAAATATGTTCATTTTGTAGCGCTCAGCTTTCTGGAGAGTCTGAAAACATATGTGTTCGAGGAAATGTAAAACGTTATTTGGTCTAAGTGTGCCAAAGTGCAGTGCCTCGCCTCCTCACACAGAATTCTTCTATCGCACGTCACTGTACTTCGCTCTGTGGAATTGAAACATGTATATTTTGTATTATGTAATGGATGCCATCAAACCATATTCAGGACAATGGAAATTAAAATGACCTTTGGTGCCTCTCCTGCTTACAGTCAGCCGGTTTGAAATCCTGTCCCTCTTTTTTATTAAAAAAAAAAGAACTCTTCAGAAAATATGCAATCTTTATTCCCTATCAGCTAACAACTTGTTGCTTTGTGTGACATAAAATTAAATATAGGACACATAGACCCAGTAAAGACATGAGACAAGCAAGACAATATACAGGGTGTCCAGAAAAGGACTCCCTGATTTCAAAATTAAATATCTCGAAAACAAAGATCGATAGAGGAATGCAGTAAACGGTATGTTTATTGTGAAACCTGTAAGAAGTTTATACAGCAGTTTGAAATAATAGTTACAAAAGCTGCTAACAGATGGCGCTGTAATCGCCATAAGTAATGCCTAGTATAAATAGTGATCCGAAGCCCAGAGCGATCAGTTCCACTACTGAAACGTGAAAGGAGGTTAGCGTACCGAAGGAAGAGATTAAAACCATGTACTCCATTGAACAACGCGTTTTTGTGGTGCTAGAGTACCACAGGTTAGAAGAGAGTCCTACGGCAACAAGGCGAAGTTCTCAAGCACGATTTAATGTTCCAAAAGGATCCGATGCGAAAACCATTCGTACGCTCTTCGCAAAATTTCAACGAACAGGCAGCGTAACTGATGATCTAGTGGGGCATGTTGGCCGCAAGCAAACCGCAGTCACGCCTGAAAATATCGCCACAGTTTCTGGAATTATTCAGCGAAATCCAATGTCATCCGTCCGTAGAATTGCATCTGAGACTGGTTTGAAGCGTTCCAGCACGCAGAAAATACTGAGAAAGAGCCTACACGTTTCCATTCAAAATTCAAACGCACCAGGCCATACCCGTACGAGCTGTGCAACAAAGGGTTGCCTTTGCTAATCAGATGCTGACAATGATTGATAGTGAAGGATTTGATGTTGGGCTGCATTTGGTTTACAGATGAATGGATACGTGTATAAGCAGAACTGGCGATTCTGGGATTCCGAAAAGCCATATTGGTGTGAAGCGAAACCCCTGTATTCTCCTAAAGTTACTGTGTGGGCTGCAGTATGCAGCAGAGGCATTACTGGCCCTTTTTTCATTCGAGAAACGGTCACTGGTGCACGTTACGTTGCAATTTTGGAACAATTTGTCGGCACACAGCAAGCCTTAGAGGATCGACCAGGTCCTGAATGGTTTATGCAAGATGGAGCCCGACCACATCGGACCGAACAAGTGTTTCGCTTTCTCGAGGAATACTTCGGGAATCGAGTCATTGCTTTGGAATATCCCAAATTTACTGCTGCAGGCATGGATTGGCCTCCATATTCGCCGGATTTGACTCCCTGTGACTTTTTTTGTGGGGCACAGTGAAAGACAGGGTCTACCCGAAGCATCCCGCCACGCTGGACGAGCTCGAATCGGCGATCTCTGTGGCATGTGAATCCATTTCGGTTGAGACACTACGAAATGTGATGGCGAATTTCATTCTTTGTTTGCGCCACCTCTGTAGTGCCAATGGCGAACATTTTGAAAACATTGTGATGTGATTGTTTGCAAAGATTGTTTTCATACGATTATTTCACTTATGTATGCTGATATGAGCTGTACAGCGTACAGCGCCATCTGTTAGCAGCTTTTGTAACTATTATTTCAAACTGCTGTATAAACTTCTTATAGCTTTCACAATAAACATACCGTTTACTGCATTCCTCTGTCGATCTTTGTTTTCGAGGTATTTAATTTTGAAATCAGGGAGTCCTTTTCTGGACACCCTGTACAATCCTTAGCCCCTAGAATTTTTTTCTCTCTAATCTTGCTACAGCTTTATATGGCGTGCTTTCCTTTCTGCGAAAGTTCGTCAAACGTTTTGCTACATGAAAAATTGAAATGTTGCTGTCTAATACTGAAAAAGCTGTTAATACAAATAGGGCCCAAGACAGGTGTGGTTTCCTGATCTAATTACGTCTATTTTCTCACGGCAACAATTGTAACATACACTAAATAAACGAGACTGTTTTGGCACAAACAGTCTTTTTTGTAACGACAGAATATATTTCACAAAGTACCAATATCAAATGCCTATTAGGCCTACTACAAGCAAAAAGCTTTACGTTAGGGGATAGTTTCACACTTCATTCATACGCTCCAGTTTCTCAAACATGATCGAAAAGTAGTAGTACGGAATTTTTATACAAACTTGGAATCGTCATATTGTTCCATAATTTGTGTGGTGTCCCCGTTTATTCTCCTTCCTCGTTCTAACAAACAGGCCTGTTATCACTAATTCTGTAACTATTCCTGCCAATGTCAAAGCTTATTCACAGGTTAACTTCACTAACTCTGCTACAATCATCGGTTTAGTTATTCACGATTATTCTCTGGTTAGGCTTTGTTACATGTTCGTACAACGCGTTCTCCGCACCTCTTCCAGAGTAGAACTTAAAGCGGCTGCAAGCTGGACACTGTGCGACTGGCCCTTACTAGTACAGCGATCTGGCCAAACATTTTCCGTCAAAATTTCATTTCCTTCGATACACCGAGAAGGGAATATATAGTCTTTATTACCTGTTATTCGTTTATTTCTACTTCTGTAGTCTGAATCTATGGATTTCGCTAATAATTATAACAACGCTCATCAGTCGCAAACCCAGTCAACCAGGCAATCGGACAGCGGTTGGCATTCAGCCATCCGGCTCTCCTCCGGTCAGCTCGTGTAGCCGCTTTTGTCTGTAGGAATGTTT